>NC_133769.1:29626477-29648607 GCF_003597395.2 Chelonoidis abingdonii
AAAAACTTCAAAAACAGACTCCAAAGAGAGACTGCTGAACTCGAATTAATATGCAAATTAGATACAATTAACTCAGACCTAAACAGAGACTGGGAATGGTTGGGTCATTACACTAATTGAATCTATTTCCCTATGTTAAGTTCTCCTCACATCTTCTATGGATCATCTTAATTATCACTTCAAAAGATTTTTTTCTCCTGCTGATGATAGCTCATCTCAGTTGATTAGAGACTTCCTGTTGGTATGCATACTTCCACCTTTTCATGTTCTCTGTATGTATAAATATCTCCTGTCTGTGTGTTCCATTCTATGCATCTGAAGAAGTGAGCTGTAGCTCACGAAAGCTCATGCTGAAATAAATTTGTTAGTCTCTAAGGTGCCACAAGTACCCCTGTTCTTTTTGCGGATACAGACTAACACAGCTGCTACTCTGAAACCAGATTAGAACAGAAATACAGTATGTCTGTGCCCAGGGCCCTGGAGCTATGTGATTACATCACACTGTCAGCTTCCATTAGAAAGAAAAATAAGTTCCTAGCCCTCCTTGGTTGTGGAGATTTTGAAAACATGACTGTAACCGATGCAGATCTCAGATGAAGTAATAGCTCATGAGAGCTGTGATACGGTCTACAGACCCCACCCTGAACCAAGGAAGGGAGTGGAGAAATACTGGGCTAGGGAGGCCCTGCCCTTCAACAGGTGCCAGGCATGTTCCCAGTGGTAAAACAGTTTAAAAGGCACTGGTAGGTGAGGAGAAAGGGGAGAATGAGCTGAATGTGGCATTGGGAAGCGAGGCTGATGCTGAGAAGTGTGCCAGGAGTGGCAACAGCTTTGTGAAGGCTACTCTATCACCAGGATCTTGGGATTCCCCTCTTCTTTAGGAGCTGAAAGTCCTAAAATAGATTTACCAATTGAACAGAACACTAAGATACTGAGGAGAGTCTGCTAAGCTAGTGACTACCCCACAAACTGAGGACCTCCAGTCTGGTAGGAAGTGACCTTGGGGAAAAATAATTTGAGGGTAGCCCAGTAACGGGGCTGAACACTTTGAAAAACTCCTAGCGTCCTGGATTGGGGCCTGGTGGAGTGGGTAGGCAGGCCTGGGTCCCCCTGCCTTGCTCCTTTGTAGTGACTGAACTCTGGGGGTTGATTGAGGCTGCAGCAGGGGGCCCCACTGGAACAGACTGGCAGAAATTGTAAGACTGTGAGTTGACCACTAAGCCATCTCGTCATCAGACATTCCTGCTCCAGAGGTGTAAATTGCTCTATTCATCTCAATGGGGTGTTAACTCTAAGACCTTCTGCTCTGGTGGGCATTACCAGTACAGGATTGTGTATGCAGCAAAGGGGGAAGAGGGCAGCAGGCCAGGCCCACCCACCCACACAGGCAATACAATTGTGATGCTGAAGTAATTATTGAGATACCTCTGCCCCTTAGTTGCTGCTGTACTTGTGGCTTCTAAGTAGAGAGTGTCCCCTGCTGCCACTCCTGTGGGGAAGGACAAAAGAAAGTCCTATGCTGCTGCTATTCCAAGTAGGGTTGCCAAACCTCTAGGATTGTCCTGGAGTCTCCAGGAATTAAAGATTAATTTTTAATTAAAGATTATGTCATAGAATCATAGACTATCGGGGTTGGAAGGGACCTCAGGAGATCATTTAGTCCAATCCCCTGCTCAAAGCAGGACCAATCCCCAGACAGATTTTTGCCTCAAATGGCCCCCTCGAGGACTGAACTCATAACCCCAGGTTTAGTCATTTGATGAAACCTCCAGGAATGTGTCCAACCAAAATTGGCAACCCTAAGGGTATGGTTACACTTGCAACTTCAAAGCGTTGCCGCAGGAGCTCTCCCACGGCAGCACTTTGAAGTGCAAGTGTGGTCACGGCACCAGTGCTGGGAGAGGGCTCTCCCAACGTTGCAGGTACTCCATCTCCCCGTGGGGATTAGTTTACAGCGCTGGGAGCCGTGCTCCCATCGCTGGGGCACTGTTTACACTGGCGCTTTACAGCACTGTAACTTGCTGCACTCAGGGTGTGTTTTTTTCACACCCCTGAGCAAGAAAGTTGCAGCGCTGTAAAGTGCCAGTGTAGCCAAGGCCTAATTCCAAGTGATGCTTCATGGGGGTGGGGGCTGGGTAATGGTGTGTTTAAGGCCCCAGGCTGCCTTAAACCAGTCCAATTGAACTGAACTCTGCCTAGTGCTCATGACTCATTGCCTTGGCCCCTGGTTGCTATGTTCTCCCGTCAGGGGACTCACCTTTAGAAACAGACAAGGAAGATCCTGATGAGTCAGGAGCATTGTTCTGCTTTCTAGGGCCCTGTTAGGGCAACTGCTTGAGTCACACACTCCTCCTTGTGGTGAAAGCAGCACAGAAAGAGAAAGTGTGTAGCCAAGTTCCACTGGAGCTGACAGAACAAAGTGTCAGACATCTGGCTGCTGCAAAATGACAGATTCTGTGGCCAGAATATAGAATCCTACAGAAATTTGGCAACATGACAAATTCTGTGAGGAAAAATGGCTTGAGTAGGAATCAGAAAGTCTGTGGGGCCCTGGTCATAAGAAGCATTTAATATTGACCTCTTGTAGGTCTGTAATAAGTAAAGAACATACATGGGAGCAGGATATGCTGTGCCCAAAGGGAAAAAACAAGATGCAAAGTCAGAATCTGAGAAAATCCACCTCAGGACTTCCTCAGGTCCTGGAAACCACCCTGGATAGATTTCCAGCCTCATCATCATGGCCATTTTCCCATCTTGTTGGCTATACAGATTGTCTTCTCAATACTAAAAATAGTCCTCATTGGCATGCTAGCAGGATCTTGTCAAATGAGAAGGAAAGCAATGTGTCATTTCTGAGGAGGTGGATGCAATGTTTAGGCATATGGCACCAAGCTAGAAACAATCCACCACATTATGGCAAGCGTCCCACTATCTGCATTAATCTGATATTTAACTACGCTGATATATCACAGTTGTAAGCTGGAGGATATCTATGAAACTTATAATAATTCCTGTAGAAAAATAAAAAAATACTACCATGTGATATATATTGAAAGTTCACTTGGGACTTGCTGCGGTTACTTTTAGACCAGAGAGAAACAAGCTTAGCTAAACTTGGAACCAATGTAGTTCAAGAGCATGGTATAAATATGGCAAGGATAGAACTCTTCCTGATCTCTTTAGGGAAAATGTTCTATAGCCCTCGACCTGTTGTTAAGAAAACTGTACATCCAGCTACTCTTAGAATATATATGAGCTATTCTAGACATAGCATACCAGACAATCATAGCTGTAATGGTGAATTAGTGTGGACCTATCCCACAAACACTTTGTAAACCAATACCAGAAATTTGAGGAGAGCTATGGGGAGCAAGACTAGGTTATAGAGCACCAACTCGATATGCTTTGTATGGATCATCTTTCTCAGGAGATGGGCTTCCTCACTGCGAACAAATTAGATGTATCATGAATTTCTTGTCTTGGTGTAAGTACTTGTAAATTGAGGTACAATGGTCTGACCTAGAGGTAAGTTGGTCATTTACCAAGAAGAATGACCAGAGGGTCTGGCCAAAGTCTTTAAAGTTCAATCAAGCACACACATTCTTTCTTTTCAGAGTCCTCTGATCTTGCCCCAAATCTAATTGGCTGCTGCCTTATCCCAGAAACAGCTAGTTTAAACAAAAACATTTACTTTTAGAAATAATACCCTGACCCAGCAGGCACATGCATGGACCTAACTGAAGGATCATGGCCTCAGACAGTAGAGAAAACAAATTAAATCAGGAGAGAGACATTGCAGTGTAATCATAGAGATACATCAAATGTATGCACAGATATCCCCCCAAAAAGGCAGAATACCGTATTGATAAAAAGGGCTATGCATGCTTCCAGGAAGCTTGCACGTAGCTTCTCATGAGGAAAGCTTTGTTCTTGTTCTTGTTCCAAAATAGAGAATTCACTTGTATTGAAATAATTAGGACTCAGTTTTTGTATTGTTTGTTTGTAACCTTCCCCATGAAGAAGGTATCAAGATCCTTTTAAGATAAGCCACTGTATCTGGATTATGTTTCTTTTTCCAACATGCAGCTAGGCAGCATCTTGCTACAAATGAGATAAGAAATAAGTTTTTCAGTGGGCCAACCCCTTTCAAAGGAAGACCCAGAAATATCACTAAGGATCCAAGGGAAGTTTGCATCTAGTGATTTCAAAGATACCCATCAGGATTTTGAAAACCACTTTTTTACTGACAACCATCCTGTTTTGATGGATACAGAATTATGGCTGTAGCTGTCTGCTAATATAACACTGACAGACCCCTGTCATCACTGGGTGGGCTCAAACCAGGGATCTCTAAAGCTTAGTGTATGAGCCTCTACTGTAGCAGACTCATCAAACAGACCAGGTCTGCACAACATGCAGCCCCCGGGCTGCATGTGGCCCACGTGGGCTCACTGTGTGGCCCATGGGCAAGTGGCAGGGTGGGGCTATTGGGTTTGCCCCTTGCCTGGGGGGGGTCCCCACCTCACAGCCCCAAGCGCTTTGCGCGCCAGCTGCCCTGACTGCCAGAACCGCACGTGTCTCCATCTCCCACTCCTCCCGCCTGGTATACAGTGGGTGTGTCACTTCCGGGGCCTGCTGAGGTGGGAAGCGCTGGGCACAAGGCAGACCCGATGGTGCCTGGCCTGGGCTCAAGCCGCAGCTCGGTGGGGGCACGGGGGACTGGCCTGGGACCCCCCTCCAAGCCCTCTCTTTTGGTTGGGGGCTGGGCAGGGCGGCTACTGTGCTGGTTGGTCCCAAGACGGCCTCCACAGTGATCGGAGGGGGGGGGTTGAACTGTCTGCGGGCAGCCAGGAAATCCACAGGGGAGACGAGAGTGTGTGTGTGTGTGTGTGTGTGTGTGTGTGTGTGTGTGTGTGTTTTGCAGCTGCCCTGCCCCTACTGCTGCCCCCTTCCCTGGTCCAGGGACTTTCCCCTTCCCCGGCCCCTATCACACTGCCCTCTCCCTGCAGCCCCTGTGTTTGTGTGTTGGACAGTCACATCCAATCCCTTCACACTGCCCTCCTTTCCCCTCTCCTTAGTTCATAGCCCCAGAAAATCCCTTCAAACTGTCTCCCTTTCTCCTCCCTTTATTTCATGGGGGGATGATGAGCCGAGCAGGCGGGCAGGCAGTAGCAGCAAGGTTTTATACTGGGGGGTGGTGAGGAGGCAAGTGGCAAGTCAGTGGCTGGAGGGGGGCATCCATTTTCAGTATTTTAATTTTTGGTACTGCTGTGTGCAGTAATATAGTTACCTCTGGGGGGTTGAAGAGGGGTGTGATGGTGGGGCCGAGCGAGAAGGGAGCGGATCCTATTTTACTGCTGTGATCTGGTCACCCTATGTGCGCTGTTTCTTTCCCCCTCTACAGGCTTCCACACACCGTCAGTGCCTTGCTAGTGTGCCATGCGCCGTGAGATATCGCTTCTCTTTGTGTGTGACTGTGAGTGTTTCCTTTGTGTGTGAATTTATTCAACAAAATCTTTAGCTTCATAAGTGATACCATGAGTGAAAAGAAAAATAGAATCAGAGCACAGAGTTTTCAACACTGAATGGACGCATAAATATTTATGTACTGTTTCCAAAAACAAAATACTATTCCTCATGTGTTGTGAAATGTTAGCTGTTCTGAAAGAATACAAACTTCAACAGCACTTTGAAACTAAACATCCCAATCTCACCAAATTGAACCCAAATGAAAAAATAGTTAAAGAAGCCAGTTAAGCGAAAAACCTTAGTGGAGAACAGCAAATTTTTAAGAAAGTGAGCACTGAGAACGATATGGTTACTAAAGTAAGCTTTCAAATTTCTAAGGAAATTGCTGCTGCTGGGAAATGCTTCACAGAAAGTGAGTTTTTTAAAAACTGTATGTTGATTGCTGTATCTGAGTTATGTCCAGAAAAGAGGGGAGTATTTGAGAATGTCAGTCTATCATGCATGACTGTACAGAGAAGAATAGCTCACATTAAAGCAGAGTCAGTGAATTCTGCTTTTACTCTCTAGCTATGGATGAAAGGACTGATTTAAAAGACACCACCCAACTTCTTATTTTTATTAGAGATACTGATAAAAACTTTGAAATTACTGAAGAACTTGTTGGCATGTGCCCCTTGACGGGTCACACAACCGGAAAAGAAATCTCCAGTGAAGTGATAAAGTGCATGAATGATATGTCAGGATTAGATTTCACAAACTTGGTGGCCATTTGTACTGATGGTGCTCCAGCTATGTGCGGAAAAAATATTGGAGCAGTTACTTTTCTTGAAGAATTTATCAGGAGACAAATAATCAAACATCACTGCATTATACATCAGCTGGTTTTGTGTAGCAAAATCTTAAAATCTGAGCATGTAATGTCAGTGGTAGTTTCCATTATAAACTACATCTATTCTAGAGAACTAAAACATAGGACATTTTGAGACTTTCTTGAAAGAGTAGACTCCAAATGCAGCGACTTAATCTACCATATGGACGTGAAATGGTTGAGTCGAGAAGCGTTTTGTTGCTTTGAAAGAGGAGGTAGCAAAATTCCTAGAAAATGGGCCAATAAAATTCCCAGAGCTTGAAAATGAGTCCTAGAATCCAAATCTCTTTTTCTTTTGTGATATTACAGCACACCTGAATGATCTCAACATTCAACTTCAGGGGAAAAATCAACTTATATTTCAAATGTGGGCAGCAGTGAAAGCTTTCAAAATGAAATTGAAACTTTTCAGAAGTCAGTTGTCAAAAGGTGAAATGTGTCACTTTCCCACTTGTGCACAGCATATCCCTCAGCACAAACATGCCAAGTTAGGAGAAAAATATGCAAAGCACATCAATCTTTTGATTGAAAAATTTGATAGAAGATTTACTTTGTCTAAAGAAGAAGATGTCCAGTTGAAGCTGATTGAAGATCCCTTTTCTGTGGATCCAGAGGAAGTGCCACCAGACTTGCAGTTGGAGGTTATTGAACTTCAATGTTCGGCAGTTTACCGAAATAAGCACAGAGAAAGCAACCTGCGGGACTTCTGCAAAAGTCTGAATGATGAAAAATACAAGAATCTTATCGAAGTTGCACTGAAAATGTTCAGCATTTTTGGAAGCACTTACATATGTGAACAAACATTTTCCATCATGAACATGAATAAAAACAAGCCATGTTCTTTTCTGACTGATTACCATTTGGAAGACATTATGAAAATATCCACTTCAAATATGACCCCCAAATACAACCAGCTTGTTGCCGAAAAGAGATGTAATATCTCTCATTAAATTTGCAAGGTAATTATGAAAAGTACAAATATTTTCTTTCAACGGAACAGGTGTTTTTCATTTTTCCATGATTCATAAAAAAATTAAAATAATTTAAAAAATTATTGTTTGCTTTAATTGAAAAATTCTTAATAAAATATCACCCACCCCCACCCCAAAATCTTACTTTTCAGCCCACAGCTGTTTCGGCAGGGCGGCACTGGGGAAAGAGGGTTTGTTTCCACGGGGCAGGCGACACTGGGGGAGGGGTTGTTTCCATGGAGCTGGGCGGTGCTGGGGCAGGGAATGTGTTTCGGGGGGGCTGTGTGGCGCTGGGGGGAGTGTTTCGCTGAGGCAGGAGGGTTTTGGCTCTCTGCTGTTTTCTTTGGAGTAATATGGCCCCTAACGCTTTACGAGTTGTACAGGCCTGTGCTAGATGGTCTAGGTGCCACTAGAGGGGGACAGAGTGCCACGCAAAGCAGGCATGGGTTACAGTAGTTCTTATCTTCTGCCTCTGTTATGAAGCTCAAATGTGGAAGAATAAGAACACCTTGGCATCCTTCAATTTTCTTTTTAGTATCTGAAAAGACCATAGGCAGGCTCACCCCCTGTGCTGAGGCCACTTTGCCACAAAGTGACTCTAAAGCTGGTGTATCTGGCCACTGGCGAATTCCCAAGTGAAGTGGGAGGCTTAGGTGGAGATTGGTCCCTGCTTCTGGAGTGCCTCTACATTCTAGAAAAGCCCTTTGGAGCTGCATTTTATAGGAACCTCAAGCTGCAGATTGGCCCAGGATCAGAGAACACAAAGGGATTAAAATCATGGAAGGCCCAGAGAGTAGGGAAATGCAACTCCTTCTCAGCTGAGGATGCTAAAAGAATAGGTAGAATTGCCCCTTCAGTTTCAGTAGTCTGCAGACACTATGAGAGATGTGGGTAATGTTCAACCTTAAAGCCTCCTTGGTACACCTCCTTGGTACACCAACTTGTGAGCTGAGCTAAGAGGAGCTTTCCTTGGGCTGCCATGCAGGAACTGGGCCCTTAGCCTCATCTCAAAAGCAAGACAATCAGGACTATGGCTTCTTAATGTATTAGTTGCAATTAGGCTTCGTATAAGCAATCTGGAACATTTTGATGTAGAAGTCGACTTTGTAAACCAGGTGTGTGATTGATTATGAATATGTGTGTGATTCCTACCATGCTACAGATTTTCTACAAGTATAAATCATCTCTCCATGCCAGAGAGACTCTTTATTAAGGCAATGGAATAAAATAAACCCTTCAGCCCCACTGACTTTTATCTACACAACTTTTTATCCTGTCTACATTAGCCCATGGTATTGTTAATTCTAACAGACATGGATTCAAACCTTGCTTCAAAACCAACATGTGATTCTTGCAATTTGTCTATTTCTATATGCAAGAACTCTAGTAACTCCAGTATTAATTGAATACTACAGCCTAATCTCCCAGCAGGAGTGTGTTATATGTATTGAAAAACTCAGATTTCCACAGGGTTTCAGTTTTGGTCACTGTGACAAAGTGGAGATTTTCCCTTGTCATGTTGTATGTGAGTCTTACTGTTGAGCCTACGTGAGTTTTACTGTTTTGCCTAAATACTGTGTGTGCCTCAGTTTCCCTGTGTGCTGAACCAATACCTCGGTGGTAGGAATAGGCATGTGTGACTGTGGCTAAGACATCTGGGGCAGGTGAGGCTGCTACAGCTGCCTGCACATATGCTATGACTGGTGCCTTTCATAACCTGAAACTCAGAGAGGGATGCAACCAGGTGACAACCAGGTGACTCTTTGCCCAGGAAGAAAGACAAAGAGAAGGATGAGGAGCAACAGGGGTGTCCAGGGTTTCTGGCTGAAAGTCACTGATTTCTATGCTACCAAGTTCTGTTCTATGCTCTGTTCCTGTAGAACAATAAACTTTCTGTTTTACTGGCTGGCCAAGAGTCACTGCTCACTGTGGAGTTGGGGTGCAAGACCCTCTGCTTCCCCAGGAGCCCCACCTGGGCGGACTTGCTGCAGGAAGTGCACAGTGTGGAAGGGGATGCTGAATGATCCAAGGTCAGACCCAGGAAAATCAAAGCTGTGTAAGCTTCTTGCCCTGGAGACCGTATGCTCAGAGAGAGGAGGCATGCTCCCCCCAGAGTCCTGACTGGCTTCATATGGAGTAGTCCCAGATCATTGGCCTGGTGACTCCAAGACAGTCATATATTTAAAAATACTGATTTTTAGATTCCTGCTGCCCTTTTTTCATCAGAAAGCAGATCATCTTGTTAGTGGTACTGTCACTTTACCAGAGAATTTGGGCTGATACTGTAATACCTATTTGCATTCTCATTTGAGTAGTCCCACTGATTTCAGTGGGATTACTCATTTGAATAAGGATTGTTCATGAGTAAGGGCTTGTATATTTAGAACCTGTCAGCTTTAACAATGCTCCTTTTAGTACAGTACCCGGGGGAGGGATAGCTCAGTGGTTTGAGCATCAGTCTGCTAAACCCAGTGTTGTGCGTTTAATCCTTTAGGGGGACTTTTAGGGATCTGGGGCAAAAATCCATCTGGGGATTAGTCCTGCTTTGAGCAGTGGGTTGGACTAGATGACCTCCTGAAGTCCATTCCAACCATGATATTCTATGATATTATCAGGTATTGACATTAAGATTTGATTTGGTATATGCAGGTGATTGAAACACACGAAGTAAATTAAATATTCTAAATTGTATTAGGTCAGTTCCCATGCAAAAATCTGAGGTATCCTCTTCATAACATGACAGAGAACTGTGGCATGGTTTATACAATGGGACATTATTTAAATACTGTTTCATTAATTAGTATATTTGCACAGAACCAGTTTAATTTCCATTAGTATTTATTAGTTTAAACTCATCAGCATTATATCATGTAAACCGATAAATAGGAAGCACTGCATGTGCCAGTGTAAAACACCACCCAAGCTTGAAGGTCTTTTCCTAAAATTTCCATGCACGTCTTGAACAGAGACGTTAAAACTCTTCCGGCCCCATTTTTATATTGGCCTGTGTCATAACTTAAACTTTGACCAGCTTCCTGAGATAATTGTATAGAAATTAATTTATACTCCTGTATAAATAGTTTACTTTTCTTTATCTACATTTTCCTATACTTTAAAGCCTCTGAAACATTGCCCTCTTTTTGTATTAAATTATCTTTTTAAATGAGGAATCAACATGAATCCTGTAGAGCCTCACCCAACATCCACTGAAATGGATATCAAGAGTCCCAGTTACAACAGTGGGCAATGTATCAGACCTGTACATTGCATTTATATGATGTATTGACAATCGTGTGGTTTATTTATTTATTGCTATTTCTAAAATGCAGCAATAATCAAAGACCCCAACTCTCTAAGTACAAACCAGCAATATTAGATCAAATACTCATTCACACAGGATCTGATTCTCATTTATACTAAAGCCCCTGTACACCACTCTGGCATGTAAAGGGTCCTTGGACCTGGTCTGCACGCAGCTTTTGTATTAATAGAATCTTTTTTTTTTTTTTTTTAGATGCAGTGGGCTTTTTTAACAGAAATTGTTATTGTGGTGTAAGCGACAGTTATATTCATAAAAAGAGCCTAATACTGGTATGGTTTATTTCCAATCCCATAGGGAAATAGCTATATCAGGATTGTCTTCATAGGGGAATAGCAGTTGCAGAATAATTCTCCCTGTGGACACTTATCCTCACTAAGAGTGCTTTTGTGCCATTTAAGTAAATTCACTTTGGAAGTTCATTAAGCAAAACCACACAAAGGCACAAGGGGAGTTAATGCAGAATATTGTGCTCTAAATTCACATCCTAGTTTAATTTGCAATTGCTTTCCCAAGTAGACAATCCCTCACGCATCTTTATACTGATATAACTGCATCCACATGAGGGGGGTTCTATTGTTTTTAGTTGAAACGGTTCATCAATTTTGTGTGTAGACAAGCCCTTAGTGTAAATAAAAATCATGTCAAAAGAGGGAAAGTCATCTCAGTGCCGAGGATGAATTTCACCCAAAGGGCAATGATATTACAGATGAAATATTTAAGTGATTTTATCAATTAAAGTCCCAATCCTTATTATGCATGTTGTCCTGTTGGGGCAGATGATCTTCTCCCTTGTTCACCAGATGCAGAACCAGCTTATAGGCATCCCTCCATGCAACCACTTGACTTCCATTCAGGGGACATGTTGAGGGCAGGTCTGGAACAGCCTGATGTGCTCTGACCAGCCCCAACTAGTGGATGGTTCCTAGGGAATCGTACTCAGCTGGTGCAAGTCTGAGGAGTCACCAAACTACTCTAATCTGCACTCAGGGGAGTGACAGAAAATCATCCATGATCCCCCTCCCCAGCAACTCCCATAACTTGCTACCCTCAGCAGAATCTGGACACAGCAGAGATTCTACCCCACTGATGTCAACGGAACTATTTGTATCATAGTGTACAGGCGCCGTGTGTATAAGTGATGTTGCTTTCTCATGACTAGTCCAGAGAGAGAAAAAGGGGCTTACCAGAGGTGACACTGAGGTTGGGGGGCATGTGACCCATTCTGCTTCCCATTTAGCACAGAGGTTTTCAAAGTGGGGAATGTGCCCTCCTCCAGGGGAGGCACGCCCCACATTTTGAAAACCATAGCCTTCTGCCAGAAGTCACTGGATTGGAAGCTGGTGGGAGCCACTCAGGCTCCTGGCCATCTGCATTGTGGGAGCTGTGGCACTGGCTGGCTGCCCAGCAGCCCTCCCTGCCCTGCTCCTCAGCCAGGCCATCCCTGCACAGGCAGGCACTCCCCAGGCAGGGCAGGCAGCACAACATGTGCTCTTGCTTCTCTCCTGAAGGAGCCCGGTTCCAGCCAAGGTCCCCTGGAGCCAGCACCTGCCTGCAGAGCCCAGCTGCTATGAGATGCTCCTTGAGGTACTCACTTGATACTGCCCTGGTGCTCCTGGCTCTGCTGCAGCTTCTCAGTCCAGATGTGATACATGGTGTGATCACGTGCCCCCCCTGCCCACCTTTAAATTGTGCCTCCCCACCATCAAGAATTACACATTGTCTCTCGGGCCTACTGTTACTATCAGTAATGGGAGATTTTCTTCAGCTCAGGAAGTGAATGGGGGACTAGGCTGTAGTCCCAGCTCTGTATATGTGGCTGTTGTCCTCAAAATATGGATTAAATATGGTATGAATAAGGATTACTTACTGGATTAGGCATTAAAGTGTTCTTGCAAAGTACTCTGAAACTGGAAAAAGCACTCTGTTGGAAATAAGCAGTAGGCATTGGGAAATAAATTTTGGGCAAATTAACAAAGTATGTGTATATTTCCCATAGAACTGAATAAAAATACAGAACATACAAATGGCCATACTGGATCAGACCAATGGTCCAGCTAGCCCAGTATCCTGCCTTCCAACAGTGGTAGATGCTTCAGAAGGAACGAAAAGAACAGGGTAATTTATTAAGTGATCCATCCCCTATCATCCAGTCCCAGCTTCTACCATTCAGTGGCTTAGGGACACCCACAGCATGGGGTTGAGTCCCTGTCCATCTTGCCTAGTAGCTGTTGATGGAGCTGACCTTCTGTCATAAACAGATAGCTAAGGGTTAATGTTTCTTTCACCTGTAAAGGGTTAACAAAGGGAACCAAACACCTGACCAGAGGACCAATCAGGAAACCGGATTTTTCAAAGCTCAGGGGAGAGAATGTTTGGCTCTGTGTCTTTTGTCCGGCTCTCAGCTATGAGAGGGATCTTTCTATCTTCAAGCTTCTAATCTTCAGTTTCAAAGTTGTGAGTACAAAGTAGAAAAACAATATGCTGTTATTGTTTTTTGTTATTTACATGTGTGTAGTTGCTGGAATGTTTAAATTGTATCTCTTTGAATAAGGCTGTTTATTCATTTTTCTTAAGCTATTGAACCTGTATTATTGTCAACCTTGATACAGAGAATATTTTTACATCTTTTTTCTTTCTTTTTATATTAAAGTTTCTTCTTAAGACTTGTTTGAGGTTTTTTTCTCTCTGGTAGGCTAAGGAACGAAGGAGGGAAATTCTCTTTGTGTTAGATCTACGGAGGGTGAATCTCTGCAGCACCAGGGAATTGATGGGAGGAGAAGACAAAGGGGGAAGAGAGATAGATTCTTTTCTGTTTCCTGTATTTGGTTTTCTCTTGTGGAAGAGAGGATAACAGGCTCTTGGTATTTGTGATGTAAAGAGGTTGCATCAGTAACTCTCAGTTAGCCAGAGAGAAATTCTGGGTGGAGAGAGAGGGAAGGGAAGTGGGTTATTTCCCTTTGTTGTAGACTCAGGGCATCTGAGTCTTGGGGGTTCCCCAGGGAAGGTTTTGGGGAGACCACAGTGAGACAGGCACTGTAATTCCTGTCTGGTGGCAGCGATATCAGATATAAGCTGGTAATTAAGCTTAGAGGTTTCATGCAGGCACCCAGATCTCTGGACGCTAAGGTCCAGATTTGGGAAAGATGCTTATGATACCTCCATGAAGGTATCTAATTCTTTTTTTGAACCCCGTTATAATTTTGGCCTTCGCAGCATCCCCTGGCAATGAGTTCCACAGATTGACTGTGCATTGTATAAAGTACTTCCTTATGTTTGTTTTAAACCTGCTACCTATTCATTTAATTGGGTGACCCCTGGTTCTTGTGTTTTGTGAAAATAGCTTTCCCCCATTCACTTTCTTTATACACCTGAAAACAATAACAAAAAACTCATGGGGCTGACATATAAAGCATGGCTGGCACTGATTATATTCTATTACAGTGGCTAAACGTAGAATTTGAAAAGAATGCTAACATTACAGATGACATGAAAGAAAATGCTTTATAAAAAAATTAAAATCTTCTGTTTCTTATCAAAGTGGTAAAGTAGACTTCTTTTCCATATGCATTATTTATATTAAGCAGGGAGACTTGACTGATTTCAAGATTTGAGGTATGTTATTACCAATATTTTCTGGATGTGTTTCTACAATATCAAGTACAACAGGGTTTCCAGATGCTGCCATAATAAAAATAAATAATAATTTCATATTCCCCATATAATAATTGTTATATATGGAGAAGAGTTTTTCTGTTCCAGAATCTGAAAAGGGTCACTAAATTTAGATGGCTTTTTTTAAAATCAAATCCAAATTTACAAATAATCCGCTATTCTGCATACTTGGCATTATAGTGTGTAACTCTGAACCATTTGTGTTTGGTCTGCTGTGCTGAGTTGTATTGCACCATTTTATCAGGCTTAGCCTTTTGGAGCTCCAGGGACACAGCTTCCCTCATAGACAAAGGCGTAAAATTAGATAGACATAGCAACAAAATTAGCAACATAGGTAGTCGACCTAACCCGCCCTGTAGGCGCAGCAAGATAGACAGAAGGATGCTTCCATCGACCTCACTACTGCTTCTTCGATAGATTGATTACCTATTGTGATGGTTCTCTGGGTACTCAGGACTGTGAATCACCTTGCTACCTGCTGCCTATAGCAAGAAAGAGACTTGCTGGTGCTTAACCGGTTGTCAGCTCCCTGACACTATCAGTGTGTCAGTCACCCAACAATCTCCGTGTGCTATGCCAGCCCATATAGTGTTCATTCCCTTATCCACTGAACAATCACAGTAATACCAGGTCTGCTATCTCCAAAGGAGCAGTACACGCACTAGCTTGTTTGATTCAACTGAGGATCAGCTCGCAACTTAACATCATTGCACTGAGATATAAACTTATGATAGTTTTCACTATAAATATATCAAAGGCTAAGACTTAAGAAACAGTAAGGATAATAGGAACAAGTTATACATAAAACAAAAGTATTACTCTCTTTCTACAGACTAAACTTAACTTAAACAGGCTAACCATCAGTCTAAAAGCAGTCTTATCTCACCTAAATGTCCTTTACAGTGCTTCCAGCCAGGGCAGGTTGAGATCACATGTTCATTAATATAATTGCACTGCTCCATTACTTCCTCAGGTACAAGATAAAGGGGTGTCCCTTTGCCTTCTCCTTATCTCCCAAAGTTCACTGTTTTTAATTCATTGTCAGGTTTATCCTGTGGTGTGCTGATACCATGATGATCTCATGTCCTCATGTTGTCTTTTGTATGTAAATGACATGTTGACTTACAGTGCTTAACTTACATGTGAACTGAGGTAGACAGGGGAACATACATCCTTTGCTGGCAGAAACGTATTTATCAACAAGGTCTTAATTCAGACTTTTAGAAACATATTTTTAATATTTAACTTTTATATAGTGTCTGTACACACATTTCACAGGGATATTAATGGTCAGTGTGATCTTTGGCTTTCATTTAAGACCTCACATGATATTCTTTATGGATAAATACTACGAAAGCAGTGTAGTGCTCGGTGTAATGAGTTTGTCAGGTCTGCCAGGAATTGCTGCTACAAACTGAACACTTTGCCAGTTGGCACTGAGGGGTTCTTAGGGTCACATTTACATGAATGGAAAAACTGCTTCCACTGATATAGGAAGTGTCTATGCCACCATATCCGCGCTGTAGTGCAGACATAACCAAAGACAAACATCTGAATTTCTGTTGTTTGGCATCCACATGTCTTCTCTGCTAAGTTTTATACTTAATGCACAAAAGCTGTGATATAGCCCAGTGTGTTAGTCTCAGAACAATCTAATACAACATAAATTGATGTTAAACCAGTAGGGTCGATGCAAGTGTGGAAGAAATGCATGCTTTAATAACCTATAGTCTTAGAACAGTGAAATGATTCATTCCATTAATAAGGTTGGCAATTTTCACAGCACAGAATTCTGCAGGTTTATGAGTGTCACATTTCATCACTGCCCAAGTTTGGGAAACCACTTCAGAATGGGACTAAGGGTTCTGTTGAATTTAGACAGATACTTCAGTCATTTACTGAATCAGGGTCTAAGAAACCAAGCACAAGTATTAAGTTAAATTTCCACAGAAAAAATGTGTCTTCCCTAGGGGAGTATATCACTTAGAATGGCAAACACTTCAGCCCTCACTGGCAAGTTAGCTCCCAAGAAATTAAGAGCAATACCAGTAGTGCAATAGTTGTATGAAGGGAATGCTGGCAGCCAATGAGCAATTCAGAACATGCATTGCATGTTTCTCTCCAACAGCTGTTTCCCCTCCTTTGCTCCCCATATTTGCCACACAGCAGATGACAACATGGGGTCCTTTGAAGATCTCAAAGCTAAACCTTGGGCTTTATGTAATACTAACAGACCAGAAGCTCAGTGATTCAGAGCACTAGATTTTCAGGGAGAGATTTAATTTTCCATTACTCATGAGATTCCATTCCTCTTCCCACTCAAAACAAAAATTTATTCAAGCAAAACTACTCTTATTTAATGTAGAGAGCTAACTTGGGTTTAAATAGTGCCTTAGGTATTTGAAAACAAGTCTGGTGGTGGTGCTGGTTTTGTTTTTTAGGCACATTTTTACCAGCACTTTCCTCAAAATATTCCTTGATATTTCACAAACTCATAGACATATAACAAGGGGATTTTGCTGTCTTTCTGAAGCATCAGACTAGGTGGACCTGTAGTCTATGGCAAACTGTTATTGCAGCACAAATACTATTGGAAAATCATGGACTTTTAAAAAACAATACTTGAGATTTTCAGCATAATTAGCAATGCAAGTTGACCAACTTAAAACACAAAAATGGTGTGATTTTTTTCTGAGAGAAGGTACCCAGCACTTTCTGAAAATCAAGAACTAGATTAATAGATTTTTAAGGCTTTCATTCAATCATCTAGCTGTCTGACCTCCTTTATGTCACAGACCACCCCTTTAGTGAGGGCAATAACTTGAGCTGTTGAAACCTTATCTTCCAGAAACGCATCTAATCTTAACTTGAAGACAGCAACAGATGGAGAAATCATCATTTCCCTCGGAAATGTGTTCCAGTGGTTAATCACCCTCATTGTTAAAAATGTGTGCCTTACATCTAATTTGAATTTATCTGGCTATTAGTTCCTATTATGCCCTTCTTTGATAAAAAGCCCTTTAATACTGGTGTTTCCTGCTTCCAAAAGTACTTAGAGACTACAAACAAAATACCTCTGACTTCTTTTGATAAGCTAAACAGATTGAACTCTGAGTCTCTCACTGTAAGGCATTTTCTCCAATCCTTGAATACTTTTTGTGACTCTTCTGCACACTCTCCAACTTTTCGGTGTCCTTTTTTTAAAAATGTGGACACCAGAACAGTATGCAGTATTCCAGTATCAGTCTAATCAATGCTGTATTCTGGGGTAAAATCACTTCCCTCCTCCCATTCACCACTGCCCTGTTTATACATCCAAGATTTATATTAGCCCTTTTTGCCACACAGCAGCAATCTGGGAGTGCATGTTGCATTGTTTGTCCATTATGACCCCTAAATCCTTTCCAGAATCATTGCTTTCTAGAATATATTGCCCCATTCTGTAGGAATGGCTTGCATTCCTTGTTCCTAGATGTATGACCTTGTTTGTGACTATGTTAAAATGCATTTGTTTGACTTGGCCCAGCTTACCAAGCAATCTGCATTGCTCTTTATGATTGCCCTGCTTCACTGTTATTTCCCACTCTACTAATCTTTATGTCATCCTCAGATTTTTATCAGCAGTGATTTCATATTGACCTCTAGACTACTGATGAAAATTTTGAATAGTGGCAGGTCTGCTACCTATTCCTGCAAAGCCCCACTAGAAACACCCCTATTCAATGATGATTCCCCAATGACAACTACATTTTGAGATCCATCAGTTAGCCAGTTTTTAATCCATTTAACCTGAGCTTTATTAATACTGTATGCTGTTAAATTTTTTACCAGAATGTCATGCAGTACTGAGTCAAATGCCTTACAAAAGTCTAAGGATATGACATCTACACAGTTACCTTATCCCATTTAAAATATAAAAGACTTTTTAATGGCAAATCCTATATATAACCCATCCTGCACTTTCTTGGCCACAGTGTGGTTCCTTGGTATAGGAAGAGGCAGGATTTGGGGAACTTGTGCATACCGATAGGTTTTTAAAGAACCATACAGCTCAAAAATGAAGTTTTGGATGTTGATGACAGGGGTGAACTGAGAGACAAGTGGGCTTGGTGGTCAGTAAATCTACTACTATACAACTCTACTGACCATTTTCCCCCGGCAACCCAAAGCTGCTGGAGTGGCAGGGGCTATTACATTCACAAGGCTTCACTGCTTCTGTTTTCTGAGGTGGATTCCTTCCATCCCAAACCTTGTATCAAACCTGGTTATTCAGTCCTTGTTGCACAGGTGTATGGACTGGCTGTGATGCTTCCCAGGGTATCCAGGGTTGTGATGCATCTTGTCTTTAGCATGAGAAATTCTTATTTGTGCCTGCTGTGGATCAACTCCCTGAAACCACCAACCTCTGGCAACACAAGAACTGCCTTCCAGGCCTTCGCAGGCCTCACTATCTCTGTACAGGTAAGTAGTAGGGGCACACACCAACTCCAAGTCCTCCAAGCATCCTTCTGGAATGCTCGACCCCTTTCCACTAAACGCTCACAGAACTCTTAGGTCTGCTATTCCCAAAGGAATAGTACATACCAGTTTATAAAATTCAACTCAGATTAGGGTGACTAGACGTTCCGATAAAATCGGGATTGTCCCAATATTTAGGCATTTGTCCCATGTCCTGATCAATGTTTTATTGGGACGTAATTTGTCCCGATATTTCGCACTGGGGTTTTTTGTTTGTTTGTTGCTTCACCAGCGACCCCCCTATCCCCTCCCCCCCATGTGTCCCGATATGTTCTTCCTCTCATCTGGTCACCCTAACTCAGTTATCACTCCATTTAACACCCAGCAATTTTATATTCAGTGAAAATAAGAATAAGTTTATTATCAAAGAACACAGATTTGAGTGAGAATATTGTTTCTAATATATAAAACCAAAATCCTAACCTGATTTCTAGAGCCTCCTAAACTTAACCACCAAGGCATTCTTTTATCTCCTACAAGAGCAGTTGGATCATGCTGGCATTGTAAAAGACATTGTCATGAGTGCAAGGAGACAAAGAGAACGGTAAGGCAAGAGATGTGGGCACAAGATGGGAAATGGGAAGAATTAAGAGCAGAGTTGTAAATAGAGACATAGCAATGTAGAACCTTGAAGCTGAGGACAAACAGTTTAAATGTGATCAATGAACTATATCTACAAGTTTTCAAGATTGTTGATAGAAGTGCAAACCAATGATAGATAAATTTGGTCTCTGTAGGGCTTTTAATTGGCTTTGGTAAAATGAAAATATCTTATCACAAACTTTAGCAGACTAGGTGAATGACAGGATATCTGACTCTGTACAGTTGCTGCTTTTGTTGTTTGCTCGAGAAGTACGTGGCTTGATGACTATCACTAGATCTGTGGATGAGTTTATTAGCTGACTCATTTGGAAGCCAGTGAGAGTTGCTTTGTACATAAAGAGACAAAAAAAACCCAAATGTGGTATTTTAAAGATGCTTCAGGAGGTCAAAAGTTACTAAGTGATTAAAAAATGTCTGTTAGTCTACAAGGTTCCACAGGACTCTTTGCTGCTTTTAAGTGATTATTGTGCTCACTCCAGATTTGAGGTGCTTACAAACAATTGTTACATCATTAAGAGATTGCAAATTTAAAATCTGCCATATAGGCGAAGAGATTTTGCAGTGCATGTAAAACATTCAGGAATGTCAAAGTTGGCCAGCAGTGCCTTGTACCCTTTCAGAATGTGAAATGCACCTATACTTAAACCTCTGACAACCAGGACATACAGAGTTAAGGTAAAATGAATGTAAACCCCTCTGAAATATAGGAAATACAGCATTAAGGTAACATCTCCCAACCCCACGCCCAACCGCCTTGACTCTCCTCCCCATAGAGTTGGCAATAGGCATGGAGACCAAACAAATCCTGACCTGTGCCTAGCAAAATCTGCCCATTTCTGTGTGATGTCCAACATAATGGTATATTATCACTTCTCTTCATACACTCTTATTATGTTAGGTGTCGACCTGGTAAGCCAGGGATTAGTTGCAGTAAATTGCCAGAACTCGCATTGCCATATGAGGAAGTGGAGCTGCAGCTAGAGGGAACAGGGATCACTTTTGTTATTCAGAGCTGGATATGGAGTGGGTGATCACAATGGCCCCTCTGCTCTTAAATTCTCATACTTTGTAGAATTGCAAGGTTGCTAGTATGGCTGTCACCTAGTAGAACGCCAGCACGTGGAGGTAGTTGTATGTCAGGAAGAAAGGGAATGAATAGAAATGCTTCACCAAGGTCTAACTCTGACTTGGTCAGACACACTCAGTGCCCACCAGCAACCCACATCTGCACCGGAATGCACACAGTACCCTGCACCTTCTGTGCCCTGTGTGCTACACTATTGCTCTGGGCAGTTCTAGCCATCTGGTGGTTCACATCACAGTGTATCCATAGCTCAGTCAATGGTAACTGAAGGTGATGTCCCAGAGAGAATCTTTAGGACAAGGATAAAATGGTGTTAACATTTGGCAAATCCTTGGGAGGGCTGTTTGCCCAAAGCCAAGTTGTCAAGTGTAGGTCAGGCTTAGCTAGCTCATGTTTACTAAACTGTATGTCTTTCCTAGGATAGGTATACAGTTTAGTAAACAAGATCTAAAAGTTTCCCCCCACTCTTCATGCACTGTCTCCATGGTCCTCTGCATGATCAAAAGAATACAATCCTCTGATCTCTGACAGGGATGGGTTGGAGCATTGCTCAAGGGGAGCAAAGTTAAGGCTGTGTGGCATGAGAGATGTTTCCTTAATTTTCAGATGGGTAGCTGTGTTAGTCTGGATCTGTAAAAAGCAACAGAGAGTCCTGTGATGAAGTGGGTATT
This sequence comes from Chelonoidis abingdonii, assembly GCF_003597395.2. Lineage (NCBI taxonomy): Eukaryota > Metazoa > Chordata > Testudines > Testudinidae > Chelonoidis > Chelonoidis abingdonii. Next base: position 29,647,656 of record NC_133769.1, read on the forward strand.
CACCCTCAAAAGCTTATGCTTCAATACATCTGTTAGTCTTAAAGGTGCCACAGGACTCTCTGTTGCTTTTTACCTTAATTTTGTATTTTCTCAGTTTTAGACGTTTAAGTATGGGTACATTTCATATTCTGAAACATTTCATATTGCTGGTCATCTTTAACTCCACATTAATGAAATTGTTGGACAGTGAATTTTACTTGTTTTTTGAGGAAGTGGTGTTAATGATGGGGGGCATTATCTGAAGGCAGAAAACAAAGGGTCTTCCTGGGAAATAACTCACTGCCACTCAGCTGCCCACTCTAGCCTCCTTGTGGTCCCAGAAGGGCTGGAGGGACTGTGTGGAGGAGGGAAGGTGGTAAATGATGGCCTATGAGGAAAACATCTACCAAATGGAGGCAATAAGGGGAAGGGGAGACCTATATTCCCTACTCTACTCCAATAGCTAATGTATGGGAAAGGGCCCAAGCCCTCAAAGGTATATAGATGCCTAACTCCCATTTGATTTCTATAGGACTTGAGTTCCACTATTAAGGATCAGGTCCAAGGTGCTCTGATGAATAGACTTATCACAGAGGTTTGAAGTGGCCCATTCATTTCAATGGGATGTTCCCAGATAAATCAGAAAATGCCACAGAAATGAATGCAGCTTGCCAAAATAGCTTTGAGATGTGTGAACTGACTCATTCATACATTGACCAAACTGGATAGTCTCTATGTAAAAGGATAAATGGATACAAGTCAGATATTAGGAATGGTAATATACAAAAACCTGTAGGAGAACATTTAAACCTTCCTGGTCACACAACAGCAGATTTTAAGGTAGCCATCCTACAGCAAAAAAACTTTAGGACCAGACTTCAAAGAGAAACTGCTGAGCTTCAGTTTATTTGCAAATTTGACACCATCAGCTCAGGATTAAACAAAGACTGTGAATGGCTAGCCAACTACAAAA
>NC_133769.1:29659295-29666628 GCF_003597395.2 Chelonoidis abingdonii
TCCTTGTGTTAAGATCCAGGGGGTCTGGATCTTGGGGGTCCCCAGGGAAGGTTTTGGGGAGACCAGAGTTTATCAGGCACTCAAAGCCCTGACTGGTGGCAGCTTACCAGATCTAAGCTGGTAATTAAGCTTAGAGGAATTCATGCTAGTACCCCATCTTTGGACCCTAAAGTTCAGATTGGGGATAGAATACTATGACACAGCCAGTGACTGTCCCACAATGCCTTATTCACTGTAACAGTGACTGGTCTAGTCAAAATTGTAAATTCCACTGCCTGGGATCACAGAGCCCACAAGGCATTCTGCCCCTCCTTCACCCTGTTTAACCTCCCATGCCTGTTTTTGAAATGCCTTTTCCTGATTGCCCACCTTGGCAAGAACACATAGCAACTCTCCCTTGTGTGCATCTGATCAAACCAGCTCCATGCACTAGCTATGCTTCTGCTTGAAGTAGACAGGAAGTATTATATCTCCTGGGTCTGGAGGGAAAAGAGTTATGATCCAGCCACAGAAACATGGACATCTATGGGCAGACTGCATAGGGAATGTAGTCAAAGGGGTATGCCCGGGATTCACAGCAGTGCCGCATGAAAGTGAAGTAACTTTGTCAGGCATACCATAAAGCCAGGGAGGCTAGCAATAGTGTGCTGCACTGCAGACCTGATGCTTTTACAATGAGCTGCATGCCATAGAGGTAGAGGCCCCATCAACACCCACAGACTATTGTGAATACCTTGGAGGAGCCCAAGACAGCAACCCCCACCATGAATATGCAGGAGGCAGAGAGATACGAAATGCAATGAGAAATTCCAGCCATGCTCCAGATCAGGACCTGTTTGAGATCCTGCTACGGTCTACCCAGTCCCTCTAGGCAAGCGTGGATGAGCCTGGTAAAGGGAAGGACTTCAGGTAAATGTGTGCATGCAATTTTCCTTACAACGTTTAACTTTGACAATCCCATCCCCAAGTTAATAAGAGAAAGGTATCAACTTTTCATTGTTTTACTGATAGGAAAAGAAATACAACAAACAAGGGTAGTGCTGGGATCTGCTTTTTGTTCCCCTACTGGGTTAGGTGGAGGTGGCCATGCAGAGCACTTTTGTGTGTGAATAGGGGACTTCCTTTAAATCCTCCTGAGATCTTGATGAAACTTTCATGGAGACACTCTACAAGCCTCTCTCAAATGTTTCTGGGGAAGGCTGCCTTATTTCTTCCTCCATGGTAGGACACTTTCCCATGCCACTCTGCAATGAGTTCAGCTGGCACCAGCGCAGTAAACATGGCATATGACCCTGGGCAGCTTTGTAATGCCTGTAGCAGCTGTGTTATCTCCCATTGTGACCCTCAGGAGTGATAGAGCAGCTAAAATCTCCACTGCTGGTGGAAAACAGTGTCACAATTAAGTGCCATTGTCCTATTATTGGTTTCTATGGAAGATGTACTGAAAAGCCTTCTCCTCTGTGGGCTGTACTCACTGTGGCTGGGACTGGACAGGGGTCTTGTGCAGAGGCGCTCCAAAGCTGAAGTGTCAATAAATATATCTTAGTAAAAGTGTTTATAGAAATAAAGAGGAGGAAGTTTTGAAACGTAACTTTCCCTTTCTGTGGTGACTGTAAATCCAATGGCACATCTGTCTGTTCTTATCAACAGCTTATGGTGTGATAGCCTGGAGGGATGCCACTTCCATACTTACAGAATGTCTGAGCCTGATGAGGGGGAAAAGTAGGGCACAAGGGAGGATATGTTCAGCAAGTCATTGCTGCATTAGACCATGAACAAAGAGCTCAAGGAGACCAACAGCATGGAAAATGAAAAAGAGGACAGGGACTCAGTCCCAGCAGTACAAGGATCAGGAAATGCACCAGGACACAATGGGTTTTCTCAGGCAGCAAACCCAAATGCTGCAGACTATCTGGTTGACCTATAGGTCCAAAAATCCCAGACTTCTCCCTTTGCAGTCCTCCATGGTCATTGCTCCTTGCACCTCCTAATGTACAACGTGGCATCACAGAGCACATCACTACCTCTACCACAGCAAGCTAAGGAGAACCCAGCTTTACATATCCTGAGCTGTGAGAACAACTTGTGTATGGCTAGCCATAACACACTACATTTGTTTACTTAAATGGACATAAAATGTTTAGTTTTTAATTTTAATTTTTCACCCTATTACATTAAGGGATTGTCTACACTTACATTTTATAGTGCTCTATCTCGCTGGCTCAGGGGGGTGAAAAATCAATCCCCCCCCCGAGCACAACAAGTCTGAGAGCTTTAAAGCACTAGTGTAGACAGGCTCAGCCACACTCCCAGCGCTTGGAGCTAATCCCTCATGGAGGTGGATTACCAGGAGTGCTGAGAGAGCTCTCTCCCAGGGCTCGCGTGCAACCACACTCGCACTTCAAAGTGCTGCTGCTGGAGCATTCCTGAGGCAGCGCTTTTAAGTTTCCAGTGTAGACATACCCTTAAAATGTGTAGGGATTTTTTTGCATAGTGATTTTCTGTATCGTTATATTCCACTCAATGTTACATTTTTGAAAAATCAAATCATTTTATCAGTTTGCAACAATACACCCTCTAATTACAGTACACCAAGCACCCTCTAATTAATATCTTCAGGAAACCCCCCAGCCATCTTAATAAATGTACAGGAATCACTACACAATCCTTAGCAGTGCCTCAACCTCCAGGCTCAGAGAACACTCCATCGCAGAACTCTACTGTGGCTGACTGTTAAAAATGTTCTGTCAAAGCTTCCCTCCAGTGTATAAACTTTCATGGGGCTCTTGTAATAGTCTTTGGTGTTTGGCTATTCAAAGTCAACAGACAGCTGCTCACCCTCTATCCTCCATCCCACCAGCAGCTTTTGCCTTACAGATATTATGCAGGATACAGTAGGCACCTCTGTCCATGAGGATGTTTTTCTTACCATGATCCACTCCAGCAAGTAAACACTGCCAGTGTCCCTTCAATGTGCTGAAAGCACATTCAACAAGCTGCTGAGCTCATAGTTGGATCTCTCATTGGTGCTATCATGGTGGTCTGTGTATGACTTCATGAGCCAGGGGAAGGCTGTGTTCTCTAGAATTACTATTAGCATTTCAGTATCACCAATAGTAGTCTACTGCTCAGGAAATGTTCCTGACTGCAGCTTTCATTACAGTCCTGGGTTCTTAGAGATGTGAGTGTCATGCACCTTCTCTGACCTGCCCATTGTGATACTTATGAAGCATCCTCTGTGATCCACCAAAGCTTTGGAAAAGTAACCCTTTCTATTACTGTACTTTGTGGCAAGGCGAACTCATGCCAAAATAGGGCTATGCATGGCCTTGCCACAGTTTGGGAACCTTAGTGTAGCAAATCCATCTGCTAGGTCTTGCATATTGCTCAGAGTCACAGTCCTGCATAGCAGGAGACAATTAATGGCCCTACACACTTGCATGATAATGGCCCCTATTGTGTTTTTTCCAACCCTAAAATGATTTCCTACTGACTGGTAGCAATCCTGTTTCAAGCTTCAAGAGTGTGATGGTCACTTGCTCCTCCACTGCCAATGCAGCTCTCTGGTGTCCCAATACTTGAGCACTTGGATAAGCTGGGTACACAGATCCAGGACTGTGGCCTTTCATAGCCACTGCTCATTTTCCCTCGCCTGCATTATGGTATGATGTCACCAGGCAGTGCTCATTTCTCAGGCCCAAAGGTGGTACTCCACAGTGTGTGTGTGGTCTGTGAATCCCACCAATAAACTTCAATTGTTCTTCACTATATCTCTCAGCAAGCTGTCCTTAATGAAATCCTTATGTTCCCTGTTGTTTCAGTACTTCCCCACGGTCTGCAAATGGAGGCAGATCGTGTGTGTTGGATTTGCACCATTCACATGAATAGTGTAGAGGTCTGCTTGCTTCATGCTTCTCTCAGAGCTGGCAGAAACCAAAAAGTGCTGCACTTGTTTGTGGAATTTTTAACAAATAGCATAAAAATTTGGGATGCAAATGGCATTATGAGATGGAAAAAGAAGTCAAGCTCTCAGCATGAAACTATCTTCCAGAGATCCCCGGGGCAAGTTATTACTATCCACAAAACATTGCAAAAATTTCCCAAAATGCACTATGCTGGATGGTGGCACATAGCACGCTGCGATACCTACCCATGGTGCACCACAATTTAAATTGAAACTATTAAAACAAGCACCCCAGTGAGTACTTGCAGCACCCCCACACAAGCAGCCCAGTGTGCATGGGCCATATACAAACTTCAGTGGCTACATGCTGACCTAACTTGCAAGGACCAAATCCTGAAGCCAGAGCCATCCTTAGCCATAGGCAGAACAGGCAGCCGCCTAGGGCACCTCTCTGTCTGGGGGCACCACTCTGCCGGGAGCCTGGACAGATGGGAAGCAGTGCAGTATGTAAGAGCAGGGCTGCTGGGTCCTAGAGAGAGCTGAATGCAGCACAGTCTGAGGGAGGGGATTGGCTGCTGGGATCTCTGGGAAGGAACTCACCTGTGAGTGTGACTCTTTCCCTCAGCATGAGCTGAGGCAGGCTCGGCGGCTCTGGCAGTATCCTTTGTTGTCCCCCATAACATCCATTCTTCTCCTCCCTGCCCCACAGAGTACCCCCCTTTCTCCCTCCCCCCACCATGGAGCACCCCTCTCTCCCCCCCTCCACTCTGTCAGGGTTGGGTGAGGTGCTGCAAGCGGATGGAAGGCTGGCTGCCTGCTGAGGAATGACAGTGAAAATAACTCATTTCCTCACAGCCAGCCAGGATTGGAAGGGTCGCACAGGACTGGGCTGGGGATAACCAGATAGCATGTGTGAAAAATCGAGACAGGGAGTTTGGGGTGAGGGTGAGCATGTGGGACGTTCCCACTTTATTTGGGACAGTCCCAATTTTTTTGGGTCTTTCTTTATAGGTCCTATTCCCCCACCTCCCATCCTGATTATTTCACACTTGCTGTCTGGCCACTCCCAGGTTGGGCGGTAATTGGTGCCCTATATAAGACAGCCCCGAAATCATCAGGACGGCCTATAAGAATCATGACTCTGGATCTGTCACTCTAGTGGGAGCATGTCTCTCCCCAGGCTGCGAGTGATCTATTCATCCAGGGGGAAGCACAAGCAGGATTGAGCTTGCTGTGGCTCCATGGGTGCCCCGTCCCTGAGAATCAATGCATGCTAACTTCACCATTGGGTCCATTGGGCTGGCAGTGGGGGGCGGGGGGGGCGGCCGGGGGGGGGGCGATTTGGGGCGGGGGGGCGGGGCGCGCGCGGGGCGGCCCGGGGGCGGGCGGGGGGGCGGGGGGGCCTTTTTGGGGGCGGCGCGGGGGGGCGGGGGCGGGCGCGGTGGGGGCGGGGCGCGGGGGCGGGGGGGGGCGGCGGGGGCGCGGCGCCTGCCAACTGGTGATGTGATAGGACCTGAGGGTTTGGCTGTGCTGTTGTCACTTGCATCCCAAGAGGTGGATTTGGCGTCCTGCAGTTTTCCACCTATCTCCATCTCTACTCAGCTGTTGGGACCAGCAGGCTGGGGGGGTGAACCAAGCGATGAAAGCAGTACTGTGTTGCCATTTAACGTATCATTTAAACCAACTTTGTTGCCAAATGCTTTGCTAACAATCCTGAATTCAATTTAATATTTTTTTAAAAAAATCAATTATCTTAGCACAAACAGATATTAAGTTGTTGACAATTATTTGTGATCAGTTTGGTAATGGGAGGGAGTGGGTCAGTTATTCATCAGAGAAACAAAAATGTTGGGACTGATTTTCCTATGCCCTGTTATGCTAAATTAGCGCTCCCACAAGTGACTGTAATATGGCTATCTCCTTATTATGTATAGAGCAGGGTCGGCAAACTACGGCAATGTGCAAGGTGGCAAGTGAGCTGATTTTGATGGCACGCAGCGCAGCTGAGCGGCTCAGCCCCGCCGCTTCTCGGGGTTCCAGCTGCTGCCCATTGCCATCTGGGCGTCCCGGCAGCCGGCCCGCACTCAGCCAGGGGCGACTCTAGACATTGTTGCCGCCCAGAACGGAGGGTTCCGGCTGGGTTCCGCGGCACCGCGGGGAGGTCCATCGAAGCCGCTGGACCAGCGGACCCTCCGCAAGGGGCAGCCACCGAAGGCACGCTCCTGCCGCGGGGCCTGCGGCCCTTGCGAGCTGGTAGAGCGCCCCCCCTGCTTGCTGCCCAGGCACCGCTTGCACACAGTAATTCCTAATGTGTACATTGCCACTCGTATTCTACTGACAATTTCTGTAACAGTAGCATCAGAAGAACGGAGTTTCTCAAAACTAAGGCTCATTAAAAACTATCTCCGCTCTACAAGGAATCAGGAACAGTTGACTGGTCTTGCTATTCTTGCAATCAAACAAGATATCACTTTGTCTTTGTCATACGATGACATTATTACTGATTTTGCAGCCTAAAAAGCCAGGAAGATTGCTTTTAATTAAAAACAAATCCTTGTTTCACTACCTCTTCACAGAAATTTCCAATAAAATGTTGACAAATTAAAAACATTATATTATTTGCATCATTCTGTCAAATCAGAATTTTTCTACAGTGCTACTCCATCAGCATTACAGTGTGCTTAATTAAGTTAAACTGGTTTTAATAACATGCATGTGGCAAGTTTTCCAATAGGGTAAGCTATGTTTGTGTCGCTAAGAGCAAGACAGGCACAGAGGCACCAGTTTCATAATCCCGCCTAGGGCACCATAAATCCTAAGGACGGCCCTGCCTGGAGCATAGCCATAGCTTTACTGTAAGAGGGCAGGTGGAAAGGCCACCTGCCCCCCTAGCTACAACCCCTCCCTTTCCGTGGTGCTTTGATTGAAGGTCAGACCTACCCCCTAAAGCCCCAAAGAGGAGGGCTCTCCCGTGCCTGTAAGACCCCTGCATCACTGTGTGCCATGCCCAGCTCCGGGGGAGAGCGCAGGCTGAGGCCCTATGTCCCAATCTGGGGGATTAGGTACCTTTCCAGCCTGGGCAAACCCTGACCTCCCGCCTCTGACCATCCCCGGCTGAGCCCCCTGCTCTGCCAGCGGCGAGACAGACCCCCGAGCCGCACCGTCCCCGCAGCCCGATCGCTTCCCTTTTCTTGCGCGCCGCTCTCGGGAGAAGCCCTCGCTCTGCCCCGCCCTGCGCAGCGCTCCGCAGTCCCTGGCGGGAGGTTGTCATGGTTTCCCGGGTCACATGCGTGCGAGGCCCCCCCCGGCGCTGGGGGAGGAGGCGGGGGCGGGGATGCTACAGTCACCGCCGGGGCTACCGCCGCCGCCGCGCCGAGAGGGGAACCGAGAGCAGCCGCCGCCTCCCGGGCTCCCAGAGAGCCGCTCCCG
>NC_133769.1:29666728-29690877 GCF_003597395.2 Chelonoidis abingdonii
TACGTGCAAAGATTAACTGGGATGATACTGGGATGATAAGCAGAGGACTGCCATAAGCAAGGAGTTAACAAATTCCTTTTGCTCTAACATTGTCAATGAACTAAGTTTGATCTGGTGACCTAGAGGTGAAAAGCTCAGTAGCCTATTACCAATTTACTGAGCCACCTAGTCTGTTGAAATGGATTCTTTTTAAACAAACAGTTTCAGTTCCCAAAGTAGTTACATAACACTGGTGTAAACTTATATTTTTAACTTAAATAATTAAGTAATATCTACATGCTCCATTCAGGCCAGGGTAGGACTCCACTTGTCTAAGCCCTGCCTGTACAAACCTTAAGGCACCTGCCTGGATGTTGTCATGGGCACAGGTGCTGACTTTTATTTTTCCAGGTCAGTGCTCAACTCCTGCTCCACCCTGCGGCCATGCCCCCACTCCGCCCCGTCCCCCGAGGCTCCGCTGTTTTTCAGCCACTTCCCACCCCCACTCTGGCCTATCTTCCGAGGCTCCGCCATTGCTCTGTCTCTTCCTGCCCCCACTCCGCCTCCTCCCCCGAGGCCCTTGCCTGCCTGCCCCTCGCTGCTCTCCGCCCTCCCCTGAGTGCCTCCTCCAGCCTATGAACAGCTCATCGGTGGCCCTGCGAAACAGCTTTGGCTGGTGTGTGCTGAGCACCCCCTATTTTTTTTTCCATGGGTGCTTGAGCCTCTAAGCACCCATGGAGTTGGTGTCAATGGACCTGGGGGATACTGAGAGAACAGGAAAGAAAAGATTCCTACTCTCAGTTCTGGTGCCTGGACATACCATGGCTTGGAGCAGCTGGGAACTGCAATTGCATAGGACATCTTGCTCATTCCTAGGGTGGATCATGCTCAACATTGGAGGAATCTTTGGGGAATTAAACTCTGAATCTCTGGCAAGTCTCTGAGCAGATGTGAATTGTGATTCCCTCTCTCCCCAGAGGCTTATAACTTGGTCAAATTTGGGTAGATTTTCATAGTGATAGCAAAAGGCACACCCCTGACATAACGGCTACCACCTTGCCAAATTTCAAGTCCCTGTTGCAAAGCATGAGGGTGGTGGAGCTTTTCAAATAAATAGTTATCAAATTTTTTTAACATGGTCAAAACATATTATTCCTTAGCCTGGCTCTTACAAAAAAATGAATTGTCTTCACTGAAATTTTCCAGAAGAAATTCAGCCTGAGGCAGATACCTAGCATGGAAAGTTTTAGCCCCAAAGGTTGAAGGTTAGCAAAGTTATAAGTAACTGAAAACAGGGTCTTACAATGGGAAGTGTCAGGTAACCTTACTAATAGGCAGTGCTATCAGGGCCATCTGCTGTGTGTGTATATATATGTGTGTATGTGTATATACTTACACTTATGGAATACATGGTAATGTAGCAGATATTGGTGGCATAAGCATGGGATGACTGTGCTATTCATGCGTGGCAATGAACAAACAAGTGCCAGTACTAACATTTTATGTTACACCACACCACTAAGTATCTTGTACATAACAAATATATTACAGAGAAAATATATTTCTTTGTTAGGAAAGTTTTAGCAAGTCTTTTTTTTTTTTTTTTTTAATTACTGGCTCTCGTATCACCCTTCTAAAAAAATTCTGCACTTGCTGGTTCCGTGTTTACACTCCACTGTGCATTTATATGAATGAACAACACTGTATCAGTTTTTATAATTAAACAAGGTAACAATTTGTCCTGGAAAACTAGGCAAGTCTCCGTTTTCAGGACCTGTCCATGTTGTTTTTGCAGAAAGCAGTGTGTTGTCCTAGTTTTTGTAAGCCCCAGTAGACTGGATTCCTGAAGAAGCTGTCAGCCAGCAGTGCTCAGCCTCAGAGGCAAACCTCAGGTCTGTCATACAAAACCATTGCCATGCTCTACCCTATGAAGCCTCTCAGTGAGCATCCTCCTTAAGCCAGTTCCCTGCACACAGTCAAATCCTTGTGAAGCCTGAGATTTTAGACACTGTTGCAAGTAGTGAGCCTAAAAGCATACAGCTATACTGCACATACCTATTAACACAGATACGGGCTTGTGTCTATGCTACTTCTCATTTCTCCATGATCCCAGATGAGCACTGTATTGTAACAGCATTGTCTTGCTCTGTGGCTCCATCAATTATGTCTCATTAGTCAGGCATCCAAAACATCTATTCATTCAGTAATTCAAATGATGCTACATTGTGCAGGAAGGCATGAAATCTAAGATGAAATAGGATGTAGACTGAAATTACAAAGATGTCTGGAGTCTGCAGGGATAAAATACAGGGCTCACTGCATAACACCTTCTTCTGCAAAGTGAATTGTACAGGAGCCATGATGATTTTGGGAATCTGTCTATGTACAACTTGTGAATTCTGGTTGATGTTATGACATTGCTGTATTTTTTCAACAGCAGAGTATGTGGGAATCCGCCATTTGCTGTCAGGGGCTCTATTATGTATCAGACCAGGTATAGTGGTTGGCCTTTAGACCTCAAGTGGTTACCTGTTCAGGTGGAAATATTTTGGGACAGTAGGTTGGCTTAAGCTGGGAGAAGCTAGGCCCTTCAACTTCTCTATGGGGAGTGGAGATAAAAACTTCCTAGCAGCAGAACAAGGAAACCCTCTGTTGGAAGTGGAACATGCAAACTTGATGGACTCTCAGAGCAAGAGAGAGATTGCTTTTGGCATAAGAGAGGGGGATGCTTTCATAGCAGGGGGGCCCTGTTTAACTGCACGACTGGCCAAGGTGAAAGGGAAGCAAGCTAAGTTGGAGCAGAGGGGGAGAGAGATGGCATGATTCTGAAGAGAAGTCATTTACAGAAAGGGAAACCTGAACTTTTCAGAGGACTCTTCCCTAAGCTCAAAGAATGATCTATAGTAGTGAGGAAACTGAGGCAGAGACTTGCATATAGGTGTTTATTATTTTGTCTATACCCGTGATTTCATGTGCTGCTAAGTAAAGAGTAACTTGATTTATAATCCTGTGCAATCTATTGGTGTGTTTGCTTTTGCTATCTTGTATCTGAAGAGTGAACCCAGAGTACCCACAAGGTGGAACACTGGGAAAAGTTGTGCATAAGCTACTGCGGAATCTGAGAGAGCCCGCACAAGTCACAGAGCCTAGGTAGTGGGACCACAGGGTTTCCACTCTCAGGAGAGGGGTAGGAGGAGGCTGGTAGATAGAGGATCTGAACTCCGAGAGTGCCCCAGGGGCTAGTGCTGTGACTCTGTTCAGAGACAGAAGGCTTAAAAAGCACACGTGACCCAGCGAGGTACGCTCCAAGTGCAACAGCCTGGTGAGTGCCAAGCCAGGGTGAGCTCTGCCTGGGCTGTGTGTATGTGACAGTAGACTCGCCTCCAATCTGAGGGAAATAAATGTAACTCACCCCATTATCACTGTACCACAGAGGAATCTAGAGATTCCAAGTAGAAGGAGAAAATGATCAAGAATGAAAAAGCAGAGAAATTCTGACTCTCTTTACTTGTTTTACTGTATTTTGGAAAACAGTAGGGCAAAAAGCCTATTGATTATTGGAGTGAAGTGTTCATAAACATACATTAATAACATTAAGTACTTTTCACTTGTGTGTTTGCATCTTAGATTGCTGTACTTAATGATATTAATATTTACCGTAAGTGGTCGAGACTAGAATTGGAGATGGAGAGCTTTTTGAGGTAAATGTTAGTGATGAGTCTAGAGTTCTTACACTTAATTTGGCTAGCAATGCTGGCTTAAAAGGGCAATAGCATGTAAGTTACTGTAATCATAAAGGCTTCATTAATTGAATGGACTAGAAAATTAGTGCATAAAATAGATTTTTTTCTTTTGGTTTTCAGAAAATAGCATGCTCCTTAATGGTTTATTTTTCTGTTTACAATTGTCCAAAATTTTTTGCTGATGCCTTATCCCTTCCTTTTGAGGTACAACATTACTAACAGCATCAAACCATGCTATGTCTCTCAGATGTAGATAAATATCTTTTTATTAATATTTATAGACTCTCTATAGTGTAACTTTTAATACGCACCAGACAGAAAGAAAACATAATGCGTTCCTTGTTCAAGAAACCAAACATTCCTGATCAAGTCTCAGCATGGACTGTAAATAAAAGGTGTACAGAATACTCACTGTCAGCGTGGATACTGGCTGGAACCCAATATAGTCATCCAAAATTGTGAGCTTGAGTGCACAGCCTGAGAGAAGGATAGGTGCTTGGATGGCTCTGTTCTAACTTGGGCTTTTGATATTTTTTTTTAAGGTAAAGCATTCAGATCCGATATTTGTATTTTGAATTACACTGATAGTATTAATCCAGGGTAAATGCAGTAGTGTGAGCTTCCTCAAGAAGCCACTGAAATAGTACACATTCTGATTGCAGTGATCTTGCCCATTATATTTTACCCCAACTATCTTGACTCACCTTTGCCACAGCATGGGTGCCTTTGAGTTCTACCCACTGCTGGTGGCATGGCTTTTAATTAGCACCCCCTGGTCCACAGGGACCTCTATCATATTTATGCTGGCATAAGGCTTTGGTGAAACTGCCCACTAACTTTTAAGTTTTGTGAAACTGATTAAGTTTCACGTAGTTGATATTCAGTAACCTGATAGAAACTTTGGTGAAGAAATTGTTACATTTGGTAACAGTCATGCTCTTTAAAGTTTTGCCAAGGCTAGAGAAACTTGACTGAGTACAAATGTTTTCAGGACTAGTAAGCTTTTTTTAAGCACCAGTGTTGGATTAATGATCATTCAAAATATTTTTGATTCCCTGTAAGCCAGAATTCAAAAGGACCAGAGCCAATGCTTTTTTTCAAATTATACACCACCATGTCTAAAATTAATGCAGGAAGAATTAATGCTCCTGTTGAACTTTTGCATGGACAAATGTGGCTTTAGTCTGGTGTATTTTATCCCAGTTTTTCTGTACCTGGAATGGGGTATTAGCTGATGTTGAAGTCAGGTAGTTTTTGTTGTAAATGAAATGCAACTGAAAACATATATGTAGGAAGTTAAGAAAGTGAGTAACTTAATTTGTTTCACTTTGGTTTACTAATCACCAGTTTTCTCTGTCTGTGCCAGTGGGCTGGTGGGTTTTTCTAAAACAGAATTTGTATCAATAAGGTCTCATGATTTCTTATGATCAAGACTGAGTCCAAATATTGCTGATTCTGGGAGGTATTGGAGCTATCCAAATGGAAAGTGCTAGCTGCTTCTTTCAGTCAGCAGAGAGGGCAGAATCCATAAGTAGGCACCCAGGGTGGATAAAAACCAATGATTTAAAAAAAAATAGGATTTTTTAAATTTAAAATCTGATTTTTTTTATTTAAATCGGATTTCTTTTTAATAAAATGCTTTTTGAGGAAAAAATCTATCTAAAGATAGTGTGATAAACTCAGGTATATCAGACAGCTATAAGGGAGGAGTAGAAACCAGTCTCAGAGGGTTAAAAAGCCCTCCTCCCTACCAACTGGGGGGTAACTACGGGTCAGTCATGTTCAGCTGAGAATGGGTTTCCAAGATATCAGTTAGAATCAGCTGAGAGGGAGCTACCTGAAGTTAATTAGGATCAGCTGGTTCCAACCAAGGGCTGCCTGAGACCTTTTTAAACTCTCCCCTGGGAAGGAGGAGGGGAGAGAGAGAAGGAGCCCTGCTGCTAGGAGGTGAGGAGTAGTAAGACAGCAAGCCTCACCAGGAGGAGAGGCACTTTTCTCTCGCACAGGAGAGAAATATACTATAAAAAGGACTAGTGGAGGAAGAGAACAGACTTCCCCTGGTCCCAAGGAGGACCAGATTACCCAAGCCTGTCTCACCAGGGCTAAAAGCAGCGGAGGCTAGGGCGACCAAGAAGGTGCCTTGCCACAATAGTTTTAATTAAGATACGTTATTAGCACAAAGATATCTCATCATGCAATAGTAATTATAAATTCTAATTCTATAGTATGAGACAATATATTCATGTAATGTTTAAGAAAAGTTTATAAAATGAGTTCCAATATTCATGGATTAGGGACCCAATCTAATGGGGGTCCAAGAGCTTCTGTATAGATTATTTAGGTTAATCTTTCTATCTATCCAATGGAACTCAGTGCTCAGTCTAGAAGATACCATCAGAGATGCTTAGTTTTGCAGTTCTCAAACTGTGGATTTGTGTCTCCAGAGATAACATGCTTGTTATCAGCAAAAATGTTTTAAAATAAATAATATATAGAGGTGAGAAATAACAGACCTCAACCCTATTGTCCCTCTGCAAATTCACCTCTCTCTAAAAGTGCAAAGTTTAAAAAAGTTCAATGAACAGAAAATTGTTGGGGGCAGAATAGATTTGGACAAGGAGGAGAAATCTGGAGATAAATGTGAGAAGGGAGGGACAGGCAGTAGAAACAAAAGCGAAACTCTTTGAGCAGCATATTCCAGAAGTCTTGAGGTCTTTCTGAGTGTAGCCTTCATTGATTTGAGATCTACCATACCATTCTCTCACTAGAAGGGAAAACCTATAATGGCAGCAGGCCATAAAAGAGATCCAGTTTGGAAATAAGAACCATTCAAGAAATATATGTTTGCTGCTGATGTTTTAAAGAAAGTCACACCAGTGAAGTGGTGGAAGTCACTTAAGCACTTTGCCCTGGTTTACACTACGAGTTTAGGTTGAATTTAGCAGCATTAGATCGATTTAACCCTGCACCCGTCCACACGACGAAACCATTTTTGTCAACTTAAAGGGCTCTTAAAATCGATTTCTGTACTCCTCCCCGACGAGGGGATTAGCACTGAAATCGACTCTGCTGGGTCGAATTTGGGGTAGTGTGGACACAATTCAACGATATTGGCCTCTGGGAGCTATCCCAGAGTGCTCCATTGTGACCGCTCTGGACAGTACTCTCAACTCAGATGCAGTGGCCAGGTAGACAGGAAAAGCCCTGCAAACTTTTGAATTTCGTCTCCTGTTTGGCTAGCATAGCGAGCTGATCAGCACAGGTGACCCTGCAGAGCTCATCAGAGAATCCATCCTCAACATACAGGATTCTGAAAACTATCCACCTTCAAGATCACCATCATTTTCTATAGTTTCAGAGTTATCTGCCAATGATAGTGTTTCAGTCACATCATGTATGTCACATAGCCACAGTATATCACCTGTAGCAAAAAAAAAAAATCTCCATCATCCAGAAACAACCATAGATAAGTTTGTGATAAGAACCAGCAGATTACAAAAAGAGGTAATTGATGAAAAAATTGCCTGGTTTGTTTATGCAACAAACTCTCCTTTCCGTATGATTGAGAACCCACACTTCATTAAACATGGTTCAGTCATTAAGACCAGGATACAGTCCACCCAACAGAGCAGATGTTTGCAGGCAAATTGCTGGATAAAGTGTATGAAAGAGAAATTGAGCAGTGTGCAAAAGGTCTAGAGAGGGTGAAATTGTTAACCTGAGTCTTGATGGGTGGAGCAATGTCCACAATGATCCTGTTGTATGTGCTTGTGTGACAACAGAAGAAGGGAATGTTTTCCTTACAGAAACAATTGATACATCAGGAAATGCACACAGCAGACGTCTAGCTGAGTCAGTAAACTGTGCCAGAGAGCTTTTAAACTTCCAAAGGCACATTCTACCACCATTATGCACTTGCTCAGCCTATAGTTGAACTGCTCCTTAATACTGTCCAGGCTTCGTGAGCCATGGGAGCAAGGAGTAGGCTGGAGTAGGTGCAACCATGTGGTGCTGCCAACTGGGAGAGGAGTCTGAGGCAGAAGCCTCCAGCTGGCATTATATTCCAGGCAGGACTGAATCTCCATTAGACGAAACTTAAAGAAGAGAATGCCCTGGAGTCATTCCCATTTTTGTCCAGGCGCCCCTGACCGACCTCACCGAGGCCGGCCAGGAGCACCCACAGGACGACGATGACAGCTAGCAGTCGTATCGCACCGTCTGCCATCCGCAAGGCAAGGCAAAGGGATGCTGCTGTGTAGGACTGTAGTACCACGTCTGCCAGCAGCACCCAGGAGACATATGGTGACAGTCAGCTGAGCGGGCTCCATGCTTGCCGTGGTAGTCATCTGCACGGGTAACCCAGGAAAAAAGGTGAGAAACTATTTTTTGCCGTTGCTTTCACGGAGGGAAGGAGGGAGGGGGACCTGACGACATCTACCCAGAACCACACGCAACAATGTTTTTGCCCCATCAGGCATTGGGAGCTCAATCCAGAATTCCAATGGGCAGCGGAGACTGCGGGAACTGTGGGATAGCTAGCACAGTGCAACGCTCCAAAAGTCGACACTAGCCTCAGTACTGTGAACACACACTGCCGGCTTAATGTGCTTAGTAGGGACACACACAATCAACTGTATCAAATCGATTTCTAAAAAACTGACTTCTATTAAATCGACCTAATTTTGTAGTTTAGACATACCCTTTGATTCAAAGATTGTTGAAGTGATAATCTCACTTTTAACAGCAGTACCTTCTTCTGCCGGTGTAGAAAGAATATTTTCTTTCTTTAGACTAGTTCATTCCAAATTGAGAAATGGTTTGGGACCTGAAAAAGCAGGAAAGCTTGTCTTTCTTTTCCCGATTATGAACAAACAGGAAAATGAAGGTGAAGACGACCGGTTTAGCTGTAGAAATCAATATTTTAAGTTTCTCATGTTGACCTGGCTGACATAGTCAATTTAATTTTGGTTTTTAAAAAAATATATTCTATTTAACTATTTTGTTAAAAACAATTTTAACAAAAACAAACCTGATTTTAAAAAACTTAGCTGTTTAACTAAATTAAAAAAATCATATGCTTGTTTTGTTAAAATATTATATATTTGCTGTTGAAGAAAAAAATCCGGAATACATAACGTCATTGTTTTAGTTAAATAAAACAATATAAATGTCTATCTGGTGATGTTCTCCTCCGAAACTGCATGGCAAGGAAATCCTCCAAATATTAATGATAGTTCACCTCCCAATGACTTCATAAATATCTGCTTCAATTACCTTTGGTAAATGACATAACCAATCAATCATTTATTTTCTGATATAGTTGTAAAAGTAATCTGAAAAGTTTTCAAAATAAATCACTTAAAAATATATAGTGTGTACCTTCTAAAAATGAAACCTACATCTATCTCTGAGTTGTGAAGAATATGTATTAAGGTTATAACAACCAATAAGAATGTACTTTTATGTAAAAATTGGCCCGTGCCGTCCCCCAGTGTTTATGTAGAGCGGCTCCAGCCAGACACAGATCAGGGGAAGGGCAGGCTCCCTCCCTGGATGCCTGCCCCTGCGCTGGTCGGAATGTGAGGAAGAGAGGGGCACAGGGTTTGTGTATTGCTGTGGCTTCAGACACCACCCCCAGCATCTCCCATTGGCCGCGGTTCCCTGTTCCTTAAACCTGTGCCCCTCCCTTCCCCATGTTCACTTCCTGGAGCGGCACGGAGGCAGGGCAGTGTGGGTGGGCAGGCAGGCAGGGAGTCTGCCCTGCTCCTGGTGCGCTCCGGGCCAGAGCTCGCCCCCCAAACGCCTCCTGCACCCTGACCCCCTGCCCTGAGCCCCCTGCCACACTCTGCACCCATCCTGCACCCCAACCCCCTTCCCTGAATTACCTGCCACACCCTGTACCCCCACCCCCTGCCCTGAACCCCCTGCCACACCCATCCTGCACCCTATCCCCTGGTATACTCCGCACCCCTCCTGCACTCTGATCCCCTGCCCTGAGCCCCCTGTTGCACCGCCAACCCTCCTGCACCCCAACCCACTGCCCAGAGCCCACTGCAGCACCCCACACACCAACCCCCTGCCCTGAAACCCCTGCCGCACCCTGCACCCCTCCCCACTGCCCTGAGCTCCCTGCTGCCCCCCTCCTGCACCCTGACCCCCTGCCATACCCCGCACCTCTCCTGCACCCTGACCTGAACCCCCGCTGCACTCCCAACCCTCCTGCACCCCGACTCCCTGCCCTGAGCCCTTGCCACATCCCACACCCCTCCTGCACCCCCTAGGGGCAGGGAGGGGGCAGAGTTTGGGTGGGGATTTTGGAGAAGGGGTTGGAATGGGGGCAGGGAAGGGATGGGAAGAGGCAGGGCAGGGGTGGGGCCTCATGGAAGGGTTGGAGTGAGGGCGGGGCCGAGGGCGGTGGGAAGAGGTGTCAGTAATGCAGCCCTCGGGCCAATGTACTAGTCCTCCTGTGGCCCTCGTGGTCATTTGAGTTTGAGATCCCTGCTCTAAGTATTGATTTTATTCCTTAAAACATGCTTTACTGGTTAAAAAAACATTATCATCCCTGATTAGGGAAGAAATTAGTTATCTCGCTATTAATTGTTCATTAGGCTGAAATATAGTCATATTTTATGATCTCTGGACATTACGAAAATGTGTGTGTGCAGCTACCATGACTAAAACTTAAGACTACACAGCTACTGCATAGCACGTACAAACTGACACATATTGATATTCTTTTAAAAAACATTACAAGTTAAAAATCCCACTGGCTCAGTGGAATGCTGTGATCACATCAATACAAACGGTGTACTGTGGCATAAATCAATAGATGCAGTGCTATAAATGGCAAATGCTACCACTGCAAATAGCAGTAATATCCAGAAAAGCACATGGCTGCTTCAAGCAGCATTAATTTGTGACGTGCAAATACAGGAAAAAGGAGGTAGAAGAGGTTATGAGTACAGTAGAGAACCTCAGAGTTACGAACACCTTGGGAATGGAGGTTGTTCATAACTCTGAACAAAACATTATGGTTCTTTCAAAAGTTTACAACTGAGCATTCACTTAATACAGCTTTGAAACTTTATTATGCAGAAGAAAAATGCTGCTTTCCCTATATTTTTTTTAATAGTTTACATTTAACACAGTACTGAATTGTATTTGCATTTTTTTTCTTTTGTCTCTGCTGCTGCCTGATTGTGTACTTGTGGTTCCAAATGAGATGTGTGGTTGACTGGTCAGTTCATAACTCTGGTGTTTGTAAATTTGAGGTTCTGCTGTATCAGAATCTTGGATCCTCTGTTCCTGCTATACAGGTGCAAGATGTATGGGATTCTATAACAACCATTTGATAGCTAATTGTAGAAGGGCCTTTCTGTTCCAGAATCTGAAAGGGATTCTTAAAGGGAGACTGTCAATTTAAAATCACACTTCTGTCTGAAAACGTTTCTTTCATTATTACAGTAACACCTAAGAAGACTGTAGCTGAAACAAAATAGATAAGGCAGACAAACAGTTTTCTTGAAACCTGATAGTTCATATTGACATTGTGTTAGATAACTACAAAGCACTCTGTAGCTACTGGGAATTGCTCTGTTTTAGGAGTTTGTATAGCTCAAGTAATGTGAAATGAACTCACACTGTTTCCATTTGACGAAGTGGGTATTCACCCATGAAAGTTTATTCTCCAATACTTCTGTTAGTCTATACGGTGCCACAGGACTCTTTGTCGCTTTTTACAGATCCAGACTAACACGGCTACCCCGCTGATACATGACCATTTCCGTTGCATAACTATTTTGTTGTAAGAGTTTAAATTAAAATAGTCAGGTCAAAGTTTACATGAAAACATGGCTCTTCTAAAAGTCAGGAGTATAAACATAATTGCTATAACATTTACAAAACGTTAATATTTACAAAATGCATTTCCATGTGTAACTAATACATTTGAAGACTCAAATCAGTCTGGTTGCTCCTGTATAAAAATATTTCTGTCTGATTTTAGGAAGATACAATAGGTCACAATAGAAACACATGTTTCATTTCAAAAATTTAAAACCAAAGCCAAGGACATATACGCACTTGTTCCGGAAACTGTACTTTTATATTTACTTTTCGCTAGGAAGTGACATGGTTTTACTTGTGTTAGATGTTCCAAGACAAAATAGTTTATAGACCTATTGAATGTCTTTTTTTTTTTTTTTGTGGTGGTGTGGAAGAAGGAAGCTTGTTTTAAAAGTATTGGACTTATCAGTAGTGCATAGTAAAAGGTGACCTGAAGTTTTTCAGTTCACTTTAACTTCAATCTCATGCTCTTTCATGTACAATTAACACATTATTGACTTTACCACTACAAATTTGTCTTTAGGCAGTGTATCTTAATGTAGCTTAGGTTGGAGTTAAGGTTGTGTGTGTGAGGAATTGGATGAATGTAATTGTAGATGACTACATGTTGGAGTTGAAAGGCTGTTTAAGTTGTGTCTGCAGTACATTACACACCACTGGTGGCAGCATGCAGTACACGTGGAGCTACACACCACAGTGAGAAGCATACCACATCCACTCTGCAGTAGTCAGTGAAAGGCTCCAGCAGAGGGAAGGCAGTGGGGAAAGGCTTCAGGAGCTCCACACTGCTGAAGCCTTCGATTGCAGCGCAGTAAAGGGCTCAGCCTTTCCCTGTTGCCTCTCCGCCAGAGCCTTTCCCGCTGCCAGAGCCTCTCCCTGCTGAGGTGGAGGGCTCCAGCAGCAAGGAGCTGGGTGAGCCTTTCTCCACTGCTGAAGTCTTCACTGTGGCAAGGAAGGGTTCAAACAATGCAGAGCTGATGGAGCCTTTTCCCACTGCCTCCCCCCTGTGAGAGGTTTCTCTGCTGCTGGAGTCTGTTCCTGTGGCAAGAAAGGGCTCCAGCAGTAGGGACGCAGTGGGACATGAAACTGCTAAAAATAGCAGTGTAGACAGGGAGGCACTGCTTGGGCGACTAAGGAGCTGTGTGGGTTTGTACTTGAGTACATACCCACGCTTTTCAGGTGTGTCTTTACTCACCTAAGTCATGCCTCATGGTCTACACTGCTATGTATACACAAGCTAGGGAGCTATAAGACTATGTATACCACATGCTGCCGAAAGAAGCATTCAGTGTAGATGCACCCTTAATGTGTTCAATTGGTAACACATGAATTCTTGTTGGTCTCAATGTTAGTATTGTCTTTATTGTGTAACCTTCTTTCTAAGTTGATAAAGTTTTTTGTATGGTGAGTAATAGCTTGCATTTTAAATAAAATTTAGTGTGTCATTATGCCATAATATGTTCTTGTAGGAAGGAGAGGGGTAGTTTTTAAATTGTGGTATATGAAGTAATTTTATTTTAAAAATTACTAACGATGTTTAAAGAAACAAGAAATGGTAGGCCAGCTGTTACTGAGGCTATGGCTACACTACAGAGCATACAGTAGTCTGTGCCGCTGTAAGCTCTGTAGTGTAGCTGTCTAAGTCGACGGAGAGAGCTCTCCCGTCACCTTACTTACTCCAGCCCCCGTGAGTGGCGGTAGTTATGTCAACAGGAGAAGCTCTCCTGCCTACATAGCACTGTCCACATCAGCACTTATGTCGGCATAAGTTATGTCGCGCAGGAGGGTGACTAATTCACACCCCTGAGCAACATAACTTACATTGGCTTAAGCAGTAGTGTAGCCATAGTCAGTATTTTTCTTAGTGCCAGCTCAAGGGTGTAGCTCCAACTATTTGGTGATGGGTTCTTTTATATACCTGAGGGACACCATGATCAAGAGCAAGTAAACATTAAACATGGCTATTTTATTGTTAAAGAAAGGAAAAGAGAACATTAGACAAAACAATACAAATGTCTGAACACAAACAATAAACTGGTTGCTTCTGTTACAATCTCTTCTGTATGTCTCCATGGAGAGCTTTTAACAGATTGCATCCCTGACAGTGAATACTTCTGAGGGTGCTTTCATCTTGACAAGGAAAGACCAAAGTATGCTATTTTCCAAAATTATTGTGAATTCAGTTTTAATATCTTATTAGATACTTAAAATTGTTTATATATATGGGAAAAATAATTTGTTTAAGGGCAAATGAAGACTGTGTAGTTGTTAATAATAACCTAAACAGTTTATAGTTGGGCTAAGTAACCAATCTTAATTACATTCTATGAAATCAAAGAAGGTATTTAAGTAAGTTACTTAGAAGAAGCCATTTAGGGAGCTGTCTTAATACATGCCAGTTATGAATATTAGGAATCTTAAATTTAGTTACATCCCACTGTTTCTCTCCTTAGCAGTGTTTAGCCCTCGTCTCCTCTCCAGGAATTC
The DNA here is from genome assembly GCF_003597395.2 of Chelonoidis abingdonii. Taxonomy (NCBI): domain Eukaryota; kingdom Metazoa; phylum Chordata; order Testudines; family Testudinidae; genus Chelonoidis; species Chelonoidis abingdonii. The sequence continues at coordinate 29,680,783 of NC_133769.1, forward strand.
ATGGTCTACATAGTGATCAACAGGAGAAACCATTAGTCTTAAATTACAAGAACATTTCAATATTCCAGCAAAATCATTACAAGAGTTTTAAATCTAACCCTTTGGTAGTATCTCAGTTAACTTCCTCTCACTAATCCATATTGAAGTCTTAGGGAAGTTCTTCTTGGATTGATTTCTTCTTGAGTTGTCTCTGTTTTTTTATCTGCTTGTGAAGTGCTGTTTTTGAGCAGGGTAGCAGAAGCTGAGTGTGAGGGGTGCTCACTTCTGAGTTTTTGTACCCTTCTCTTTCCTATTTTAATGATATTATAGGAAAACACACCTCTTTCAGGTTTGTTTAGATCCCTAGTTAGTTGCTGTCACCCTTTCATTGGATTCATGCCTGTGGGGTTGGCTTATGTGATGTATTAAGCTCCTGAATAGCAGTCTGTTTGATAATATGCAACATTTCTTTATCTGCTTTGTTCTTCTTGTGGCAGAAAAGATCCAGATAACTGATAAAGTTAAGTTTAAGTTTCTTTTTATTTAGTCCAGTTTCTGCAATATTCTCTCAATTTTTAATATTAGAGTCTGACAGGAAATGAAATTTTATTTTCAAAAAGTCTCAGTCCTCCTGTTCTTTGTACAAAAGGTTTTAGTTCTCAGAGTAGTCTTTTTAATTAAAGAACTCTTACGAAGTCTTTAGCTTAAATAATTAAAAATTATTGACTTTGGAGGAATTATTCTTGTCTTCTGGAGTTGGTTGAGGGTTTGCTTGTGCACTGCCAGTAATTAATTAATTCCCTATTAGTATACATAGTCTGTACTTAAATGGCTTCTCACACTAGTTTAGCAAAGTCATTAGATTCCATGGTGATCCATAAAGCATTTTATCATTTACATAACAATGATATTAGGACCCATATTGGAAGTATTGCATTTAACTAACATATTTGCAAATACACCTCTACCCCGATATAATGCAGTTGTGAGGAGCCAAAAATCCCTACCACATTATAGGTGAAATACCGTTATATTGGTGTAGCAGTGGCAGGGCTCTGGTGGTGATTTAAAGGGCCTGGGGCTCCCCACAGCAGCCGGAGCCCCGGATCCTTTAAAGCGCTGCTCAAGCCCAGGTGCTGCAGCCCTGGGGTAGCGCACTATATCTGGAGCCCTGCTGCTAACATGCTATATGCGAACCTGTGTTATATCAGGTCACGTTATAGCGAGTTAGAGGTGTATGCATTTCACAAAGAGGTTTGCTATTTCAATATTTAAGAAATAAACAAAAGTTTAAAACATCTCTGTGACCCCATATGTTCATAGTTGCATGATTATGATATAATTATGATGCATTTTGTACAAGATGTGTCTTGTCAGGTGTCTATGGAAAAGTTATGATTTGCTGAATATGATTATCCTATTTGTGGGCATTATCATTTTTGTATCTAAAGTTATGAATATTGACTATGTATCTATTTCAAATGTGGTTATACCTAGGTAACACCCGCCAGGCAAAAGGCTTCCCAATCTAGACAGCTGGTTGTGAAGGGCCTATTCACGATAATGGGCCATTAGGGAACAGGGTTTTGGAGTAGAGCCTGGAGCTGGAGCATGGAGCAGCTCTGGAACAGTGGAGCTGCAGGTTTTTACCTGGAGCTGGAGCAGAGCTGGAGTACAGCTCCAAAGCTCTGTTAGGGAAAACAATAGGCCTGAGGAGAAGCTTATCCTCCACCTGGTGAGCCTTTCTGAGAAGTTCCAGAGAGCCTGTAAGTAATGGCTGCTATGACTCAGCAAAGGCGTGTGACCAGATCATATGACACTGAACTCCATTTTGATACCTGTATTTTTCCACAAACTTGTCTGGGAACTGAGTTTGGAACAAAAGGTTCCTGCCGTATGTTAAAGCTATATAATATGGGGTGTGACATCATCTAGGGTCTCACTCGCCACACCAAGACACTCCTGGAAACACCTGAGGAACAAAGACTGGACTGGAGGAAGTGCTGGTCCTGGGCTAAAAGGGTTTCTCGCCTGTGTATGGAAACCTAGTGAACTGTTTGTATCATCAGCCAGGGTGAGAAATTGCTAATTCGTATCCAGTCTAGCTAGTATTTTAGGTTTAGTTTGTCATTTTATTTGTTTGCTAGTTAATCGGCTTTGATCTGTTTACTCTCACTTTTAATCACTTAAAATCTATCTTCTGTAGTTAATAAACTTGTTTTTTGCTTCATCTATACCACTGTGCCTTTGAGTGAAGTGTCTGGGGAAAAATCTCAGCTTGGTTTGTTGCACATTCCTCACCACACTGAGGGAGAGGTGAACCAAGTAATAAATTCATACTGATCAGGGTTTTGACCAGGGTAGGATGGTATAGCTCTGGGGTCTTAGGCTGGGGAGCTGGGGTTTATCTTGGCTGTAGCCTCTCTATTGTTGGTTCACGCAGTGGCTGGTCAAAGCCTGCATGTAACTGCAGCTGGGTGTGTCCCTGCCTGTGTGAATGCTGGTTGGAGTGTAGGACGGAGGGCTGTCTACAGTTTGTCACAGCAGCACAGTGGGAGAGGGAGCCCAGGCTGATGAGTCAGAGGGCTTCGTGGTACCCCAGTTCCAGGTGGCACCCCAAGGGGAATCCATCACAATCTCTAGCTACTTCTCTTTCTTTAAAGTTTTAAAACACAAGCAGGTTTTCTTCCAAGAGGATGGCAGTTGGTAGAGAACCACTTTCCCTTGATTTATTGCTTTGATAACACACTCTACATTCCTTTTTATAATTAGGCCTCTACTTAAAATGTGAATATTTATGGGGTTTGCCTTCTTGAGGTTTGCTTGTCCTTGCAAGGTAGAAGCAGAACACTTCTGAAATTTCTTTGATTAGCTTTAATATTTTTAAACATAACTAGCTGAACATGTGTGCTGTTATTTCCAAACATCCTGTCTATAATGGTCTTGTAACTATATCTTAATATTCAGCAAAATGGCAAACAAGTTATAATGACTTATGTTATGATAATTTTATTAATATCATTTTGCATCAATTTGGAGGTCTCTCCTCCGCACTCGAGTGATCAAATCCTGCTTGCCTTGCATGAGTAATTCCACTGTCTTCCAATGGACTACTTATTTAAATAAAATAAACAGGATTTGGCCTGAATGTCTTGTGGTATTTTAAAAAGAAAATTGAAAAGGCGGACACATTAATTCCAAATCACCCACACATCTGCAAAATTAGCTATAGTACATCTAAAATACTTTTTTAAATTAAATTTTAAGTTAATCTTATATGACCATCCACAAGTTCTCTGAAAATTATATGCATTTAAAAATATGAATATATTTTTACATGCCAGACTAATAAAGCTGTGATGGACTGTCAAATCAATGATTCATGCATTTAAAATATGTTTTCATGATGCAGCATAATGACTTAGAGGAACTTTTTTCACATTCATGTGATCATAAGAGATTTCAAAATGCGCAATAAAATTGTGATATGTGGGTCTGAATTAAATCCACAAAAGCAGTGAAGTACATAGTTAAGGTGCAGGTTTGGGCTGTAATGGAATGCAGGCCATATGGGGGCCGTGGTGCTGGAACAATTTTTATAGTGGGGAGTGCTGAAGGCGGAAATCATGCATTTGAATTGTTATTACTGTTTCAAGTCATGGGGTGTGGCAGCACCCCCAGCACCTCTAGTTCCAGCACCTGTGTATGGGAGATTCTTTCCTAGAAAGCAGTGACTCTCAATAAGATTTGTGGGTCATGGTAGATAGTAGATGAACATGAGCTCCCAGTCTGACGCTTGGCCAAAAAAGCTAATGCAATCCTGGGATGCATAAAAAGGGAATCTCAAGTAGGAGTAGAGGTTATTTTACATCTATATTTGGCACTGGTGTGACCACTGCTGAAATACTGTGTACAGTTCTGGTGCTTACAATTCAAGAAGGATATTGATAAATTGGAGAGGGTTCAGAGAAGAGCTACGAGAATGATTTAAAAGATTGGAAAACATGCCTTATAGTGACAGACTCAAACAGCTCAATCTATTTAGCTTAATAAAGAGAAGACTAAGGGAGGACTTGATTATACTATATAATATTACACTGATAAAATATTAAATAATGGGCTTTTAAGTGTAGCCAAGAATGGTATAACATGATCCAATGTCTGGAAGTTGAAGCTAGACAAATTAGACTGGAAATAAGATGTAAATTCTTGATGATGAGTAATTAACCATTGGAACAATTTACCAAGAGTCATGCTAGATTCTCTATCACAGACCATTTTTAAATCAAGATTGAATGTTTTTCTAAAAGATATCCTCTAGGAATTATTTTTGGGGAAGTTCTGTGTCCTGTGATATGCAGGAGGTCAGACTAGATGATCACCATGGTCCTTTCTGGCCTTGGAATCTATGAATCTGTTTTCTCCTTGATAGCCACCCTTAGAGAGAAGGATTCTCCAGCAGTTAGGGTGCTAGTCTGGGACTGAGGAGACTTGTTTTCAGTGCCCTGCTCTGCCACAGACTTCCTGTGAGAGCATGGGCAAGTCCCTTAATCTCTCTGGGCTAGATTCACAAAGGTACTTAGGCAACTCATTGTCTTTTTAGGTGCCTGCATCCAAAACTTAGGAACAACTGACATTCACAAAACTGCTGCCAGCTAACCCCATAAGTCCCCATGGGGATTTAGGCACCAGAATTTTTGCTGGTGGATATGGTCAAAGCTGCCTAAATCCTGACACTACTCCACAGCTAATGAGCTGCTCAGAGCCCTTGATCATGGCAGGATTCTCAAAGTAGGAATCCCTCCCTCCTATTCTGCCTGTAGGACCTGATCCAGTAGGCATGCTTCAAGCATGCATCGCCTGCACAAAAGACAGCTGGGGCAAATAGGTCAGAAGTGTATATGTGTCCCAGAACCCCAGTGGTGAAGACACTTATCTGGGATGTAGGAGACCTGGTTTCAAGTCCCTGCTCTAAATCAGGCAGAGCAGGGATTTGAAAACAGATATCCCCCATTCAAAGTGAGTCTCTCTTTCTGTTTTTTCAGAAGGAAGGGCTGATCTGATTTAGGCGCTAAACTCTGGGAGAGGGTTTGTGACTGATAATCCCAAGTGGAGATGGACATCTCACTCTGGCCCATCAGTCAGATGCCTGGGGCCCAGATCATTGTGAGTTGTGCACCTTGGGGCTGTGAATTTCACTGGACTGCAGGATGCTTAGGAGTTGGGTGTTGCAATGCTCAGCATTGCAACACCTAAATCCTCTTTGTAAATCTAGCTATCTGTACTTCAGATCATCCTCTCTAAAAAGGGAAGTACTGTTATTCCTGATCTCAAAGGACTGTATGAAGATAAATACATTAAAGATTGTATGCAGTATAGGTATAGCCATGTTGGTCTCAGGATATTAGAGAGACAAGATGGGTGAGGTAATAGCTTTTATTGGACCAGCTTTGACTGGTGAGAGAGACAAGCTTTTGAGCTGCACAAAGCTCTTTTTTGGTTCTGGGACTGAAGAAGATCTCTATGAAGCTTGAAAGTTTCTCTCTCTTACCAACAAAAGTGGTCCAATAAAAGATATTACCTCACCCACCTTGTCTCTCTACATTAAAGATTGTGAGGTGCTCAGATATTACAGTAATCGGACCATATAAGTATCTTATCTAGATAGATGCTGCAGAGTGTTTGTAATATCATACTTGCCATGAGATCTGTAATAACTAACGTAGTCAAGCTCCTGTTGATGCTTGACTTTTCTGAGAAATTTCTACCTATTGTACCCATCCTCCTGGCCAAGTGTAGATGGAAGATACGCTGTTAAGCACTACTTCTATCTAGACATCCAGAAGTCTGAATATTCAGTGAGAATTATGAAACTTGTGAAAAATTTGTGAACTTGCATTGCAAAAAGTGGGCAAACTTCCTCAGTTGGTAGAGCTGATGTTAGCTTCATTTCTTTCAGTTATCTTTTCCCCAAATTTACTTTGGTCAACGTTTTAAAAAATTACTCACTCGCTAGTGGTTTTAGAGGGTCTGATTTAAGACATTCTAAAGCTTCCCAGTTTTCAAAAAGTGTCAAGCACCCAACCTCTGAAAATCCATGTTCCTTTCAGGGATCTCAAATTAGGCAAAATCTTGGCCATCAGCTTTACTTGGATTAAATCTGAGCCAGCTCACCCTTATCCAGTTCTTGGTCCTTGGAGAGCACTAGCAAGATGTTTGGCAACCACATCATTAGTTTCTGATTGAACAGATATAGAATTGTCTGATCTGCACACTGGAGATTCTGCATGCTGTATTTGCCATTTTATTTTCTGGTTATATTACTTCTCTTTGAATAGAAAAGACAATACATGGTTATTAATGAAAAATGATTTCTGTCCATGTTGCCATAATAGGAGCCTTTACTGAACAGTATGCTCTATTGGTGGCACTTTATAATAAGGCCCCACTTGAAAATAATTTATACATAGAAAAGGTTTAATAAATTACTGTTCTGTTGTCCAGAGTGCCTAGCACAATGGAGTCCTGATCCATGACTGAGGCCACACTATATGCTGCCACAATACAAATAATAGATGTGTATTAAATGGTTAATCAGCTGTTAGAGTCCAACAGATCAATAGCTTGTTTATAACACCCATAACACATACAAGTCATATCTGTCACATTCTTGTAATATCTGTTTATGTAACCCTTTATAAATGTGCCCTTAATATAAAGGCTGATCTCTCTACCGTGGAGGGATTTTTGTATTGCTTACAGCAACAAATAGGCTTTCCATTGATGTTTAATTCTATTCAGGAGATAAAAATCCCTGTCTGGCTCAAGTATGGAATAAAATGTTTGTTTCTACCACCCTCCAATCTGCTATTTATGTACAGAAACTATCAGTGAAAGATGTTTTCAAATGGATTCCCCTAATTAAGCATGCTCAGAGAGTCAGCTCAATAGCGAGTCTTTAAATCTGCTTGATAGAAATCCCACTACTGGTGAGCCACACGTTTTTTTTTTTTTTCTTTTCTTAAGTATAATTTTATTATTTAAAATGAAAATTAGCTAGAAAAGACATCTGGCAGTTGACAGAGCAAAATGAACTTGACTGTCTGGTTAGGACACTGCCTAATTCATGGTTTCAACAGGAAGTTCTCTTTCTAAATACTTCTGTTGTGTGGTGGGCCAGGTTTTGGTCTTTGTAAATGAGGTATAAAAGGAAGAAGGCTGAAGAGAATTCTTAACAAGAAATCTTTACCTTTGATGCTCTCAGTAGGCTGCTTAGCAGAATATGATCAATGTTGTTCTACTAGATGATCAGGGGAATGGAGAGCCTATCTTACAAGAAGAGACTACAAAAGTTTGGTTTGTTTAGCCTAGTAAAACATAGACTGAGGAGGGATAGGACTGCTCTCTATACGTACGCCAAGAGATGTAAACACCAAGGAGGTACAAGAACTATTTCAGGGGTCGGCAACCTTTCAGAAGCAGTGTGCCGAATCTTCATTTATTCACTCTGATTTAAGGTTTTGTGTGCCAGTAATACATTTTAATGTTTTTAGAAGATCTTTGTATAAGTCTATAATATATAACTAAACTATTGTTGTATGTAAAGTAAATAAGTTTTTTAAAATGTTTAAGAAACTTCATTTAAAATTTAAATTAAAATGCAGCGCCTCCCCGGATTGGTGGCCAGGACCTGGGGCAGTGAGAGTGCCACTGAAAATAAGCACGCTTGCCATAGGTTGCCTACCCCTGGTCTAGGCTATGTTCAGGAAATGTGTGCTTGTCAATTAATTATGGTAACATAATATAGTGAACGCTTAAATGAGAATATGGACCTAGAAAAGCTACCTGCTCCTCTTCTGTTCGTGTCTTTTTTTCTGTTAGGAATAGTTACTTGAATTGCAGTCAGATAAAACCTATTTTTCATAGTTGAGCTACAGTGTTTGGCAAAACAGTGCTGCAATAGCTTTAGCTGATTCTTAATACTGTATATTCTGCAGACACAAGAGGCAGCCACCTGCAGTTTAACAACAGTATAGTCAACCTAGACCAGTGGTGGGCAATCTGTGGCCTGGTAACATGACTGACCCTTTGGGATCAGAAGAACATTTTGCATATGTGAGCAGAGTTTTTTAAATAACTTCTCACTCCACTGGACCTAAGTGCTGACTGGGAGCCAGAGAACTGGAATTCAATAAAGGGGGTTTCTTTATTTGCTTCTTGATAACCGGTGTGGGGAATCAGAAGCGCAGTTTGTGACTGGTTGAAGAGAATAACTTCAGTGTTACCCACAGTCTTGGGAGTGTCTGCTCTCCCTTTTGCAGCCTGCCCTGACCTTGGCATTTTCACTGAGGGCTGCCCTAGGCACCCCAGGTCACACAGCTTACCAAATGAAGGAAGGAAAAGCTCAAGGAAGAGACAGAGTGACTACCAAAATGATGAGAGTGGGAGGCCAAGACCTCTGGAAGACCCTTGCTCAGAGGTTTATCTGTTAATTGGAAGTGCAGAAGATAGCATCCAGCTGGAAGGAATCCACCCCCATTTTGCTGTACAAGAAGGACAATTATGAAAATCTGAAGAACTGTCATCTAATATGCCTGCTCTGACATGTCTACAAGCTATTCACCAAAATAATAACAAACCAACTCTCAGAGTCTGGACTAGCACTATAAACTAGCTATTGGAGCACTCAAGTGAATACAAATTCCCTTTATGCATTGCCTTCGTTGACCATGAAAAAGCGTTTGACAGGGTAGAGATCAATGCAGTGTTGAAAGCTCTTGCAGAGCAGGGCATCAACACGAACTACCTCAAACTTCTAAAGGATGCTATCTTGTCATACCATTAAAGGACATAAATTCTGACTGCACTACGGATATAACTCTTTGACACTCCCCTTCGCATCCAAGTCAAAAAAGGTGTGAAACAAGGAGACACGGTTTCACCAAAACTCTTCACAGCCTGCCTCAAAATGGTAATGAGGCGGATCAACTGGAAGGGTGGAATCAGTGTCAACCAAGAGCAGTTAAGCTGCCTCAGATTCGTGAATGGTATGTTCATTGCTGAAAACACTATTAAACAGAGGGGGGAGGAAGGATAGCTCAGTGGTTTGAGCACTGGCCTGCTAAACCCAGGGTTGTGAGTTCAATAGTTGAGGGGGCTGCTTAGGGATCTGGGGCAAAAATCAGTACTTGGTCCTGCTAGTGAAGGCAGGGGGCTGGACTCAATGACCTTGTAAGGTCCTTTCCAGTTCTAGGAGATAGGTATATCTCCAATTATTTTTTTTTTAATTACAGAAAATGCTGCAAGAACTTGACGCAAAAAACAGCCAAGATGGACTGAAATGAACTGCTCTAAAATGAAATGCACCACGATAAGGAAGGTGAAATTTCAGAAAGAAAAAAAATCTGGTTGGCACGCATTCAGTTCTATCAAGGATGTCCTCCAAGGAAAAATCAACAAGGCAACATACACCAACCTCTTCAACTCAACAGTACTGCCAGCAGTGTTGTATGGCAGCAAAGAAGATGAGTGCTGATGAAGATAGCGGAGCAACAACTCTCTGTCATGGAGAAGGTGATGGAAAGAAGAATTCTGGGGATTTCTATACATGACCGAGTCCCCATTGAAGTGATCAGACAGCAGAGTGGAGTGCAGGATGTCCTTGTTGAAAGCAGGTACAGTAAAATGCGATGGGCTGGGCATATAGCTAGGCTCACTGACAATTGGCAGTATTTCAAATGGACACTATTAAGGGCCCAAAATCAAGCTAGTCCGTTGGGTAGGAAAGATAGAAAATGTGGCAAAAGACTAGCTTGGCTTAACCATGAGATCTTGCATGATCTAAAAAATAAAAAGAAGTCATATAAAAAATGGAAACGAGTACAAATTACAGAGGATGAATATAGGCAAACAACACAGTAATGCAGGGGCAAGATTAGAAAAGGCAAAGGCACAAAATGAGCTCAAACTAGCTACAGGAATAAAGGGAAACAAGAAGACTTTTTATCAATACATTAGAAGCAAGAGGAAGACCAAGGACAGGGCAGGCCCACTGTTCAGTGAGGAGGAAGAAACAGTAACAGGAAACTTGGAAATGTCAGAGATGCTCATTTTGTG
>NC_133769.1:29693315-29702094 GCF_003597395.2 Chelonoidis abingdonii
TTCTTTTTTTTTTTTTTTTTGCAACAGTGTTACACTGTTGACTCATATTTATCTTGGGGTCTACCACGACCCCCAGATTCCTTTCTGCAGTACTCCTTCCGAGGCAGACATTTCCCAGTTTGTATGTGTGCAAGTACTTTGCATTTGTCCTTATTGAATTTCATCCTGTTTACTTCAGACCATTTCTCCAGTTTGTCCAGATCATTTTGAATTTTAATCCTATGCTCCAGAGCACTTGCAACCCCTCCCAGCTTGGCATCCTCCACAAACTTTTTAAGTGTACTCTCTGTCATTATCTAACTCATGTGTCAATCATAAGTGACAGGACTTTGCCAGTTTCGAACTAATGTAATTATTGTTATGGAGGATATTAAGTGTTGTGGGTTGGCCTTTGCTGCAGTTGAGGGTGGAAGCAATGCCATTTCCCTTCCCTTACTCCCCAACCCAGACATGTGTGATCCAAGATAGATTCCAAACAGGGGTGGAGACTGTGTGTGTTAAACATGCAAGTACTGATTTATTCTAGTGACCACTGTTGCATGAGTGCAAAGCTAGGAAATTTAGTACAAGCTGAGCAATGTCTGTAGGTGTAAGGATGCATGCAGCACGTGCATATCCATTGCCGTGGAGGAATCCTGTGATATCAGAGACACAGGGCAGGTAGTGCTGTATGTCTGCTTTTTTTTAATGGAGAGAAATGTGTGTAGGGTTTGTTGTCGCTTATACTGCATAACAATCACACAACAGGTGAGGATTTGTTTAATTCTGTTCAAACTGTTTTGTCTAATGAAGGTTTTGATATGACTCAGATTGTGTCAATTACAACCGATGGCACTGCTGCCATGATCCATACTCACCAAGGGCTTTTGAAACATCTGCACGATCTGAAACCCATTTTCATTTCCTATCACTCTATAAACTGCCAAACCACACTTTGTGCAAAACTGAATGATGAGTATGCTAATGTAATGTTAACGGTGATTAACCTTGTCAGCTTCTTTCTGTCCAAGTCATCATTGCAATACAGACAGTTCAAAACCTTTCTTTCAGTAGTATCTGCAGATTATAATGACTTGTTGGTTCATAATGACATCCAGTAACTGAGCAGAGGGGAAGGCTAAGAAGGCTGTGGGAAATTTGAGTTCATGTAGAAGAATATCTACATAACATGCCTGGGAAAAAGGCAGAAGAGCTACACGCATTTTTGAGGGATGCCGCAATGCAAGTGTTACGCTTGGATTGCTCTACAGCTCAACAGCCTTAGTTGGCTTTTAGCTCATGCAGTAGAGGCTCAGACACTAAGCTCCAGAGATCCCAGGTTCAGTCCTACCCGCCGACGGCCGGGTTCTGTTGGTGTTACACAAGCATGAGCATCCTGAACTTCGTTGTTGATTTGACAGGCCACTTACATGATTTCAGTGTAAAGCTACTGGGGCGAAATCGCGCAGCAGTGTCACTTCATTTCAAAACAAATGGAGTCTCTTCAAAAGTGATTTGGAAATTGGGGAGATGCTGCATTTCCCAACTTTGCTAAGCTGCCAGGATACTGCAGATGTAAATCAGATGGCATCGTCTCTGGACAGCCTTCTTCAAAACTTCCAGCAGAGATTCCAAGAATTAGAAAGTGTTAAAGACATCTTCCTGTTTGTAATGAACCCATTTTTGGCACTTAGTGTAATCAAGTAAAAGCATCCTTTCCAGATGTTGAAAAAGCAAAACTACAGCTGGAAGTTACTGATTTACAAGCAGATGAAGTGCTTAAGGTAAGGCATACTGACACTACGTATGAAACGTTCTGAACAACTCTGGTGTTGCACTCCACATATGCACACTTGAGGAAGTTGGCATTTAATATTTTGACTAGGTTTGGCTAGACATATGTCTGTGAGACAGCATTCTCAGAAACGAACAATACTGAGCTGCATAATTGCTCCATTCTGACTGATAATCATCTGTGCAATTGCCTCCATTTTGTCTTGACTGAACTCACTTCAAACTTTAAGGCCCTTTTCCAACAGAGGACCTATCACTTTTCCCACTGATCGCAAGTAGTATAATTATACATTATTCATGCATATTTTATTTTAAATTTGTATTGCCATATAAAATTACATTTTCAGTAGTGATACTACAGTTTTAACAGGCGTTTCACAGTAAATATTCATGAATCTTTTGCTTAATACATGTGTAGGTGGGTGTGTATTTGTTATTGGAAAGACTGGAATCATAAAAGATAAAGCATTCATGTGTACTAAGTATTTGTTTTCTTTCAAATTCTGATATTTATATTAAATAAACCACAAAAGGCTTTAAAGTTTTGAATGTTTATCTATCTATATACACATTGCCTACAATAATGTTATTTGATGAAACACATTCAAAACCTAAAACAGTGGTCTGAAAGTGTTTTAATGCTAATATTTGCATCTATTTGATATTTTATCTATGTACTTTCTCAAGTTATTTTTAGATTTTACAGTGATTTGATTTTTCATTTAATACACTAAAAATGTAAGCAATAGGCCCTGGGTATATTATATAGCCTTGCATGTGTTCATTGAATAGGAGCACTTGCCATGTGAAAATTGTTTCTCTGGAATCCAGACGTTGACTATACCTTGACCAAGAAATTTTGTCCTTTACAAAAAATAATTTATTACTCATAGGTTAGATGTAACCCCATGAGTTGAGGTGCCTCTCTAATATGCAGCTCTGTCATAATAATATATTGTTTCTCTGGCACCATTTTGTTCTTTTTAAATATAAACTTGCCATCAGATCCTCAGCTGGTGTAAATGGGTGAGGCTCTGTTGACTTCAAATTCTCAGTCTTAAATAGACTTATTTATACTAGCTCAGGAGCTGCTTCTGTATTTGTGTTGGCTGCAGGATCACTCAGAGATAAAAATTGGCAGGAAACTGAAGAGTGCAGCTGGCATCCTTTCTACTACAGTACATTGAACTCTTCTGAATTGGATAATGTAATCCCAACGTAAACCATCAGTTTTCTTAGCGATAGCTCAGACCTTTTTATTTCCAGGTCAACTAGTAGGGAAAAAATGAAAGGACTGACTGTTCACTCCTATCTCCATGAATAATCATAAATATATTTTTAAGAAGTTTAACAACCGTCTCCTCTTCATTCCAGGTTATATACATTTGGGAGTGTTGTGGAAGATGGTACAGAATAAGCATACAGATGCTAACTTAGAATTTATATTCTTTTGTGCCTGTCTAGGGAATATGTGGATGGAAGGGACTATAAGGGGGAAAAAGAAGGAGGTGGGGGGAGATAGAGGTAAGAGAGATGGACATTTGTAGAACAGAAACGCATTGTAGATTAAGTAAATTTAAGTTTAAATATTTGTAACTGTCATAGGTGATCTGTTTCAGGTTGTTTCATTTTGCACATGCTGGTCAATCCCATATTCATTCTGAGCTTTTATTTAGACTTAGTCAAATCAGAATGTAACTGCTGTTATAAAAGGCATCAGATGGCATGTTAATGAAGCTAATTATGCAGCTGAGCACAAGGTGTTCCTTCCATATGTATGCATTCTAAATCCGGATAGAATTCTGTAGCAGGAAAACTATTTACTGTAATTGGCTGAGATCATTTCAAGCCAAAGAAAGAATAGGGAGAACCAGTTACATCATGGCTGAGGAAGGTGTTGCTATTTTATTCTGCAGGAATTTTTCTGTGTAGCAAACATACATATACACACAGTGTCAACCATTATATCTTAACCTTTATACCCTGACAGTAATGAATCATTATTGATCTAATGTTAGAGTGTATCCTTAGTTTACCTACTGATATAATTTTTGGGAAAGAACATAAGTTTCCAGTATTCCACAAAATTTCTCCGCCTCCAAAATATACTTTTCTTTTCTTCCATGCCTTGTTTAAGGTCATCCTACTGTGACTAGTAACATATTTTACTCCAATTCAGGGATTTTACTGTCACTCCTCACTATAAGCCCATATTTATTGTGATCTCATCTAATTGTGAGTCACCTTTTAACTGAGTGAAGATGAATATGATAGATCACATAACGATAGTCATTTTTCTACGCCTTAGATAAGTGTATTTTGTAATATTTTTCATTGCATATTTGTTAATTCTGTACTTATGATTCAGTATCTTTATTAACTTACACTTTTATATGCTTTTTCTTTAATTTATGTATTTTAATCCTATTATCAGCACTCAAGTACTGTACCTTTTTTCTTTTGACCTAGCAACATAGTCTTTCTTAGGTTCAGTCTAAGTTTGAGGAAAGTTCTAAGCCAATTTAGCTGTGCCTTCATGCTGGGTTTAGGCTGTTGTAGGTGTCTTTTGCAGAATAAAGCAATGAAATGAGATGCTAATTTATGGTAGGAGCAATAACAATGCCTATAGCTAAGCATTTACAGTAACTCCTCATTTAACGTTGTCCCACTTAACGTTGTTCCAGTGTTACATCCCTGCTCAATTAGGGAACATGCTTGTTTAAAGTTGTGCAATGCTTCCTTATAATGTCGTTTGGCTGTCTGCTTGTAAGATTCTGTGGAAGAGCAGTGATTTTACAAGAGAGCATTGCACAAGTTCCATTTCTCCACCCCTCCCCCTCCCTCCCAGCGCTTCCCCCACCACCAAACAGCTGTGTGGCAGTGCTTAGGACTCTCTGGGAGGGAGGGGGAGGAGCAGGAAAGCCATGTCTCTGATCCTCCCCCTCCCTCCCAGTCCTAAGCACCACCAAACAGCTGTTTAGCAGCACTTAGGGATTTTCTGGGAGGGAGGGGCAGGAGTGGGGAAGCCCTGCGTCTCCTCTCCTCCTCTTCCTTCTTTCCCTCCCTCCCTCCCAGAAAGTCCTGAGTGCCGCCAAACAGCTGTTAGGCGGCTTAGAACCTTGGGGCGAGGGGGAGGGATGTGGCATGCTCTGGAGAGGAGGTGGAGTGGGAGTAGGAAGAAGTGGGCCTGGAATGGAGCGGGGACAAGAAGAGGCAGGCCTGGAGCATTCCTGGCAAAATCTGAGCCTGTTCTCCGGGAAAGCTGTCACTGTTGCTGCTGAAAGGTGCTTCCTAGTGTCCTTGCCTGCAGTTCGCTCTGCCTGTGTAGGGTAAGCCAGGGTCACTTTCCAACCACAGTGTACAGTATAATGCCTTTTGTCTGCTCCCCCAAAATTTCCTTGGAACCTAACCCCCGCATTTACATTAAATCTTGTAGGATAATTGGATTCGTTTAACATTGTTTCACTTAAAGTTGCATTTTTCAGGAACATAACTACAACGTTAAGTGAGGAGTTACTGTACAAGTGTTAACATTCTAAGGGGCCTTTTTCAGCTTCTTGTAACTTTGTCAGCCTTTTGGATGGAGATTTTTTTGGGGGGCTGGTTCACTGGTGAATTTGATGGGAAGTTTGAGCAAAATCAGTTCAGCTGTTTGAGAATGAAGAGAACAGAAAAATACTTTTCTTACCACTTAAAAAAAATTGTGATTTTTTTTTTAAACAGTCCTAGTGTCTCAGCAGTTGGTAACAATCTCTAAGTTGTAGATCTCCTTTCAGGGTATGTCTACACCGCAATTAAACACCTGTGACTAGTCTGTGTCAGCTGACTCAGGCTTGGGCTGTAGGGCTATAAAATTTCAGCGTAGACATTTGGGCTTGGGCTGGAGCCTGAGCTCTGGGACCCCAGTGTAGACATTATTTCACAAGGGCAGAGGGTCCCAGAGCTTGTGTTCCAGCCTAAGACCAAACGTCTATGCTGCAATTTTATAGCCCTGCAGCCTAAGCCCCATGAGCCCGAGTCAGCTGATACAGGCCAGGTGCAGGTGTTTAATTGCAGTGTACACTTACTCAGGGGTCTGGTGAAAGCTAATTGAAAATCATGGTAATTTTTAAAAAAAGTTACTTGCAAATGGATACTAGATTTTGTAAATCTTAAGTCTGTGAGAATTTTGTTGGCTCTGTATGTGTGCGCTGCTTGGGGAACTTCACAGGTAGTGTGTTACATTTTTATAAGCTGAGAAGAGTGATGACTACCAAGCAGCTAGCAAAAGGGAGCCTCCCTTCCCATTTCCCTGCTATTGCTGTTAATATGTTCCCAATCAAAATGACCTGTAGCCTAGAGTAGTTGTTTCCCAAACTCACAACACTTGCGTACCCCTTTTGAGACGTTTGCCTTACTGGCGTACCTCTTCTCCGATGAAGATAATTTGGGGGAGGGATGATGGTAGCCACATTTTTATAACTAACTCCTAATTCGTTTAATTCTGGATTAAATGTTTATTAGAAATAAAAACAAAATTATATTACATACAGTTGAAACAAAACTTTTAATAGAAATAATAGTTACATATAGAAATAGTACTAAAATAATTAAAATAATAGAAGCGAATCAACAGTCTGGCAGAACAATATATATATATTAAAAAAAAAAAATTCCCCTCTCACCCCTATGGGTGGTATGTGTCTTCCTCAACCTCGGGTCCTCTACCAGAGGCCTGAGAGTTTGAGGGTTCTGTGCAGTATCTTAGCTGTTCCTAGCACTGCACTCTTCTGGACAGAGAGCTCTGATGTTGTTCCTGGGATCTGTTGGAGCCACTCACCCAGCTTAGGAGTCACAGCCCCGAGGGCTCCTACCACCACTGGGACCACTTTGGCCTTCACTTTCCACATCCTGTCTAGTTCCTCTTTCAGGCCCTGGTACTTCTCCAGCTTCTCATATTCCTTCTTCCTGATGTTGCTGTCATTTGGACTGCTATATCTATCACCACTGCTGTCTTCTGGTCCTTGTCTATTACCATGATGATATATATATGGTGAATTCGTATCATTCTGAAATTAAAATATGCTGGTTTGGTTAGGTTACTGAAGAAAGCACTAGTTTTAATATTTGCTATTTCGGTATTGAAAATTTTTTAGTACAAACCAAACTATTCAATGCGAGGGATGGAGCTGCTTTTGACCAGACACTATCGCGGGGATATCTGGCTCAATGTTTGTGATCTTAAGATGAAGAAGGGGCTCCACATGAGTAAGATTGTTTCGTTTTTTTGTTTTGATGCCAACCAGCACAGACAATCTGATCTTGCACAAATACGAGGTGGAAAAAGGCAGAAGATACTTGAAAATACAGCTTTGTCCGATAGAGCTGGATATTCAGAGCTAACCCCCAACCAAAATTACATCAGTGTATTTTGCTCCTATTTTGTTTTCAGGAAGCTATCTGAAGCCAGCTCCAAGAGCTGTTCTTCTAAAGCAGAGAGGTTATTTGGCAATGTTTGAACATTGATGATAAAAGAGTTCCTTATCCATTCAAAGGTGCTGTCCGGTTCAGGGAAATACTTACAAAGATCTTTCTGCAAGCTTTCCAAATGCTGCTTCATGGTTTGCAACACATCACTATCAAGTTCATTAGTCGAGTTTATTACTAAGTCATGAAGAGATGGAAAGGAATCCCGTTCACAACGACTAAGACGTTTATGGAACAGTTTCAATTTTGCGATCATGGCACTCACTTTGTCTTGAACATGGAATATGGATATGAGTTTCCCTTGCAAGGATTGATTGAGGTTGTTTAAATGAGCAAAGATATCTGCAATATATGCTAGTTTGCATAGCCATTTCCAGTTGTGTATACGGTCTCGCAGGTTAAAGGTTTCATCTAAAAAAACTTGCCGTTCTTCTCGCAGCTCAAACAGGTGATTCAGAACTTTTCCATGTGAAAACCAACGCATTTCAGTGTGAAATAGCAGTTGTGTGTAATCACTGCCCATCTCATCACAAAGCTGAGAAAACAGCTGGGCGTTCAGAGGGCAGCCTTTCACAAAATTGATTATTTTCACACCTTCATCCAGTACTTTCTTTAGATCTGCCCACATGTTCTGAGTGGCAAGTGCTTCCCCGTGAATGCAACAGTGAGGGCTTGGCTGCACTGGAGAGTTGCAGCTCTGGTAGTGGCTTTACAGCGCTGCAACTCACCGTCCACACTTGCAAGGCACATACAGCGCTGTATCTCCCTGGCTACAGTGCTGGCTGTACTCCACCTTGGCCTGGGGAATAACAACTATAGCGCTGCTCTTGCAGCACTGGGGTGCCGGTGCAAACAGTGATTAATCTTACTACGCTATAACTGATCTCCGGAACCTTCCCATAATGCTTTAAGTAAAGATAACACTTTTTGCTGTGATGCCTCTTTGTTTTGTTGTGAACTCGGGGATCCCTGAGTTCACATCTAAAAAAACACACAGCTACTGTTTGCTCCAGCAGAGGCAGGCAAGGGGATGAATGTCCACAGCTAGTGTTTGCTTGAGGAGAGAAGCAGCCCGGAGCGGTGGGGAGGGTCTGTTTTGGAGCAGCTGCTTATCTGGTCTGAAGGCTATTTGCATTTAGTGAATGAGAGGGGGGTGGGGGAAGGGGTTCAAACTTTTAAAATGATTGAAGGTTGGTGCTGTGTATCTTCAAGTCCTTAGAACTTGCAAGTCAGGTAGTTGACAGAGTGTCAGCTCCAAAAATCCACTCTCTTCTGTCTCCTCCACACTCCCTGTCACACTCCACCCCACCCCCCTCTTTTGAAAAGCACATTGCAACCACTTGAATGCTGGGATAGCTGCCCATAATGCACCTGTCATAAACAGATAAGAAAAGTTAATAGCACAGAAGTACTTTATATCTCTTTGACTGTAAAGGGTTAACAAGTTCAGTAAGCCTGGCTGTCACCTGACCAGAGGACCAATCAGGAGACAGGATACTTTCAAATCTTGAGGGAGGGAAGTTTTTGTGTGTGCTGTTAG
>NC_133769.1:29702164-29724457 GCF_003597395.2 Chelonoidis abingdonii
AGAATAGCACATTGATGTGGTCTATCACGTCGCGGTAATCGGCCTCGGTAATCTCTTCAAAAGTTTCAGCCAGAGCGTGGGCAACGCGCTTGCGCAGGTTTATTGGGAGAGCCACTGTGGTCCTTGTCCCAGTCAGGCTAACGCGTCCGTGCCACTGTGCCGCGAGGGGTGGGGGCACCATTGTTGCACACAGGCAAGCTGCATAGGGGCCAGGGCGGAATCCGCATTGCTGTAGAAGACCCTCTTGCGCTTCCCAGGTGGCCTGCAGCAGCGAGATATCTTCCAGGATCAACTCCTGTGGAAAATGTTGGGATAGTGTTCGGTGTAGGTGCCTCTTGCAGCTGTTTGCTTTCCCCAACGCACAGAAACCCCGAGGACAGTAGAGCCCTGAAGCAATCAGTCCCCCTTACTCACCATTTCAGGGCTCCCGTGGGTTATGTGCACTCTCTTTGGGATGGGAAAATTATGCTATTGTGAAGACTGTTACACTCCTTAATTGTGTGGGAATAAATGTCTGGTATAAACAATGCTGCCTCTGTTAAGTGTTACATTTTTTGCCTTCACAGAAGCAACCTTGAGATCTCGGCTGCCCGTGTTATCAACATCTCAAAGACTACAAAACGTCTGGAAGAAGCTGCGAAAAAGCAAAGAAGACATGCTGCAAGCAGTTATGAAACACTCTGTCACAGAGAATCAAAAAGTGCAAGACTGGAGGGAAAGGGAAAGCAGGATCTGCCAGAGAAACACAGCGGACAGGAAGAAAAACACAAAGCAGCTGATAAGCATCCTGGCGCGCCAAGCGGACTCTATCCAGGCGTTCGTAGCTATGCAGGCAGAGCACTACCGCGCCCGCCCCCCCGTCCCAGAACTCTTTCTCTTGTGTCCCAATGTCAGCTCCAAACCCCCTTCCCCAGCATCCAGGTTCTTACCACCATCAGCTGCCTCCAACACCTGTACGTTCACCAACCAGTTCTGAGAACTATGACCCTTACCCTCTGCACTCAACCCCTATTGCCATGCAGTATAGCCATCCTGAAGTGCAGCAGTCGTTGCACAGCACTCCAGACAGGACATATTCAAACCTCTGACTGTACAGTTCCCCACCCAACCCCCCTGCCTTTTTAGGTTCCCAAAAAGTTGTGTGTCTGTCAATAAAGTAATTTTCTTTTCAATAAATGAATTCTTGGCTTTGAAAACAGTTTTTATTATTGCAGAAAGTCAAAGATACCTTAGCCCAGGAAGAAACAGGCACTGCAAATCAGCTTAGGAAACACAGATTCCTACTAACGTAACCACTGCAGTTCACTCCCATGCAAGGCACCAAACATTACTGTTGGTTTTCAGCCTCAAATTCCTCCCTCAAGGCATCCCTAATCCTTGGGATGTGAAGTGAAGCTTCACGGAGCGTTGGGACAGGAAGACAGAATGACCCGCACCCTCTGCCCCCTCCACAACCCCCGCGCCAGAATGGGAAGGTGCTCTGTGGGTAGCTTACTCATAAGGGATGTGAATGAAGCTTCACGGAGCGTTGGGACAGGAAGCAGAATGACCCGCACCCTCTGCCCCCTCCCACAACCCCCGCGCCAGAATGGGAAGGTGCTCTGTGGGTAGCTTACTCATAATCAGCACCAGCTCAGCCTGTAGTTGAACCGGTCCTTGCTCCTGTCAAGGTTCCCTGTATATGTTTCATGAGCCACGGCATTAACAGGTAAGTTGGGTCCCATGGATCACAATGGGCATTTTGACGTCCCCTACTGGTGATCTTCTGATCTGGGAAAAAGTCCCTACCTGCAGCTTCCCGAAGAGGCCAGTGTTCCGAAAGATGTGTGCATCATGCACCTTTCCAGCCAGCCTGTGTTAATGTCAGTGAAACGCCCACGGTGATCCACAAGCACCTGGAGAACCATGTGAGAAATACTCCTTCCAGTAAACGTACTCGGATGCTAGGTGGGGTGGTGCCAGATAGGAATATGCGTCCGATCTATCGCCCCTCCACAGTTAGGGAAACCCATTTGTGCAAAGCCATCCACAATGTCCCTGCACGTTCTCCACAGAGTCACGGTCTCTTCTTAGCAGGATGTGATTAATGCCCTGCAAACTTGCATCAACACGATTCCAACGGTCGACTTTCCCACTCCAAACTGGTTCCCAACCGATCAGTAGCTGTCTGGAGTTGCTAGCTTCCAGATTGCAATAGCCACCCGCTTCTCCATCGGCAGGGCAGCTCTCAATCTCGTGTCCTTGCGCCGCAGGGTGGGAGCTAGCTCAGCATACAGTCCCATGAAAGTGGCTTTTCTCATCCAAAAGTTCTGCAGCCACTGCTCGTCATCTCAGACTTCCATGACGATGTGATCTTCCACCGCTCAGTGCTGTTTCCCGAGCCCAAAAGCGGCTGAGCATTTCTGTGAATGCCACAAGCAATTTCATGTTGTACGCGTCATGCAACTCGCTATCATCGTCGGACTCCTCATCACTTTGGATCTTAAGGAATAGCTCAACTGCCCATGTGTGCTTGTGCGACTCGTCAGCATATTCCTCAGCAGTTCAGGGTCTATTTCCCATAGAAATCACGCTGCACAGAAACCGTTGAGAGAGTCAAGATGCGTGCCAAACGTGTACGGAAAAACAGTGGTTTCTGGGATGTGAAGTGAAGCTTCACGGAGCGTTGGGACAGGAAGCAGAATGACCCGCACCCTCTGCCCCCTTCCCACAACCCACGGCGCCAGAATGGAAGAGGTGCTCTGTGGGATAGCTACTCATAATATGCACCACTCCAACACCGCTGCAAATGTGGCCACACTGCAGCGCTGGTAGCTGTCAGTGTGGCCACACTGCAGCACTTTCCCTACACAGCTGTACAAAGATCGCTTTAACTCTCAGCGCTGCACACCTGCAAGCGTAGCCAAACCCTGAGTCAATTTTGCTTCTGGCGCAACAGCTTGAATACGTGCAACAACCCCTTTCTTCGAACCAGTCATGACTTTGGCACCATCCGTGATTATTCCAACACAGCGACTCCAATCCAAGTCACTGTTTTTGATAAAGTCATTAATAACTTTAAAAATAGCTTCTCCAGTTGTATGTGTTGGCAGAGGTTGGCAGAACAAAATATCATTGTGGACTTCATTATTCAGCTCATATCTGACGAACAACAAAAGATTAGCTAAATTCACATCAGTGGTTCATCTGCATAGTAGCGACTCTTTTGTACTCTTGACAATAATTGCTGCTTTACGTTTTCGGCCATATCTGTGATTCTACGATGATTAATGTTATTTGAGAGGGGAACACGATTTATAGCTTTGCTAGACCTGTCTCCAGTCATCACTTGCACCATTACTTTGGCAGCAGGTTTTACTAATGTCTCGCCAATCACTTCAGAAGTTCCGGACTTTGCAATTAAGTACGCCACACTATATGAAGTTTCCAAAGCTTTCATATTTTCACCTCCCGTCACATTATGAATTGCTTTCTGGGACTTTTGGAGATCTTTGTGCCTATTTTCAAAGAATTCTACAGGTTTTCCCTCGTATTCTTTGTTTGCTATTGAAATGGCATTTTAGGTTGGAGGCTTTCATACTTTCATTTGTGAGAGTCTCGTAACAAATCACACATAGTGGAACAGGCTCCACCTCATCGCCAGTCCATGAAAATCCCAGTTTAAGATACTCTTCAAAATATTTGCGGGCTTTTTTTGTTTTCTTTGCAGCTGATTCGCTCAATAAACTTACAGATGGTTCACACGGTTCATTAATTTTGTCATCACAATTGTCTGAAGTAGCCATATCACTGCATTTTTCAGCTTAATTATCACTAACATTTGTATTTTCTTCATAATTTTCTTTTGTACGTTTCAAACTTCCCATTTTTAGTCAGCAAACTAAATGGATTTAACAAAAACAAAGAGAAATTTTGTATATTAATACACACAAAGTATGTACCTGCCAGGAGTAGTTATTCACTTTTATCTTTTATCCGTCAGTACGACTGCACATGCCACAAAGGCATGTGTTTCGCCTGAGCCACGGTAACGCTGCACACGTGGTTTGTGTCGGCACACCAGCCAGTTTTTACTGGTACGCTGCTGCCAGCCGGGGTCCCGGCCACAGCCCCAGCTCAGCCCGCTGCTGGGCTGGGTGAACAGGACTATTGTCCAGCAGTGGGCTGAGTGGGACCAGCAGCTGGGACCCCGGCTGGCAGGAACTGGTGGACGGAACCCGGGCCGGCAGCAGGATGAGCCACTCAGCACACCGTGGGTCTGGGGTTCTGTCCACTGGCTCCACTCAGCCTGCTGCCGGCCCCTTGCCACCTGGGGTCCTGGCTGCCGGCCTGACTCAGCCCGCTGCTGGCCTGGCTGAACAGGACCCCCGGCCAGCAGCGGGCTGAGCGGGTCCAGCGGACAGAACCCCAGGTCGTCAGCAGGCTGAGCCGCTCAGCCCACCGCGGGTCTGAGGTCCCGGCCACCAGCCCTGCTCAGCCACTGCTGGCCTGGGTGAACGGTACCCCTCACCAGCAGCAGCTTGAGCAGGGCCGGCGGCCGGGACCTGCCTGGCAGGAGCCGACGGACAGAACTCCAGACAGGGAGCAGGCTGAGCCACTCAGCCCGCCGTGGGTCTGGGGTTCTGTCCGCCAGCCTGCTCAGGCCACTGTCGGCCCCTTGCTAGCCGGAGTCCTGGCCACCGGCCCAGGCTCAGCCTGCTGCCGGCCTGGGTGAACGGGACCCTGGGACGGCAGTGGGCTGAGTGGGACCGGCGGACAGAACCCCAGGACGGCAGCAGGCTAAGCCGTTTAGCCCGCCACAGGTCTGGGGTTCTGTCTGCCGGCCTGGCTCAGCTCACTGCCGACCTGGGTGAACGGAACCCCTGGCTGGCAGCAACCTGAGCGGGACGCGGCTGGCTGGAGCCGGTGGACAGAACCCCAGACAGGCAGTGGGCTGAGCCACTCAGCCCGCTGCAGGTCTAGGGTTCTGTCCACCGGCCTTGCTCAGCACACTGCCAGCCCCTTGCCACCCAGAGTCCCGGCTGCTGGCCTGGCTCAGCCTGCTGCCGGCCCTTTGCCAGCCGGGGTGAATGGGCCGTGTACCCCTAGAAACCCTTTCATGTACCACCAGGGGTACGTGTACCACACTTTGAAAAACACTGGCCTAGGGGAAGGACCACTTAACTGTCTTTTGGGAGACTATGCATTCTAGTCCAGTATTTTCCACTGGCTGGCTTTAATGTTCTATGTTTCATAATCCATACTTAACTTCAGTGTCCAGTCACTTCAACAAAACCATGGAAATTAGACAGTGCCCAGATTATATCTATTGGGAAAGTGGCCAGTTTCCTAGCATTGATTATTTGTTTTCAGTGAATATCAGAGCACCTATCCTAAGGATCTTGGGGCTTCATATAGTATTAGTAAATACAGCTCATACAAATTCTTAAATAGAAGTATGGACTTCTGGTTAAGGAACTGGAGTGGGACTCAGAAGAACCTGGCTCAGTTCCTGGTTTTCACACACGCTCTAAGAGTATGTCTATGATGTGCTAAAAAGCCTGTGTCACAGAATCTCAGCTGACTCAGGTTCACGGGGCTTGAGCTGCAGATCTATAAAATTGCATTGTAGATGCTGGGGCTCGGACTGGAGTCCAGGGTCTGAGACCCTTTCCCCTCGACATACCCTAAGTCACCCTGGGGAAGTCAGTCTCTCTGTCTCAGTTTCCAATCTGTAAAATGGAGAAAATATTTCCCTATCTCACAGAATGTTGTGAGGATAAATTCATTTTGTGGGCAAGGTGCTTGTATACTGTAAGTTTAGGGCCTATACAAGAGCCTAGACAGGCAAATACTGTAAGATAGCCTCAAACAACCCCACCTTCCAGTTAAAGAAAACAACCTTCAAACAATTATGTATATTTGTTTGTTTGTTTAAAAAGGCTTCATCCTCTCTAATGATCCCAGCCAACCCAGAATTCTCAGGCTTCCTCAGACACCTGAGAAAATTGATGGGCCTGGTTCATGTGCTGAACGTTTGGAAATGTGACTATTTCAGATCTATTGAGAGTAAATATTAGGCGTACAAGAGGTACTCTTTGCTATGCAGATCCCAGGCCATTTAGCACTTTAAACCATAGGCCAAGACCAAATCTTAAATTCCACCCAAAAACTAATAGGTAGCTAATTCAAATTAAAAATCACCTGTGCATATACGTACTCGTTCTGATCTAATTTAGGTATTTATATGTAATATATTTTTTGCCAAGATACTCCTAACAACTGAAGAACAGCTTTCTATATTTAGCTTCTGTTTTTGAAAGATTTTAAGGTGATAGCCATGTAGAATGCATTGTAGCATTCTGATGACAGGGTGACAAAGACATGAATAACAAAAGGGAAGCCTGGATTTGAAAGAAAGGGTTGCAGCCTTCTAACTAAACATAGATTGCAGGTGAGGAGGAAGCAGTTCTGGTCACTGCTCCTGTCTTAGGGCTAGTCTACACTTAGGGCATGGCTACACTTGCAGATGTACAGCGCTTTGAGTTAAACCAACCTTCCTAGGGCGCAGTAGGGAAAGCGCTGCAGTCTGTCCACACTGATATATTAAGCGCACTGATGTGTCACATTTGTGGCACTTGCACAATGGAAGGGGTGGGGTAAAGTGTGACAGGGAGTGTGTGGGGGGAGAGAGAGGGTTTTGGGGGGGCTGACAGCATGTCAGCATGCTGTCTTCTAAGTTCAATAGCAGCAAACCTCCCCCTCCCACCACCTCTCTCTCTTGTACACAGCATTCCACAGTAATGGCTTGCATGCTGGCTGTCAGAAATGGAGCTTTGAAAGGGCATTTCCGCATTCCTACAGGAGTTCAAAACAATGACAAGAGTGGCCACTTGACTTAAGGGGATTATGGGACATTTCTGGAGGCCGATCAGAGCATAGTAATGCAACACCTCGTTCACACTGATGCCCGGGCGTTGTAGCCAAGGTGCAACAAACATTATTCCTCTCACCAAGGTGGAATACCAGCAGCGCTGTAGCCGTGGAGTCAGAGCACTCTACGTGGCTTGCCAGTGTGGACAGGGAGTGAGTAGTGCGCCCGGGGCTCCTTTATTGCACTGTAACTGGCAAGTGTAGCCAAGCCCTTGCAGTGCTGCAGTGGCATAGCTGCACTGCTGTAGGCACACTGCTGTAGTGCTTAGTGAAGACTTACCTACGCCCAAGTGAGAGCTTCCCCTGTTAGTATAGGTACTCTACCTCCCTGAGAGGCAGTAGCTATGTTGATGGGAGAAGCCCTCTGTCGACATAGTGCCGTTGACACTGGTAGTTATAGCAACACAAGCCTTACAGAAGGGATAATAGAATATCAGGGTTGGAAGGGACCTCAGAAGGTCATCTAATAGAAACCTCTGCTCAGAGCAGGGCCAATCTCCAATTTTTGCCCTGCATGGGCCCCCCTCAAGGATTGAACTCACGCCTCTGAGTTTAGCAGGCTAATGATCAAACCACTGAGCTATGAGAGGCTAATAAAATCCCCCAGGCACTGGATCTGTGTAACAGCAGGTGCTGATCTAATAAATAAGGGGCTCACATTGGACCATCTCTTCCATTTACGTATCCCAACTAGGTCTCATTTGTATTCTCTTTAATGAATTAAACTTTGTGGCTACTGTACAGAGATTATCAACTGTGGCCTAAAGTGTTTTTTAAAAATAGGCTCCTAAAATTAGACTGTATACTCTTAAATGCTGAGCTCTTCAGTAGCTTCCGCTGAAATGAATGAGCACGGCTGGGTGGTCAACATGTCTGTAAGTTAAGTCATTTTTTAGGCACCCATTTTCTAAAAATCTTGGCCTAAATATCTAGCTGTTAGGTTTGTGAAGGACCTTCCAAGTGTGGGTTTAAGCAATGTTGTTTCCTGGAGTCTGCAGATAGACAAACAATAGCTATAAGGCAGGGACCCCCTCAACCCTAGCCCTGCAGGGGCGGAGGGAGACCCCTCTCAGCCACTGGGCAATGAGGTCCCTGCAGCTCCCAGCCACTGCAGGGGAGATGGGGCAGGGTGCTGGATCCTCCTCCCTGCCCATTTTGTCAGGACTGTTTTTAGTAAAAGTCAGGAACAGGTCATGGTTTCCATGACTTTTTGTTTATTGCCCGGGACCTGTCCCTGACTTTTACTAAAAATATCCATGGCAAAATCATAGCCTTAGTGATAATACTTGAATACATGGTGAATTCTCATATGCTTATTGAGCATGCTTGACAGCTCACACATGGCAACCTCAGGAATGGCTGGTGGGTGTAGGGGGCACTAAGTTCACCAGACTAGGGTTTCCTTACAATTCTGGTTTCACAGCCTGTCTTTGAACAGTCATTGCACAGGTTAACCTGTTGCAGCCTCCGATATAGTTTAAAATTGGAAAAAGAGATTTGAATAACCTTTTTCCCCTTAGCTAAATGACTTTGAGTGGTTCTTATGAGACAAGGACTGAGTACATTGGTATAAGCAGTAATACCAGGATGAACTTATAAAGCAAAAATGTCTGACAGTGCTGTGCATCATAATGCATGCTTCAGATAACAAGAACAATTAAATATAACAGCAAGCGTTTTATTTAACCTACTTTTATATTCTGACGCAGAAAATTAATCCATCAAACAAAATTTAAGTTTCTTGTTTTTAAAGAAGAAAAAAATTATAAGATCTGCTTATGTGGAATCAAATATGTTCCCCAAGAGCAGCATTCCCTTCCTATTGTTCTGTTGCTCCTACAGCCACTTTCAGCATGTTGGGTTATCAGTCTAACACAAATTGAATGCTCCTTCAGGCAGAGCTCTTGTTTCTTTATTTGCATGTAAAGCATTATGCACAGCAACAGTTTTGAATAATAGCAGAAACTGTTTTTCACAGATAAGGGATGCAAGGTGTATGCGCCATTTTTTTTCATTATAGTCAAGGTTAAATAACTAGCCAATTTACAGCATAATGATTAGCTGCAAATATATGTCAAAAGAACACTACAATGGAGCTGCTTTGTAATAGTATTTTAAAAATACAAGAATTTTAAAGTCAATATAGAATTGACTTTAATGTAAAAATTTTAAAGCTGGAATTATACGTTGAATTCTTTGTATGGCTTAATGCAGGAGTGGGCAAACTTTTTGGGCCGATGGCCACATCTGGGTGGGGAAATTGTATGCAGGGCCGGGGCAGGGGGTTGGGGTGCGGGAGGGAGTGTGGGATGTGGGAGGGGGTGCAGTGTGCAGGAAGGGGCTCAGGGCAAGGATTGGGGAAGAAGGGTGTGTGGGCTGTATGAAGGGGCTAAAGGAAGGGCGTTGGGGTGCAAAAGGGGTGCAGAGTGCAGGAGGGGGCTCAGGGCAGGGTTGCAGGA
The DNA here is from genome assembly GCF_003597395.2 of Chelonoidis abingdonii. Lineage (NCBI taxonomy): Eukaryota > Metazoa > Chordata > Testudines > Testudinidae > Chelonoidis > Chelonoidis abingdonii. Next base: position 29,711,536 of record NC_133769.1, read on the forward strand.
GGGGTGGGGATTTCAAGAGGGGGCTCAGGGCAGGGGATTGGGGTACAGGAGGAGTGCGAGGTGCAGGCAGGGGGCTTAGGGCAGGGAGTTTGGGGGTGGGGTGCAGGAGGGGTTCGGGCTCTGGCCCAGTGCTGCTGTTTACCTAAACCACCTATGGGGTGGCAGTGGCATGCACCAGGGCCAGGGCAGGTTCTCTGCATGCCTGCCCTAGCCCTGCGCCGCTCCAGGAAGCGCTGTGGCCCCTGGGGGAGGGGGAGCAGAGAGCTCCATGTGCGCTGCCCTTGCCGTGCCTCCAGGTACCTCCTGTGAAGCTCCCATTGGCCGTGGTTCCCCATTCCTGGCTAATGGGAGCTGTGCGGGGGTGGTGCCTGGAGGCCAGGGCAATGCATGGAGCCCTCTGCCCCCCCACCCGGGAGCCGCAGGGAAGTGGTGCCTGCTGCTTCTGAGATCGGTGTGGGGCCCCTGGCACCACGGGGGGCGATTCCACAGGCCAGATCCAAAGCCCTGAGGGGCCAGATCCAGCCCACGGGCCATAGTTTGCCCACCCCTGGCTTAATGTTTGCTGGGATGTCATACTAGCATTTCTGTCCCCCTGATACCATAATAATAGGGTTAAACAAATAGACACAATAGGAGCTGGGACTTAAAAAACCAAGAAATTGCAATATTTTTGCTCTATCAGAAATAGACTGTTTATCAACAGCTCTGTTCTTCTTGCTGTTGTGTGATGATATTATATTAATAAATGATCACATTCTGAAATTATTTTTCAAAAAATTCTTATTGAGAAAATTTCAATACTTTTACTCCTGGAGGAATTCTATTCTAAAAAATTAAAAATTCCATGCACAATATTTTAAAATTCTACATATTTTGTCTAAATAACACAACATAATCACTCCAGTTTCAATTTTTTGGGTAATTTATTTCAAAATACCTGTCAACAAGTATGTCAACAATACAGACAACAGCAAAAAAGGTTCCCTCAGGAGTAGAGAGTTAAAGAAACCCCTACAACAACCCAGTTCTAGTTGGGGGAAGGGCTGTGGGGGGGGGGCCCAGAACCCAGACATCTGCACTCCCATCCCTCCCATAGCCCAGCCATGGGGCACCCCCCTGGCCTAGACACCAGCACCCTCCTCCTTCCAGAGCCCATCCGCAGGGAATCCGGCCCAGACACCAGCACCCTCAAAGCCTTTACTCCTCCCAAATTCTTTACTGTCCTGCAGGGGGACATGGTGCGGTGTGGCCCTGCCCTTCCTTACCCTTTGCCAGAGCTGGCTGGGTCTCCTGGGCCCACTCTCCTCTCAGGAGAATGAGGATCAAAGAGCATGCAGCCTCCAGCTCCATCAGGCTGAGCGCTCTGCTCACTGCAAACTGAGCTCTGGAGAGTCCAGCAGCCAATAGTGGTGGCCAGCAATTCAGCAGGGGAAAAAGGAAATTCTGCAAAATTCTGCATTTGCAGTGGTGCAGAATTCCCCTAGGAATATACTTTTGACAAAAGTCACTAGGTGTCATTGTCGCAGTCTTAAAAATTCTTTATCATAGTCTGAAAGCAAGCTTTTAGTTTTTGAAGAAATAATTTCCAACTAGTTTTTTTATGCAGTGTTATGCAGTAGTTCTTTGAGAGAAGCTGTTACAGATAGCTATCTCTGCTATCTTCTTTGTTCTCTATATTAAGAATGCCATTCTTGGAATAAAATAGGTTCCTGGGAAATGGGTGTTGGTGTGCGGACTGAGATTTCTGTAAGAGGGGATTGCGTGCATGTCATTTCTGACTGCCTCTGTTTCAGGTCTGGTGTGTATATATATGTAAATAAAATAAGGTACACACAGAATACCCAGACTTGACATCATTGATTTTCTCTTTGACTGGAAAGCTACCCTGTAAGGTTGTAGAATTCTGCTACCACTCAGTAAATGGGAGATGCTGGTGTTAGAAAAATGGTTGACTGCTGTAGCAGTCATTTCAATTAATCAGAGAAATTAAAGCTTGAGCTTTTAAGTAATTGTGGTTATAAGGCTTCTCTTGGAAGCCTATTCTGCAGTCTAATGGATTTCATTGTTAGGATTTTAAATGCCAAAAAGAAATGTAGTCTATACTACAAATTAATGGCTTATAAATTCGTCTTAAACATATTGAGCTATAGGAGCACAAAAATTAACAACTCTTGGTTTTGCATGTTTACCTTATTTTTTTCTTATATTTGTGAAAATGTAAGGAGTTTTTTGATTTAGGACATGCAGGTGAATGAGGACAGACACAGATAGATTTAAGCAGCAGGCTGCAACTTTATTAACATAATACTGAGGAGGTATGATATCTGCCCTGTCTCTCCCGACTCTCACATACCAACCCTTTAAATGTGTCCAGTATGGGGGTTTTATGGTAGAGGTCCTATAATCCATAACTCAGGGTAGACTCTCCTCAGCCTACCCCTATGTTTCAGCTCAGTCATTTTGATCCTCTCACCCTGCTCCCTGCAAGGATACCAAAGAAGGTACCAAAGAGACTGTGAAGACTTCCTGTCTCTCCTTCTCCCACAGTCACAAAGATCCACCAGTGAAATGGCAGGTCTCTAACTTCTGGGAGCTGGCTTTTTTGGCCTTTTCTCTGCACTGGACAGCAAGTTGCAATGAACTAAACATTTATAAAAATTACTAATATTTCATAGTCCTACTCCTATTTAACCTAACTGTGCCTCCATACACCGGTGTGAGGAAAGTGAAAGAACCCAGCAAGTCTCTGTCAGTTTGTCCCAAATGGGAAAAAAATTCTTCCTGACCCATACCTACAGCATCCTAAAAACACAGCTTCTATACCACAGTCACAGGAAGGGAGGGTGGGAAAGCTTAAATGGAGTGAAAGAGTCCAGAATACCCAGAAAAATGTTTAAATTAATGAGGGGAGGGAGTGAGGTGCCGATCAGCTCCTGTTTTCCTCTGTCCGGCTAATGAGAGGCAGAGAGTCTGTGGAGAAGAAGGGGCCACCATTGCGTTTCCCCAGCATGTGCTCCCCCTTGCTTCCTTCTGTTCACTACAGCGCTGGTCCTATCAAGTTACCCTCTTGTTGAGCAAGGTACCAGGTGTCTGTGCACCTTTGTTACTCTGCTTCTTGAAGGCGCAGCTGATGTGTTGGTATGATGTCTTTAGCAATGTGAATGTTAATAAACATGTGGTGGTGGTGGTAAGTGTTTTAAAGTTGTAGGTTGACACTGTTTTTTAAAATTTGTTATTACCCCAGAACATTCCACATATCAGAGTTTTCCCCAAGCAGCAACTGTTTCTCTTGCAACATCCTAATCAATTCCATCTTGATTTAGTTTTTCTCCCTCACACCATGGCTTACAAAACCAGAGCTCCAGCATAGTCCTTACCTAAAGGGTGGCTCCACAACCTTTTCCTGCTGAACTTTCTGAAATATTTTTTACAGCATCTCATACAGTACCACATCCATGCATGTGAATGCACATGCACATACTCTTCTTTGTCCCCAGCAGAATTAACTCTGCTGCTGCTCAATACCTCTTTAGCAATGAAGTCTTCTTGGGGAGCCTGCCCCAGCAGTGCTTCCTGTTGTAGTACTGCCTTTCTTTGTAGGGAGCCATCTGGTGGCACTTTCTCATGGGTAGATCATATCATTTGGGGGAGATGTAGCCCCTTTCCACTCTAGTGGAGAAGTTCAAGGATTATTTCCTTATCATAGAACCTGACAGGAGGACTGTTATCCAAACGTTTGTCTTCAGTAGCAAAGTATTACATATCTGTGCACATCAGCAGGACTGTGTTTTGCCATTCGGGGTAAAGATTGCTCAGGGCCTAAGCAATTGTTTTGTTTGTTTTTTGTTTTTGTTGTTTTTAATAAAAAATGTAAGTTTAAAGAACAAGAATAGAATCATCATCATCATGGTAAATCCCATCCCAAAGGGATGTATCCTCTTGGCAGATCAAATGCCACCTGGATCAATCTCTGGGTAAGTCCTTAAGATGATCTGGCTGAATATTTAGTTTCTGTCCATCACTGGCAATCTTATCATGCCACCAAACCTTTTGCCACCCACATGATCACTGGCTGTGTAGCAGCATTCCTTGGTGTACATACTTTAAAATTTATTGGTATTCCATTTTAATAAAATGTCCATACCAAGAAAGCCACCAGAAATGAACCAGTGCTAATGGAGATATTTAGTGGGATCAACTTAGAATATCTTCATTTTTGATCTTGTCCTGCCACTTAATGTGGAACAGCTGACAAAGATGACAAGGATTGATAATATCAATCCAGCGTTCTTCACCGTCCTCGATGCCCCTGCTTCACCTTTATACAATAAAGTTAATATAATTGTGGTTCTGTAGCTCAGCAGCTTTGTGGCAAGCTTGAAATCACAATGTCCACACAGAGGTAGCTGAAGGGCCTGAAACATGACCACAGCTTCTGATATCTGAATGTCCACATCTTTTGAGCATCCTCCAGCGCTGTCTTTGAAACTGCTCTGATATTTGAGAGTCACTCCCTGTTCTGTGTCCTGCCATTTGGTCGTAATCTGGAGTTGGAGGCTGTTGATGATTTTAATCAAAAATGTAATCTTGAAGAACAGGAACAGAATGATAGAGAAGTAAAGTTGATGAGGTGTACGTATGAATTTAAGGGATATATTTTATATATGTAATATTACTGCTATAGGTTCCAAGTATCAGAGGGGTAGCCGTGTTAGTCTAAATCCACAAAATCAACAAGGAGTCCGGTGGCATCTTAAAGATTAACAGATTTATTTGGGCATAAACTTTCATGGGTAAAAAACCTCACTTCTTCAGATGCATAGAGTGAAAATGACAGATACAAGCATAAATATACTGGCACATGAAGAGAAGGGAGTTACCTTACAAGCAGAGAACCAGTATTGACAAGGCCAATTCAGTCAGGGTGGATGTGGTCCACTCCCAATAATTGATGAGGAGGTGTCAATATCCAGAGAGGGAAAACTGCTTTTGTAGTGAGCCAGCCACTCCCAGTCCTTATTCAAGCCTAAATTAATGGTGTGAAGTTTGCAAAAGAATTGTTGCTCTGCAATTTCTCTTTGAAGTCTGTTTTTGAAGGTTTTTTTGTTGAAGGGTGGCTACTTTTAAATCTGTTATTGAATGTCCAGGGAGATTCTACTGGCAGGGACATTGCTGCACATGATGGCGCATATCACATTGGAGGTGTGCAGTGAATGAGCCCCAGATGGTGTGCTGATGGGTTGAGTCCAATGGGTCAACTACAGTAGATATGGGGACAGAGAGCAAGGGGGTTTGTTACAGGATGGTTCCTGGATTAGTGTTCTGTGTGCGGTGTGTATTGCTGGTAGTATTGGCTTCAGGTTGGGGCTGTCTGTAAGCGAGGACTGCCCGCCTCCCAAGTCTGTGAGAGTGAGGATCGTTTTCCAGATAGGTTGTAGATCGTGATGATGTGTTGGAGAGGTTTTAGCTGGGGCTGTATGTGATGGCCAGGTGTGTTCTGTTATTTCCTTGTTGGGCCTGTCCTGTAGCAGTGACTTGGGCACCCATCTGGTTGTCAATCTGTTCCTCACTTCCCAGGTGGGTATTGTGGTTTTAAGATTCTCATAAAGATCTTGTAGGTTTTGTCTCTGTCTGAGGGAGTGGAGCAAATGTGGTTGTACTTAGAACTTGGCTGTAGACAATGGATCGTGTGATGTGTCCTGGATGGAGCTGGAGGCATGTAGTAAGTATAGTGGTCATAGGTTTCCGGTATAGGGTGGTGTTTATGTGACATCACTTATTTGCACTGTAGTGTCCAGAAAGTGGATCTCTTGTGTGGACTGGTCCAGCTGATGTTGATGTGGGGTGGAAATTGTTGAAATCTAGGTGGAATTCTTCAAGGACCTCCTCTCCAGGTCCATATGATGAGATGTCATCAATGTAGTGCAAGTAAGAAGGGGTGCTAGGGGATGAGAGCTGAGGAAGCATTGTTCTAAGTCAACCATAAAATTGTTGGCATACTGTGGGGCCATGCAGCTACCCATAGCAGTGCTGCTGACTTGAAGGTATAAGTTGTCCCCAAATCTGAAATGGGTGTGGGTAAGGACAAATTCACAAAGCTCAGCTACCAGGTGTGCTGTGGCCTCATCAGGAATACTGTTCCGACAGCTTGTAGTTCATCTTTGTGTAGTATATTGGTGTAAACAGCTTCCACATCCAATTTGGCCAGGATGGTGTTTTCAGGAAGATCATCATTGAATTGTAGTTTCCTCAGGAAGTCGGTGGTGTCTCGAAGATGGCTAGGAGTGTTGGTAGTGTAGGGTCTGAGGATAAAGTCCAAATAGCCAGATAATCCTGCTGTAAGAATGCCAATGCCTGAGATGATGAGGCTTCCATGATTTACAGGTTTATGGATCTTGGATAGCAGATAGAATACACCTGTTCGGGGCTTTAGGGGTGTGTCTGTGTAGATTTGTTCCCATGCTGTAGCAGGGAGTTTCTTGAGCAGATGGTGTAGTTTCTTTCGGTACTCTTCAGTGGGATTGGAGGATAGTGGCCTGTAGAATGTGGTGTTGCAGAGTTGCCTGGCAGCCTCCTGTTCATAATCCGACCTGTTCATGATGACTACAGCACCTCCTTTGTCAGCCCGTTTAATTATAATGCCAGAGTTTTTTCTGAGGCTGTGGATGGTGTTGCGTTCTGTACGGCTGAGATTATGGGGCAAGTGATGCTACAAGTGGGGGTTTTTTACCCATGAAAGCTTTTACCCAAATAAATCTGTCAGTCTTTAAGGTGCCACTGGACTTCTCTTTTTTGTGTATCACTTGCCCCATCACTTAACCCATAACCTCACTTCAATCTCCCTGGACACTCAATAGCAGATTTAAAAGTAGCCATCCTTCAACAAAAAACCCTTCAAAAACAGACTTCAAAGAGAAACTGCAGAGCTACAATTCATTTGCAAACTTCATACCATTAATTTAGGCTTGAATAGGGACTGGGAGTGGCTGGCTCACTACAAAAGCAGTTTTCCCTCTCTTGTCATTGACACCTTCTCATCAGTTATTGGGAGTGGACCACATCCACCCTGACTGAATTGGCCTTGTCAATACTGGTTCTCTGCTTGTAGGTGACTCCCTTCTCTTCATGTGCCAGTATATTTATGCCTGTATCTGAAATTTTTACTCCATACTTCTGAAGAAGTGGGGTTTTTTTATCCACAAAAGCTTATGCCCAAATAAATCTGTTAGTCTTTAAGGTGCCACCAGACTGCTCATGGCTATAGTTTGTTTCCTGGACTTGTTAAGTGTATACATTTAGAAAGCCATGCCATAACTAAAAAGGAAGACATTTGATTTTGTTTTAAAGGTTGTTTTTTTTTATTCACTTGATTTCCCTTCCTGTCTCCATGTTCTGCTGTTTGTTGTCAGAGCCATCATAGTTACTCACGGGGAAGACAGAAAGCAGCTCCCTCTAGACTTAACTATTCCCATGTTTGTCACAGAGTTGTTCTTTTTATACAGACTGTCATTGAATGCAACAGCCAGAATCTGATAACTAAAGGGAGGAAAAGCCCTTTACAGTGAAGTGACTTCTTAAAATTTTATTTCATATGAAGATCTGTATTGGAGTCTTGTAGCTTTTTTGTGTTAAACAGCTTTTTTACCATAGCAGCTAGATTCTATAATTGTCCTAGATGTGTGAGTTTCTTGAGATGGTTTAGTAGATTCTAAGGCAGGAGGGATAATCTGATCTCACCTCCTGTATAACACAGGCCATATTTCACCCAGTTACCTCCATATTGAGCCAAAGAACTTCTGTTTACCTAACACATATTTTCCAGAGAAGCTTCCAGTTCTGATTTTGATTTGTTCTGATTAGTTTAGGTCATCCTAATTGTTAATCTGTTTTTATGAGAATTAGAAGACAAGCTGGTGTTAAATCGTATAATGTAAGAATTGTGATCAATATAACTCAGTAGCTTTTCTGAAGGTTTATGGAGCTCTGAGAAGTGAGCCGGGCTTGGAAACATAAAAGGTGGAGCCTTAAGCACAACTAAGCCCCACCTAAAAGTCTGGCTTCATTCTTGTTAATATGGAGTGAATTATCATGATGTAATGAAAAAACTTAAGTAACTATTTTTAAGTCAGTGGATTTAAACCAGTGTAAAATCATGTAATGAGATCAGAAGCAGGTTCCTAAACTCTGGCTAAAATTCTGACCCTATTAAATGCACCCACCCCATTGAAATTGATGGGAATTTTGCCATTACTTCACTGCTTGAGTATTACACTAAAATATGTGAATTTGAACTGATGTTGTTGTATACATAAATAGTGCCTTCCATCCATAGATCTCACACCAATTTATAAATATTAAGCCCCTCAACACCCATGAAAGGAAGGCAAACAGTATTCCCATTTTACAAACAGAGGGCTGGTCTACACTACGGGGTAAAATCGATTTTAGATACGCAATTTCAGCTATGTGAATAACGTAGCTGAAGTCGAATATCTAAAATCGATTTACTCACCCGTCCTCACCACGCGGGATCGATGTCCGCGGCTCACCATGTCGACTCCGGAACTCCGTTGGGGTTGGTGGAGTTCCAGAATTGATATAAGCGTGCTCAGGGATCGATATATCCCGTCTAGATTAGACGCGATATATTGATCCCCGAGCAATCGATTTTAACGCGCCGATACGGTGCGTAGTCTAGACGTGGCCAGAGACAGATTTGAGGGATCTAGAAATGTAAATACTAATCTTTTAGTTTTCATTTAAAACAAAAAACCACCCTCACAAGGTTTTTTATTTAAAGTGTTCTAGCGCAGGGGTCGGCAACCTATGGCATGTGAATCCAGGCCGGCAGCGAGCTGACCGGGGCTGGCAGTTGGGACCCCGGCAGGCAGTGGCGTGCTATTAAAAATCCGGCCCGGCTCAGCCTGGCCCGCTCTTCTCCGCCCCTCTCGCTGGCATTTGCACATGCTTTCCTGACCTTCGTCACTTCCAGTGGGAGGTTGTGTTTCTGGGTTTAGCGTGTCCATACTGCTACCTGCTGTACGCGGAGTCTAAGCGGCCCCTCCAGCAGGGGCAGGAAGAGGGACCCGGCCCCACAGGAGTTGCAGCATCTGTGAGGCCTGTAAGTGGGGAAGGGTCCTGGGTCCCAGCTGTGCCATGTGCCCACCCACCCACCACGAGCATGGCTGGCCCTTCTTCCTGGACTCAAGCAGGCTGCCCAGGGGCTGGAGTCCCGGTGCTGGGATGATCTCAGCTCTGTACTGGGGCAGGCTGCGTCCCACAGCCTGAACCCAAGCCTGGGGGCTGCGGCTCGCCACCTGCTGGACCCTGGCAACAGCTGGGTCACGCCTCTTTCCCCACTCCAGGTCACTGGACCCTGCTCCCCTCTGGCATTGAGGGCAGAACTTAGAAGTCCAGAGCCCTAGTCTCTGTCTGCCTCCCACCCCCTCGAACGACTAGAGCGCAGCTGGAAGCCTAGGAATCCAGAGTCCTTGCTCCCAGCACTCCTCCCCCAAGCATCAGACACCAGCCCCTTCCTGGAGCCTAGGAGTCCCAACTCCCACCTCGTTCCCCGCCCTACCCCCACACACACACCAAGTCCCTGCCCTGACCCTGCACCCCCTCACACACTCAGGCCTCTGCCCTGACCCCTGCACTCCCACATCCCCCAGCCCTCTGCCCTGACCCCTGCACCCCCTCACACAGCCCCAGCCCCCTGCCCTGACCCCTGCACCCCCCATGGGCCCAGCCCTGACTCCAGCACCCCCAAACATACCCAAAGGGAAGCTCCTGCACCCACCCCCCACATTCCCACCTTTACCCCTTGCACCAAATGGGAGCTGCCCAGGTAAGCACTCCACACCCAAACCTTCTGCCCCAACCCTGAGCCCCCTCCTTCATTCTAGCTACTGGCCAGACCCTACACCCCAACCCCAGCATGCTTCTTCACCCCCAGCCCTGTGCTCAGTGCACTCCCACCCTCAGCTCAGTGCAGAGAGAGAGGAAGAGAACCAGGGAGAAGGTAGGTACCCATTCTATGTGGGCAAGGCCGGGACCCCAGACCTTCAGCTGACTGAGCGGCAGTGGTCTGAGCTGCCCAGCCCACTGCCAGTCTGGGGTCCCGGACGCTGGCCCCACTCAGCCCACTACTGGCCCCAGGTTCTGGCTGCTGGCCCCTTGCCAGCTGGGGTCCCAGCCGCCGGTCCCACTCAGCCTGGTGCTGGCTTAGGTGAACGGAACCCCAGGCCGGCAGCGGACTGAGTGGGCCAGCAGCGTAAGATCAGCATTTTAATTTAATTTTTAATGAAGCTTCTTAAACATTTTGAAACCCTTGTTTACTTTACATATGACAATAGTTTAGTTATATAATAGAGACAGAGAGAGACCTTCTAAAAAATGTTGAAATGTATTACTGGCATGTGAAACCTTAAATTAGAGTGAATAAATGAAGACTCGGCACACCACTTCTGAAAGGTTGCCGACCCCTCTTCTAGCGCTTTGTTTTTTGAAGATATTCTTGGAACTGAATAGCTGAAATTGGAAGTTTTGCCTCTTGACTGTTCCAAAACATCTTGGGTTATTCACTGTTCTCACCCAGGGCAGTCACCAAGAGAGGCATTTTGAGTTCATTAGATTAATAGTCACTAGTTCATTAACTTTTTTTGAGGGCTCCAGACCAGTTCATGTTTTTGTGTGGTTATTAACTGGCTACCTCCGCTGCCACTAATGGCAGAATCATCACTCTCAGTCAGTTGTCTGCCGCAAACTTGTCCCTATTGATCAATTAAATTGAGGGGACCACAACGAGGGGCAGCTCAATAATATAAGAACTAGTGAACTATATATAGGACTGGGAGCAAGGGATTCTTTCATCCTCTTACGATCTCTGACACTGACTTTCTGTAAAAAATCATTTAATTTTTTCCGCTTGGTTTCCCCTTCTGTACAATGATTATCTCACAGGGGTGTTGTGATAACCAGTCAACGTTCATAAAACGGCATGTAAGTGTTAAAATATAAGGAAGGGTACAGTATTGATAATCCCGGTTTGTTCATTGGGTGGTGGAAATGTTTTTACTTATTTTATATAATTTGCAGTTGTTTTTACAGTACATGATCCCATAGTTATGGACGGATAGATATATATTTAAGTTTAGCCTCATTTTCATCATTCCTATGGTATCAAATGTATCTGTGTACTTATTTTCATTTTTATCACCAAAATACATTTTAAAAAATTCTGTAGCTGTGCACAGTTGTCTGAACTGGGTTTTTCCAAGTGTGAACTTTGTATACAGGCAGATTTATTTCCACGGTTTGAAACATACAACCATTATGTAGTTTAACAAGAAAATGGTGTCCTTCAAAGCACAGTGCACTGTAAGCCAGACTGTCACATAAACTGCACAGGAACTGATTTATTTCATAATTTAAAGTGAGAGACTTCAATAAAAACACGGTGTTGATAGCAAAATCTGCCTCTTTCCTGTCCTTTGCAGATAGTTTTCCTTTCTGAAAAGTTACAACGTATTTTCGTTGGAGTAAAGCAGAATCTGAAAAGTCACATTAGTATTTAAATGACATCATGCACTTAAATGTGATCCTCCTCTAATTGAAATATAATGTGCAGTTGTGGTAAAGAATTCAATCTGTTAATCAACAGGAAACATCAAATGGCACTAAAAGCAAACTGGATGTATTTGCCTCCCAGGTTGCTCCTTTTGGAGAAAACTCATTAACTAGATTTTACAAACCTATGTTTGACCCCTTTTTATAATTATGCAGAACTCAATATACTATTTTGCTACTGCAAATCAATAAATATGTAGCCTTTTCAAGCTGGTTTTTGGTGTACAGTCAATTTGAGCATATCTTAGGGCAATATCATTAGAACTGTTTGATAGAACCAAGGGTGTGTCCTTACTGAGTTTGGTTTCAGATCAGGTATTATATTGGTAGTACAACTGTCTCCCCAAAGTTCCTCTCCCCGACCTGGTGAAACTCTTTTAGTAATGTCAGGGGACACTATTTTATGTCTTCTTAGCAGAAGGATGTCAGTTAGGTTTCAAGTGTTTTTGTGATATGAAATTGATTTCACATACTGCAGCAACCCAAACAGTCATTAGATGATGGTTACTTTGGTGACTGAAATGGATTTGAACTGATAACTCTAGAGGCAAAAGGAACCAGATTCCATTTACAGATACTTTTTATAGATATTGTATTTTTAATCAGTAATGATCTGAAGTATATCGCCTGTAATTGCATTAGCATTTGGGTACATAAGAACATAAGAATGGCCATATTGGGTCAGACCAGAGGTCCATCCAGCTCAGTATCCTGTCTACCGACAGTGGCCAATGCCAGGTGCCCCAGAGGGAGTGAACCTAACAGGTAATAATCATGTGATCTCTCTCCTGCCATCCATCTCCACCCTCAGACAGACAGAGGCTAGGGACATCATTCCTTACCCATCCTGGCTAATACCTATTAATAGACTTAACCTCCATGAATTTATCTAGTTCTCTTTTAAACCCTGTTATAGTCCTAGACTTCACAGTCTCCTCAGGCAAGGAGTTCCACAGGTTGGCTGTGTGCTGTGTGAAGAATTTCCTTTTATTTGTTTTAAACCTGCTGCCCATTGATTTGATTTACTGGCCCCTAGTTCTTATATTATGGGAACAAGTAAATAACTTTCCCTTATTCACTTTCTCCACACTGCTCATGATTTTAAATACCTCTATAAGATTCCCCATTAGTCTCCTCTTTTCCAGGCTGAAAAGTCCTAGCCTCTTTAATCTCTCCTCATATGGGACCTGTTCCAACCCCCTAATCATTTTAGTTGCCCTTCTCTGAACCTTTTCCAATGCCAGTATATCTTTTTTGAGATGAGGAGACCACATCTGTACGCAGTATTCAAGAT
>NC_133769.1:29725630-29764164 GCF_003597395.2 Chelonoidis abingdonii
CCTTAAGTTAAACACCTTCATTGAACATCTCTTAACTGATCAAACAGTAGTTTCAATCGATCATTCCTGAGGGTCAGTTCCTTGTGAGAACATTGTTGCAGGCCTCTCTGGATGCTGCTGATAACAGCTGCTCGCTCCATCTCAACAGCAATTGTCATGCAAAGAACCTCATGGCTTCTTGTAGCAGAGTGGATCCCTGCTCCTGCCCTGAAGGGGTTAAAAACAGCCCTGGAAAGGGGCTGGGGCTGGAGAAAGCAGCCTTTAGGCTGGGCTGATTGGGGAAGTGGCTGCAGCTGGGGCCACGCCCCAAATTGAGCCACAGGGCCTAATAAGAAGGCCAGGGAGCCAAGGGCAAGCAGTCTCTCTCTGACTGGAGAGGGGCGGGGAGACAGTCCTGGCTGCTTGGGAACTCACCTGGGGGACCTAGAAGAAGGCAGGGCTGGGGAAAGGCCTTAGGAGCTGGGAAGCCCTAGGCCAGCAACTCCCCAGGCTGCAGAGCTGGTTCTAGGCCTCCTAGGTACTGGGCTTGCAGAGGGGCAGCCGGAGGGTGGGTAAAGGCAGCCAGTCCAAACCCCTTGTTGCCTGTGATGATCGGCTGATACACTGCGGTCTGCCCCAGGGCACGGGGGCTAAACAGAGACTGGCAGTAGCTACGACTGAGGCAAAGTGGGGATAGTGGGGTGAGGGTTCCCCTGGGACGGGGGGAGACCCAGTTAAAGCGGCACCGGGTTCCAGGGGGGGACACGGAGGCCAATAGCGGACAGGTGGATCACCGGCCTGCAGAGGGCACTCTGGGCTGGAATTTGAGCTAATTCCCGGCAGTCACCAGCAAGAGGCGCTGTGGGTGTGAGTCCAGCCCATCTACACTTCTCCTTTCTGGCTTTCAAAAGGATGTATGATCCACTGTGGAAGACTTTCCATTTGAAAGATCGAAGTTGTTTTCTAAAAAATGGACAAATCTCTCCACACATTAAAAGATTCTAGAGCCATGTTGCATTCCCTCAAAAAAGAAGATATAATAAGTCATAGATGGCACAGAGATTCTAGCCTGTTCTGTTCCCTCCTCCCCAGAACCATTATGAATCCCAACAGAAAGGACAACTACTACAGAAGTGAAGACCAGCTGCCCCACAATCTTCAAAATCAGAGCCATTTACATTTAAACATCAATTTTGATGTATTGGTGAAGGCCTAGAGTTACCATGCTCAGCTTTATTTGCAGCAATGACCCAAATATCTCCACCCCTTCAGCAACCACTTTACAATTTTTTGTCAAAACTGGGCGTGTATAACCACAGACAAGCGGGTATTAGAAATCATTTCCACGGAATATTTGATCCACTTTACCTCCCTCCCTCCTACTTACCTTCCCTCCCTAACCTCCTTCAGGGATCCTTCTTGCGAGCACCTTTTACATCAGAAAACAAACTATCTTCTGAACCTAGGTGCTATAGAATCAATTCCCATTTAACACAGAGGGAAGGGCTTTTATTCCAAATAGTTTCTGATAACGAAAAAGAATGGTGGTTGAAGATCCATTCTGGATCTAAGATCACTCAATAGATTTGGAAAGATACGTTTCAGGATGGGCAGCAATGATCCCATCTCTGAACCAGGGAGACTGGTTAAGAAGCTCAAATAACCTGGTTGGCACCTGACCAGAAGTACCAATGAGGGGAGAAGATACTTTCAAATCTGTGTGGGAAAGTTTTTGTTTTGTCTCTCTTTGTTGTTCTCTTCGGGTCAGCAAGGAACCAGGGCAGGGAAAATACATCTCCTAAAGCCATATCTAAACTAAGCATCTAAGATTACAAATCATAAATTAATAGGAAGGAAATGCATTAGATTATCTTTTGTTTTAGCTTGTGAATTTTCCCTGTGCTAAGAGGAAGGTTTATTCCAGTTTTTTTTTTTGTAACTTTAAAGTTTTGCCTAGAGGGGACTCCTCTGTGTTTTGAATCATCTTATCCTGTAAAATTACCTTCCGTCCTGATTTTACAGAGATGTTTCTTTTACTGTTTTCCTTTATAAGAAAGTTATGTTTTTAAGAATCTGATTGGGGTTTTAGTGTGCTAAAAACCCAAGGATCTGGTCTGTGCTCACCTTGGTTACCTATTTGGTTGGTATATTATTCTCAAGCCTCTCCATGAAAGGGCATGAAGGGGCTAGGGGGGATATTTGGGGGAAACAGGAACTCCAAGTGGTCCTTTTCCTGAATCTTTGTCTAACTCACTTGGTGGTAGCAGCATACTGTCCAAGGGCAAGGAAGAATTTGTGCCTTGGGGAAGTTTTTAACCTAAGATGGTAGAATTAAGCTTAGGGCATCTTTCATACGGGTCACCACATCTGTACCCTAGAGTTTAGAGTGGGAAGGGAACCCTGACATATGCTTTTCTCCCAATTCCTCTAATATCCAAGGTTCAGCTCAAGATAAGAAAAGAAAGGGCCAGGTTATTCTTATAGTTCCACTATGGCAAGACAGACATAATTTCCATATCTTATTCAATTGGTGATTTGTGTGAGGGAGCTTGTCAAAGGCTTTCTTGAAATCTAAGTACACTATGTCCACTGGATCCTCCTTGTCCACATGTTTGTTGACTCCTTCAAAGAACTCTAATAGATTAGTAAGACACGACTTCCCTTTACATAAACTATGTTGACTTTTGCCAAACAATTTATGTTCTTCTATGTGTCTGACAATTTTATTCTTTACTATTCTTTCAACTAATTTGCCCAGTACTGATGGTTAGACTTACCGGCCTGTAATTGCTGGGATGACCTGTAGAGTCCTTTTTAAATATTGGTGTTACATTAGGTATCTTCCAGTCATTGGGTACAGAAGCTGATTTAAAGGACAGGTTACAAACCATAGTTAATAGTTCTGCAATTTCACATTTGAGTTCTTTCAGAACTCTAGGGGTGAATGCAATCTGGCCCTGGTGACTTGTTACTGTTAAGTTTATCAATTAATTCCAAAACTTCCTCTAGTGACACTTCAGTCTGTGACAATTCCTCAGATTTGTCACCTACAAAGAATGGCTCGGTTTTGGGAATCTCCCTAACATCCTCAGCCATGAAGACTGAAGCAAAGAATTAATTTAGTTTCTTTAGGGTAATGCTTCTGCCACGTGGAGTTGGCAGCAACAAAGGCTGGATCCAATATCTAAGGGTTCCTTTTTAACAAAACAACACTGAGCTGGCTCGAGCCCCCCTACCCATTAACCTGGGGAAATTACACACTACCCTGGGTGCCTCTAAAGGTAGGTCTACACTACAAAATTAGGTTGATTTAATAGAAGTCGATTTTTTAGAAATCGATTTGATACAGTCAATTGTGTGTGTCCCCACTAAGCGCATTAAATCAGCAGTGTGCATCCACAGTAGCGTTGACTTTTGGAGAGTTGCACTGTGATAGCTATCCCACAGTTCCTGCAGTGTCCGCTGCCCATTGGAATTCTGGGTTTAGCTCCCAATGCCTGATGGGGCAAAAATATTGTCGTGAGTGGTTCTGGTTACATGTCATCAGGCCTCTCTCTCTCCCTCCCTCTGTGAAAGCAACAGCAAAAAATCATTTCTCGCTTTTTTCCTGGGTTACCTGTGCAGATGACATACCACCGCAAGCATGGACCCCGCTCAGCTCACTATCACCGTATGCAGGGCCGGCTCCAGGGGTTTTGCTACCCCAAGCAGCCAAAAAAAAAAAGCTGCGATTGCGATCTGCGGCAATTCAGCAGGAGGTCCTTTGCTCCAAGAGGAGTGAGGGACCCTCCACCGAATTGCCGCCGAATACATGAAAGTGCCGCCCCGCTCCGGAGTTGCCGCCCCAAGCACCTGCTTGATCAGCTGGTGCCTGGAGCTGGCCCTGACCGTATGTTTCCTGGGTGCTGCTGGCAGACTTGGTACTGCAGTGCTACGTTGCAACATCCCCTTGCCTTGCCTTGCGAATGGCAGACAATGCAATACAACTGTTAACTGTCGTTGTGGTCCCATGGGTGCTCCTGGCCAACCTTGGTTAGGTTGGTCGAGGGCGCCTGGGCAGACATGGTTGCTCCTGGCCGGCCTCGGTGAGGTCGGTCAGGGGCGCCTGGACAAAAATGGGAATGACTCCAGGGCATTCTCTTCTTTAAGTTTCGTCTAATGGAGATTCAGTCCTGCCTGGAATATAATGCCAGCTGGAGGCTTCTGCCTCAGACTCCTCTCCCAGTTGGCAGCACCACATGGTTGCACCTACTCCAGCCTACTCCTTGCTCCCATGGCTCACGAAGCCTGGACAGTATTAAGGAGCAGTTCAACTATAGGCTGAGCAAGTGCATAATGGTGGTAGAATGTGCCTTTGGAAGTTTAAAAGCTCTCTGGCACAGTTTACTGACTCAGCTAGACGTCAGCAAAACTAATATTCCCATCATTATTACTGCTTGCTGTGTGCTCCACAGTATCGGTGAGAGTAAGGGGGAGATGTTTATGGCGGGGTGGGAGGTTGAGGCAAATTGCCTGGCCGCTGATTATGTGCAGCCAAACACCAGGGCGGTAAGAAGAGCACAGCAGGGCATGCTATGCATCAGAGAAGCTTTGAAAACCAGTTTCATGACTGGCCAGGCTACAGTGTGAAAGTTTTGCTTGTTTCTCCTTGATGAAAACCCGCCCTTTCAATTCACTCTACTTCCCTGTAAGCCAACCATCCTCCCCTCCCCTTTTTGATCTCTGCTTGCAGAGGCAATAAAGTTATTGTCATTTCCAATTCATGCATTCTTTATGAATTCGTCACACAACTGGGGGGTAACTGCCAATGTAGCCTGGGAGGGGTGTGGAAGGAGGGAAGCACAGGGATGGGGTAGTTGTAGGGGCACCCCCTAGAATGGCATGCAGCTCATCATAGAAGCGGCATGTCTGGGGCTCTGACCTGGAGTGGCCGTTTGCCTCTGTGGTTCTTTGTATAGTCTTGTCTGAGCTTCTTGAGTTTCACATGGCACTGCTGCAGGTCCCTGTTATAACCTCCGCCCTTGGAGATTTTTTCAAATATTCGGGCATTTCATCTTTTGCAACAGAGTTTGGATAGCACGGATTCATCTCCCCACACAGCGATCAGATGCAGAACCTCCCATTCGGTCCATGCTGGAGCTCATTCAAAAGTTTGCGGGACTTTTCCTGTCTACCTGGCCAGGCATCTGAGTTGAGAGTCCTGTCCAGAGCAGTCACAATGGAGCACTCTGGGATAGCTCCCGGAGGCCAATACCATCGAATTGCGTCCACGCTACCCCAAATTTGACCCAGCAGAGTTGATTTCAGCGCTAATCTCCTCATCAAGGAGGAGTACAGAAATAGATTTTAAGAGCCCTTTAAGTTGACAAAAATGGCTTCATTCTGTGGATGGGTGCAGGGTTAAATTGATCTAATGCTGCTAAATTCGACCTAAACTCATGGTGTAGACCAGGGCTGAGGCATTACTTCTCTTCTCAGAAGCATTGAGTCTGTGTAGAAAAGAAACTTTTAATAAGAAGGGGAAAGTAACCCAGCATTAATTTGGGAAAATGCTGCAAGCATGATTCAGAAGCATAAGATCGTGAGCAAAACACTCACTCCTGAGTACGTTGGGCAATGTCTTTTGCCACAGGTTCTCGCCTTGTGGTGAGAAAGTCCAACAAACAAAAGCTCTTTCAGTGTGCTTTTAGGTTAAGTATAAAATTAAAGAATTAAAGTTAGCTTATTGGTTAAGGAAACGTATATGTGTTGTAAAGAAAGACCCTGACTAGCAAGTAGAAGAAAGGCCTTGAAAATAATGAGTTGTAGGGCCAAAAGGAATAAAGTAGGGAGGATATCTGGTCCAAAGAATAACTAATAAAATACAGTAGAACTTCAAAGATACGAACACCAGAGTTACAGACTGACTGGTGAACTGGACACCATGTAAAACTGGAAGTAGCCAATCAGGCAGCAGCAGAGATTAAAAAGAAGCAGCAAGTACTATACTGTGCCTGTATTGCATCTTAAAGGCAGGCTCATCTGGGCTGCCTGTGCCCACCCCACCCCCATCTTCCGAGTGGGGTTGCCAGCTGTCTAATTGGACAAACCCAAACATCCTTGCCTCGCCTCTTCCCCAAAGCCCTGCCCTGCCCATTCTCAGAGGCCCCACTCCCCTGTTCACTCCAGCCCCCATCCCTCCATTGCATGCTCTCTCCCACCCTCACTCACTTTCACCAGGCTAGGACAGGGGGTTGGGTGTGGGAGGGTTTTTGGGGTGCAGGAAGAATCTCAGGGCGGGGCAGAGGATTGGTGTTTGGGAGGGGGCTTGGGGTGTGGGCTCTGGGAGAGAGTTTGGGTGCGGGGGGGGGGTTCCAACCTGGGGCAGGGGGCTTGGGGTGAGGGCTCTGGCAGGGAGTTTGGGTGCAGGAGGAAGCTCAGGGCTGGGATGGGGGTTGGGATGTGGGAAAGGGTTCAGGGTGCAGGGACTAGCCCGGTGGCATTTACCTTAGGTGGCTCCCACAAGCCACCTAAGGTAAGCGGTGGCATGTCCAGCAGCAGCTCCTAGGCTCACAAGCGGCCAGGTGGCTCTGTGCACTGCCCTTGCCTGGACACACCACCCCTGAAGCTCCCATTGGGCCGTGGTTCCTTGTTCTCGGCCAATGGGAGCTGCGGAGTCAGCACTCGGGGTAGTGGCAATGCACAGAGACCCCTTGGCTGCACTTCCACCTAGAAGCCACTGCTGGACACGTCACAGCTTCCGGGAATGGCGTGGAGCCAGGGCAGGTAGGGACCTGCCTTAACTCTGCTACGCCGCCGGACTTTTAGCAGCCTAAAATCTCCTGAATTGGCTTCAGTAGCCTCCAGGAGATTGAGCCTGATTATGGAAGACTCCTGGCCAAACCAGGAGGATTGGCAACCCTACTCATGGGGCAGCCACTTACAAGAAGACACTGGGGCTGGCTGCTCAAGGCAGGTGGAGCCAGCAGAGCAGGAACAGAGCTGAGGTCTTAGCAGTTTTCACCCTTCCCCACCCATTCCGCTGGGAGAGGGACGTGCTGTTTTTAGCCCCTCTCCCCTGGCTGGGAGGGGGACATGCTGTTCTCTCTCCCTCTCTCTCTCACACACACACATGCTCATGTGAGCAAACTCATGCCGGGGCTGATTAGGTTGCTCAGCTGTTGCTGAATCGTGGCCTGGAATGTCATCTGCTGGATCTGGAGCCCAAACTGCGCTTTGTTCAAAGTTACGAACATTTCAGAGTTACAGACAACCTCCATTCCCAAGGTGTCCATAGCTGTGAGGTTCTACTGTAAGGGGCAGTTTCTAAAAAATAGGCCTCTGACCGATAGGGGTAACTGCAGATGGTTTTAAATTAAACAAAGAATATCTGTCTTAAAATGAGCCAATACAGCCCTTTCCCACCCACAGCTAGTGTCTATCTCCTGTGTGAATTCAGGTTCAATGAAGAAGCTGTTGGTTCTCAGAAAGGAGGGGAAGAGCTACAGAGGAAAGGTCTTGAAAAGAAAGACGGTTGTAAATCTTATCTGGGTTAAGACTGGAAATAAGGGTGAATTCTCTCATATTGTTTTTAGATGAAGTCAGTAATTGGAAATTACATCACTTGTCTATTAAAGGGTATAAGAAGTCAGCTCTTAAGAGGTTCATTGCTAATACCTGTCTGACCGAACTGGAGCCAACCAATATGGGTTGAAGCAGCCCTGGTTTAGTCTGTTTGTTAGAATCTTGATAAAATGCTTATAAATGTTTTGTTACTGTTTGGGTGTAGTAAATTGCTTATTAGGTAAGCTTTTGAGGCAACTGCATGAAGTACCATTTGGCCTTTGGATTTGATAAAGGAATTTATGGTTAAATTGGTATTGGGTGATTTTCCATATTAATATTACTAATTTTATTAAGCCCCTAGTTGAATCACGAGATGATTGTCAAAAAAATAGCAGCTGAGTTGTGGACAAGCCATGAAAAAGTAATAATGGATGTTATTATTTGGGGTAATTTGGAAAAGGGTTAACAGCAACAGCCTGGGGCTGAGACCCAGGGAGGCTCCCGCTGTCGTCTGCCTGGGGCTGAGAGCTGGAGTGTTTCCACCATCAAAATTGTGGTGGAAGCCTAATATTGCAGGAACTGCAGTTTCCTCGATATCACAAATTAAGTAGGGCCTTAAATATTATTAATAATTCCAACAGTGCCCCTCCCCTCTCCCGCCACTGCACCCCACTCACATTCGTTGTCCTTGGTTAACAAAGACTGAGTTCAGAGATGCATTCGTGTGACGTCACCTCCTGCCTGGAGGATCCTGTCTTGGAAAAATGTACTGCTCTGGAAAGCGTCCGTCACCTTTCTGGAGGAGGAGTTGTTGTTATTATTTCACCTGGATCCCCCAGTCAGGGTAAGAACTCCATTGTGCCAGCTGCTGTACAAACATGTAGTGAGAGTTTGTCATGAGGAGCTGACAATCTAAATCAAGAAAAGGTATAATAAGTTAGTGTGACTAACAAAAGGAGGGAAGAAGAAAGGGAAGATAAGAGTAAGAAAAATACAAGCATGTGGTTTCATAGGTTAGCTATGACATAACTTGGAACCAGTATGCCACTTCAACTTTATTTTTGAATTATTTTTTAAAAGACAGCCACAAAATTTTATTTACATTGGGCAGGTGGGAGTCTGAACCTGGCCCAGTGATGCCTGCCAAATCCATTACACCCAAGATGAGATTCACCCCTGCCAAAAGCTGTCATAATTTCATCCTCTGCCCCCCACAAAGGTTTCTACTGTTGTGAGGCTAGATTTAATATTTGCCAGTGGGAATGACTGAGAGAAGGCTCTGAGACTATGGATATTGTATACACCCCCACCTGTGTTGGTTGGTTCCTGACAGGCTGCTTTTCCTTGTAATGGA
The DNA here is from genome assembly GCF_003597395.2 of Chelonoidis abingdonii. NCBI lineage: Eukaryota > Metazoa > Chordata > Testudines > Testudinidae > Chelonoidis > Chelonoidis abingdonii. The sequence goes on from NC_133769.1 coordinate 29,734,509, forward strand.
ATTGTGGTTCCTTTGCATTACTGCAGTCTAGTCTCCTGGTATGCTACCACTACCATCTGTGAATTTGAACCAGAACATGTAACTCTGCTCTTGTTCCCTCTTATAACAGAATTTGAGAGGCTGTTAGCAGCTTCATGGGATTCAGACTTTCCTATTTCTTAAGCAGTTCTTAGTTCTATGTGCATATGTCTACATTCAAGAAGTGCTATATAAGCCCAAGTGAAAATAAGTGAAGAAAAAAATACAATATTTTCTTCATTTAATGTTCATACAGAATGATTGAGAGGGTTTTATACAGTTATAAATATTCTTTCTTATATTATTATTGTTATAAAAGTAGATGACTCCCACACTTTAAAATACGTCATTCTGATTATCATCTCGGTCTCTCTTTCAGTTCTATTAAGATTTTAACAATTGATCTCTTAACCTTCTAGGATTAGAGATAATTTATTATCATTTGAAATCAAATTCTAGTATGCATTTTGATGGTATAGTATATAAAACATTGGTTTCTAGCTCTAGCAGTACTTGAGTGTGCTGGTAACACTAGGCAGGAATTGAAGTGGAGGCGAATCGCCCCTCCCCCCCCCAACCCGCAAGAAAGTAGTCAAAATTGTATATATCTTGCAGCCCATCAGGGTTAGAAACAAGCTGGGAATCTCTGTTTTCTCAGTGTGTATAGGGCACATTTATAGTAGTTTGTGAGTCACTGGTGCCTTGGAGCTACACGTGGAGGTTTTTTTGGCATTCTTGTCTTATGTGAACAATTACTGACCTGTATAACTTTTGATTCCTCAAGTGTCATTTCAGGTTGGTCCTTTTTTATGCAAGAGTATCTTTAAGTTAACTGATATCTAGATCTATACATTTTGTAAAATTAAAATAAAATCCACTCTATTAAATATTTGCATCCAAGTTTGCATCATTTGTAGACGTTGGCTTCTTGCAGTCCTAGTTATTTAAGTAACTGATGCAAATATAAAGTATTTCATCATGAGACATAGCAATAAGTACATGCATATAGTAATGCTTAAAAAGAGAGTGAAAATGATATTTTAAATCTTAATTTCTTTAAATGTAAGTGATAACTGACCATAACACCTTTTGCGACTTTGTGTTCAAATATTTAGATTTAGAGGACAACTAGCATGTTTTTCTGCAAATCTACAGAAAATTGTTAAACAAAATAATACTATTTTTATACAGTGTTATTTTTTAAAGTTCTGACTTTAAACCATTAATAAAATCTAATTATGTCTTTCTATTTTTCTTTTAGCTCCAGTGATAAACCGGTTCACTAGACGGGCATCAGGTAGATTTGATAAAGTTGCATGTTTTCATTGGCCTATATAACTATTGAAGCATAATGATGATTATGGCTATTATGTTAAGTATGTTGTAACATTAATTATATGTGTTCACAGATAACTAACTTAAGTTTCTCTAAGTTAGTTATCTGGTTTGCTAAAAAAAATACTGTATGTACAATGACTGTTGTTAAGACTTAAGGCATCCTGCAATTCCAGGGTCACAGAATTTGTCATAGAATTCTCCCATTGTTACAGAATTGGTCAAGAATCTAAACTTATTTAAAAAAAAAAAAAAAGAAGAAGAAGAAAAAGGGAAGGTTTCTGATGGTGAAGGGTGCAAAGAAAATATCAAAGGATTGTAAACCAATGTCATTTCTCTGAGTTGGCCTGCAAGCTTTGAGAATCAATATTGTCAAGCCTGAGAATTTAGAAATCATGAGTTGGCCCCACCAAAATGAAGACATTAAAAAAATTAACTTTGGGGTTATTTTTATTTGTTGTCTGCATTCATAGCCTTTGGGTTTCCTGTTTTCAAAAGTTTCTCCACAGCCATGAAGGTGAGAAACTTAGCTTTCATTTAAAAGAAAAAAAAAAGTGAATTGACAAGCTGATGCTTTAAGAAAATCTCCAGTTATCATGAGACCTATAAAATTGTGAGCTGGAAACACTGGAGAGCTGAACAAGCTCCATTATCTCAGTGAGTTAAATTTGAAACCTAAAGAAAACAATACTGACACTTTCCGCTATGAACCATTTTACGATTGATCATTTTAACCGAAACAGATAATTTGGGAGTGTGGGATAAGCATACTGACACACATGCTCCTTATCCTGCTTCCAAAACCTCTAGGTTCTTCCCTGGCAACTTCAGCTATACTATGGTCAGCACAAAAGTCTTTGCCATATTGAAAACTGAAATGTGGGAACGGCATAAAATAAATGCAAAGTCACATGCATGTATATTTGTAGGACTGGTGCCTGTGGTAAGTGACACACACATTAAAGAAAGATAATTCATCACAATACCTAGTTTATTTTATGTTTGCATTTGTAGTTTTAAATACGTGATAATATTTCATGTATTCCAAGATGGTATATTTTATCAAGCTAATGAACTGTTAGCAAACAAGAGCATTCACTAAAAGTGAGGAAAGATATTTTTGGTGCTACCTGTAGTGTGTGATGGTTGGCAAGGGTATACTGTAACTTTTTTTATCAATAGTTGACTTTTTAATTAATGAAAACTGACTAGCAAAGGAGTGACAGCTTTGTATTTTAATAGATGAGTTCAATCCAACAGAAAAGAGTGAGTTAATATTGTAGAGGGAAAAAATCAGCAATTACTTTTATATTATAACATTGGGAGGAAAACAATGGTTCGAGACACTTATTTTTTTCTACATGCCTATATCTGGAAAACAAGACTTTAAAAAACCATACCAACTCTTGTGGGACATTAATGCATAGTGTGCTTTTGTCCATTATAAAGAGAGAAAATGGAGTTATATCGTTTAGAAAAGTGATAACTGACAAAAACAGCTTTTTCTCCTTCTTAAACAAATGTGATATTTAGTGCACTTGCATAGAAGCCTGAGGACGGATTAGACTATAATGACTTCATGGGCCCCAGAATGGTTTATTGTGTTAATGATGTGTGCATTAACTGTCTCTGATATAATTCTGGAAGTTTTGACTAGGTAAGGAGTTGAGAAAAGAACTGGAAGGCTTCAAGAAAATTAGGCCCATTTAAAAAAAAAAAAAAAGAAGCACTAGTAAGTATCCCTGTTACACGCTATGTGGTTATTTTACAGTAACATGCAGTATATACCTAGAATTTGCAGGACTAGCCTTATTATAATAATCATGGAGTAGTTATTTTTGAAACAAAAAAAGTCATGAAGGGTGATATTTCTTATTTTTATTCTTAAATGCTCACTGGTGATAGAATTGGTATAGCATATTTTTAAACAGTGTATTTGTAAAATATAAGGAGACATTGTATGAGGGCTGTTGCTGACATCCATACACTTTACAAAGACATTTTAAAATAAGTGGAGTAATCTTGAAATGCAATTTTTTTTTTGTTGAGGCACCTTTTGGTACATTGTGATATTCAAGATGCTCTTGCAGATGGAAAAGCAATATGAATATTCCACCTACTGCAACTTCATAGAATTCAATAATTTTAAGTTGATTCATACTTTTAGGAAATGCTAGCCTGCCCCAGTGGGAAAAAAATAATTATTTTTTAAAATATGGATTCCAATCACCTTGAGACATACTTTACCAAGACTAACTAATCGTAAGGTTCTGAACTCTGCAGGTTTAGTGACTTTTAAGTAAGTGCCACAGAAAGAAATCTACATCAGGCTTCTACCACTTCTTTTCAAAGCCTGGTACTCGCCACTGCAATGGACAAGTTGTTTGTGATATTTCTATCATAATTATGAGATATTCTGTACTATTTTAGTAGACTGCATGTTTTAGTTCCTTTGCTTAGCAGAGCTAAAAATTAAACAGCCAGAGATTAATTGTTGAAGCACCTGCTGATAACAATATAAGGCATTTATTATTTAATAGCTGTTCTGTTAATATACTGTGAATATACTAATATGCTATCAGTGTTCCATTTGTTCATGGAGGGCAGTTATATAGGGGAAACAGGAAGATGTAATTGTTCCTGAATTTTGATACTTAAAACTCAGTGAGATAAATAATGTATCTTTGTGCATGCGCACATGCACACAGTGTGTATATAAATGTGATACAGTGGAATGCTAGTATGTCCTGGGGTAGTTATGTTGCACAATGATTTACATTCTAAAGCCTGCTTTAGATTGATCATAACTTTCTGAAATTTTCGCTTCTTGAGCTGGAATTTTCTATTCTTGGTCTCTGCCAGAAAGTGAATTATTTTAAGGTTTAAGAGGAAAGTGATTTAGCTGCTTTTTTGAACAGGCGGAGAGTGAAAAATACATGTTTCGTAGAATTATAGGGTTGGAAGGTACCTCAGAAGGTCATCTAGTCCAACCCCCTGCTGAAAGCAGGACTAATCCCCAGATTTTTACCCCCTCAAGGATTGAACTCACAGCCCTGGGTTTAGCAGGCCAATGCTCAAACCACTGAGCGTTTCCCATTCCCTCAAATTCTTGACTTTTTACAAAATGGCCCTACAACTGGAACATTTGGTTGGTATTTTTTATTACAATAGTGTCTAGTTACTGATCAAGAATGGACCCTCTTGTGCTGTGCACTGAATAAACAGAGTAACAGACAGTCCTGGCCTTGAAGAGCTAACAGTCTAAAAATAGACAAGCCAGACACGGTGGAGGAAAAGGATAGAACATACAAGTAGAGGGAACAGTTTAATGGCAGTAAATATCATGCTACTTCCACAATTTAAAAAAAATAATGGACTCGGGTTTTGTTAGGCGGGAATTAGAGGACAAAGATGAGGGAGTGGGGAATACTGAAAAGCGTAGAAGGACAAGGCAGGATTGAAGAGGGAGAAGGGGAGCAGCCAAGGAAGGTGAAATGAGGCTGTAAGGATGGGAGTTAGAGGAAGTTGGAGTAGTCAGTCAATCAGCAAGGGGAAAGACTATCCAGAGCGAAAACTGTAGAAAGCTATTTGATAGTGTCATCAGTGTCAGTCTGTCCCTACTACAAAAGCTCTGAGGCTACCTGCATGTTTGCTTCTGCCACCTTCAATTTCATTGGTGCCTGGAGTTGGGTCTTACTCAGAATTTTTCTTTGCCAAACCCAAGTGACTTGTGAGGTGGGCCGAGCAGTATGAGTCCAATGACCCTGAGGGGAGTCATTCCTGCACAGTTATGGTCTAGGCTGCTGGGAAGAGGGGTAGTCCTGTCTGGTCCCTTTCTTGCCCTGTATCCCCTCAATGCTTCTGTGCCTGCTGAGGTTAATTCTGTGTCTGCTCTTGGAAGCTTCAATGTCTTTGGACCCTGGGATTGTCTTCTCTTAGGAGATTTGAAATGTGAAATTTAGCATAGAAATTGCCCTGACTGAGGAGCAATAGCTTTCCTTGTTATGGAGGTTTTGATTCATCTGGGTAGGAAACCTGGGACTGGAAAGGCTTCTGCAGGCCTTGTAAGATCTTGTGCATACCTCAGCAGATGCCTCAGGCTCTTGTGCTTCAGCAACTTGGAAAGCTAGATAAATAGGTCATCTATCGCTCTTATGTAACACATTTTTAATTCAGAAGTTGTAAAATTGGAAAATACTCTATTTAGAATGAACCTGAACTATAGAGCTGTCAAGGTTAGGTGACTTGCAGTGCTAGCAGAAAGTTTGTTCTTTAAGATGACATATACTTGTAAGGATACCTCACTCTGGCAGTCTCTGAGGCTCTATAAAGAAGAAAATAGGACAGCTGGACATGATATAAATATATGTGGCACCTCAGTGTGTCACTTGGACTGTGACTAACTGAAGTTGAAATACTAGAAAAGGAAAACCATGCTTTCACAGTGCTTTATTGAAAAGAAGCAGCTCTTTTGGAAAGTGCCTGTTTTATTCATCTGCTAATTACTTACCTGGCCTGTATCCTGCTTAGTCATTTACATATGATGGTGAAATAAATTTTTTAAGTGTTTTTGTTTGTTTGTTTGTTTTTGCTAACAAGGTAAAAAAAATGAAACCATTTTAGTTTAAAATTTGCAAAAATGTGTTGATAGTGATTATTTTCTCATTTTACTGAATTGAAAATCAGTTATAAAAAAACTAAACACATCAAAGTAATTCAATTTTTATTAACATAATAGAATTAATATTATATTGTTAAGGTAGTTCTCAGCATTTTAATGATGTGATAATGTTTACATGTATTGCTGCTAGCCTTCCTTCAATTATTTCCATGATAAGTATGCTAGATATCCGAAGAAGCAAAGAAGAATTCTTACTGAATTTAGTCTACTTAGAAAAATCTGATATTAATCGAGGAAGATTTAATATAATTCATTCCTTCATGGAACTGGACAGATGATTTAAGTTTGGAACAATATAAGTGGTATTAAATGTAGTTGCAGTGTTAAAACCAAGTGAATAATGGCAAAAACTGATACTGGAAACCAACAATGGAATATGTTATTGGGGAAGAGAAGAAACCTTTGAACTCACAAAAAGTTTAAATGTTCTCTGTGATGACAGCCTGTTGGAATTAGTTGTCCTCCACTTTTGCAGGCGGGCACTCACTTCTTATGATAGTTTCAAAATAGAGAAAGAAAAGAGGATAATTTTAAATAAAATGGTCATGTATTTTCATTAAAGGCAGAAGATGAAAATGTATTGGAACAAATGATGAATTAACATTGACATACTAAAGTATCTGTACACGCCATGCCTAGAGCGCAAGTAGAAGGAAGAACTGTTGTATGTTAAGCAAATCAAATTCTGATGTCTGGGGATGGGAGAGTGAGGAGCTTATTAATGGGCCTGTGATGCCAATCTACTTCTTTCAGGGGAATCATCGGATTCTTAAAGGTCTGAATTTTCTATACCATAGTATTTTACCATGAGAACTCAAAGGTGTCTGGGTTCATCCATGCCTCTTATATGCCTTTAGAAACTATCTGGCTTAAATGCCCAATTCTTCACAATTTTATTTTTAGAGAGAGAGAGAGAACCATTCAATTAACACCCGCAATTATTTTATTCAAAAAAACTATTCAACACTAAGGACTTGTCTATGCTGAAAATGTTGCAGTGGTGCAGCTGCACCTCTTTAGCACTTCAATGAAGACTCTACTGACACCAACAGGAGAGGTTCTCCCATCGGCATAGGTACTCCACCTCCCCAAGATGCGGTAGCTAGGTCAATGGGAGAATTCTTAGTGCTGTCTACACCAGGGGTTAGGTCAGTTTAACTGTGTTGCTCAGGGGTGTGGATTTTACCAACCTAATTTCCTCCTGTAAATCAGGCCTCACGTTGCAAAGTCAAGCACTTAACTGTTACGGTTAACTATACTTGCAGTTGCCTTGCAACCTTAGCTTTAGTCCCTGGTGCATATGCATGAGGACAGTCTTTACTTAGATGATCAAAATTATTTTTTCCACAGGACTCTGTCTCATTCAGTGTACTAGATAGATAGAGATTAGTCTGTGAAGCAACTGTTCACAATTCTGGGTGAATCGGTATCCTGCCCACCTCTGTCTGAAATAAGAGAACATAATTTAGCATTTTAGGTAGCCGCCTTTCTAGTCTTGACACCTGAAACAGAACCTGACAGATCAATTCTTTAATCAGTTTTGACAATTTCACACTTTAGTAAAGGATTTGAACAGTTCTGATAAACTGATTTGACAATTGGTTAATATAAATTTGAATCAAACTTCAACAAAATAAATACAGTATAGGCAGAGAAGGCTAGTTCCATAACTAAGTTGTTAAATTCTATTAAGCAAGATCAGAGCTAACAGCTTTCAAGACAAGACTTCAAGACAAATTTTTCAAATTAATAATAAATATGGTTGGTATTTATCCATAAGCATTAGTTTGCAAATATGAGAGTATTAGTGGAACAGCCAACAAATTTACCAAGATCTCCTTAGTGGATACCGTAGAACAGGGATCGGCAACCTTTGGCATATGGCCCACCAGGGTAAGCACACTGTCAGGCCAGGCCAGTTTGTTTACCTGCCGTGTCCGCAGGTTCGGCCGATCGTGGCTTCCCGTGGCAGCAGGAAGTGGCGTGGGGCGAGGGATGTGCTGGCCGCCACTTCGCGCAGCCCCCATTGGCCTGGAGCTCCGAACCGCAGCATGTGGGAGCCGCGATTGGCCAAACCTGTGGACGCAGCAGGTAAATAAACTGGCCCAGCCCACCAGGGTGCTGGTGAGCCACATGCCAGAGGTTGCCGATCCCTGCTGTAGAAGATTTTAATGAATGCTAAATTGTAGTGGATAGAACACATGACATTATTTTTCTCTGATACATTCTCAGTTCTCTCAGTCTAACTATGCAATTTTCCATATTAGCAACCAATCAGTTTGCTCCCATTAAATTTAACATCCAGGCCATCTCTTTGTGACAGACTCATTGGTGCCAACAGGCAAAGGTTTCAGTTTTCTTAACAAGCAACTTGTGTCTCAGCCTGGGCAAACTCACTACACCAAATACATTATTTTCATGGTACTTATCCATGAAGCGTAGCATGTGAGGTGTCTACTGAAAACTTGTAACTTAATGATACTCATAAGCATTGTGAGATGTGTACGGGTACTAGTTAAGGAATAATGTAACTGTATTGAAATTTATACCCTTACGGTCACAATGAAAGACCAACTGTAAACATCAAAATTAATTGGAAGGGAAAAGGAATGATCTGACATCAAGGGGATCACCCTGTCTGTGTATAAAGATAAAACTGATTCAGTATATCGCAGGGTCAAGAGACATTCTGGGTCTATTCACTGAGGAGACTCTTGTTGAGAGGGGTTGTTTCATGAAAGATTGGATCCTCGTTCCTGGGAAGCCACCCAGCTCTGCAACAGACTGAACTTTGTGGGGATGGAAAACCTACTTCATTAGTAAGGAAAGATAGCTATTAATAAGTGTAGGCACTGGTTTGTGTTTTATATTGTAACCATTTTTTTCCATCACACTCTCGTTGCTAGTGAAATCTCTATTCTTTCTTAGAGAAACCTTCTTTTGTTTTATTATAAGTGCTCAAACGTGATTTAAGGTAAAACTGGTAAACTGGGGTACACTGCTCCTTTGGCAGCAGAGGATCTGGATTTCTGTGAGTAGCCAGTGTCAAGAGCTGGAAATAATGAAGGGAAAGCTTCAAGGGAACTTGGACTGGGGTGTACCTTTTTACCCTGCAAGGCAAAGACTGGTCTGACGTAGCTCAGACGAGAGTGTTTGTGTGACTGAGGCTGGTGGTGTTAGGGAGCTAACCTTCAGCTCTTGCCTACCAGAGGCAAGACTCCCTCTTACTAGAAGCAAGAAGTAACAAGGTGACTCACAGTGCTTGAGTCACACTTTGGTACACCTAGCAATTATTAGCATATACTACTTTCCTCCCCAGATCCACCTTATGAATGTCACTTTTACCATTAACTGGCAATATACCAGAGAACACAATAGCATTGCAGCACAGAATACAGAGGTGCTCAAAGAAGCTACAGTTCTAGGAAATAACCTTTAAATCCATTTATGCAAGTGCTTGTATTTTACCATTTGAGGCTAATGAAACAAAACAGTTAATATGGATTAAATAAAGTTTGTATGTATAGCATTTTCATATGTAGACTGTATTTGAAAAAAACATTTTGGAGCAGATGGCTATTATCAGTTCTTGTTAAATATTTCTGATTTGCCTTCTTTAATTTATGTCAGCATCTGTAACTACTATGGTCTTAATCTCAATTTTTCTACTAACTTATTCTTTCACAAATATAGTTAACACTTGCTCCTTGATAACTAATTAGGGAGAAACTATTATCTCTATTATAGTTACAGAATAAATGAACCACATCTTATAAGCCTATTTGTAACATCAATTTTGCCAAAGCGGATCCATTTTGTCTGCAGTGTCACCTGGTGTGATTTTTATGCTTTGGGGAAATTCCATAAATGAGGCATTTCACTTTTTGAATACTTTCTCTTTATTGTTGAACAGTATAACTCAAATGGGTTGGCCCTTAAACCAAATTTGAATTTAAATTTGAAGTTTAAGCATCTGGACTTGGCAAATACTGATGTTTTGAGTAGTTCTGGGTAGGGGATGGGATATTAAGTTATTTAATATCATTCCTGCGTATATTTTGAACACCATATTTTAGGAAATGTACAGTGGCTTGATGTTTGCTTCCTAAACACTGTCAGTTCCATATGCCTTATGGGAAGCATGAAGCCTTGAGCTACATATTTCTTAAATTGCACAGTGGTTTTATTAAATAACTGACGTCTCTGTGACAGGGTGCAACTCACCATGCTAGCGCCTCCTGCTGGCTCTCCTGAGGATTAGCTCTGCTAATTCGTGCGCCTTCTTCTAGTGATGTCTCGCTGCCATCATTTCTGCTCCTGGACCCATGTCGTTCCAAAGACCACAGCATCCGCTCCCCACTTTCCAGGGGAAAGTACTGCAGTCCATCAGTTCAGTTCAGGTGGGGGACCCAGACTCTGAAGTTAGGCATGAATCACCTGTAGTATCTGACCAACCCCTAGAATTGTATAACTTGTTTATTGGTTGTGGGTATTGGGTAGCTGGCCAAAGCTTCTACTTTTGTCCCGGTTACGTGGTCTTGCTATTCCCGAATCTGCATTTACCTGGGTTGGCAGTCAAGCTGGCTTTGATGATCGATTTTAGTACCTCATGTGGCTGTCCCAGTCTGGGCTATATAGTATATCATTTAGATAAGCTGTGGCACAGAGTCTGTGTGGAAGTAGCACTCGATCCACTGGCCTCTGAAAGGTTGCAGCCACCCCACGAAGTCTCAGTGTCATCGTCAGAAAGTGGTAGAGTCCGAAGGGCATGGCAAAGGCCATCTTTTCCCTGGACTCTGGAGTCAGCTGGATCTGTTAGGTCATATGTGCACAGGTACCTGGCTACCCCGAGTCGTTCCAGTTGCTTGTGCACCGGTGGCATGGGGTATGGATCAAACTTGGAGATTATGGTGACCTTCTGGAAGTCAATGGAAAACCTCATTGTGCCATTAGGCTTCAGGACGAGAACTATGGGGCTCTGCCATTCACTGTGGGATTCCTCTACGATGCCCAAATCTAGCATTGCATGGAGTTCAGTCTTGATGATGTCCCATATCATCTTGGGAGGGGGCCGATGGTCCTCCCTAACCGTCTCTCCATGATTGGTCTCAGTGCATTGATATGTCAGGTGGGTAAACCCAGGAAGGGTGGAGAATACCTGAGGTAATACTTGTACCAGCTGATCCATCTGGGCTTTTTGTTCAGCCCCAAGCATTTCCCCCAATTTGACAGTATTATCAGCCTCTCTTGTCAGAATCTTGGGTGCTAGTTCAGGGTCAGTGGTGACGGGAGTGATAAGAAAGGCTTCCCTGTTACACCAGGCCTTTAGTAGTTCAACATGGTAGACTGGGTGTCTTTTTTTTTCTTTTTCCTGGATTTCATATCTCATCGTTGACTGGACCTGCACATTGCAACACCTCAAAAGGCTCCTGCCTGGACTCTGTGCTTGGCAACAGCAGAAGAACTCAGTCCCCTGGCTTGAACTCTTGTAACCAGGTTCCACAGTTGTGCTTCACTGCCTAGCTTTGCCTGAAGGTTCATGGGCAAAGGCCTCCAATCTTTTAAGCCATTTGTACAACTGAAGGCCATATAGGACTAGGTTTTCTGCTCATGGTCACTGGCTTTTCCAGGACTCTTGTAATAAGTCGAGGCTGCCCCGGGAGTGTTGGCCATATAACAGCTTGAAGGGTGAGAAAGCTGTGGATGCTTGGGGAACCTCCTGATTAGCAAATGGTAGTGGAGGCAACAATTGATCCCAGTGTTTGGGGTTAGTGGAGGAAAACTTCTTCAACATCCCCTTAAGGGTCTTATTAAAATGTTCCAGCAAGCAGTCTGCGTATGGTAGGCCAATGGTTTTTAACTTGTCTATCTTAAGGAGACTACATGAGTCCTGCATCAAATTGGATGTAAAGTTGGGTCCCTGATTGGTCAAGATTTCCTGTGGCAGGCCTGCCCTGGCAAAGAGTTTCATTAACTTACTTGCTAGCACACTTGCATTGATAGAGCACAGGGGACTGTCTTCTGGGTGACATGTCACATAATCCACTGTTACCAATATGTATTGATGGCCTGATGATCTGTTTTCTAAGGGGCCAACTAGATCCAACCCTGTCCTCCTCTCAAAACTGGTGCCTCGGGTGAGGGTATCTGTATGGTCATTATAGGTCTTAGCTTTGGGCTGCAGATTTGGTTGGGATGAGGTTTGGGTCCTTTGGTTTTATGGTCCCTGTCCAGGATTATCGAGTTCGCTCACCTCCACCACGTAGGTTCTATGGTGGAGTGACTCTGGTCCGGCAGTTATGTGTTTGCTTGTTTCACCAGAACCTCACTGAAGCACTCCCAGTCTCTGCCCCGTATAACTGGTCAGGCCAGTGTGGACGCTGTGGCCACCCATACAGTCACTGAATGTCCCCTCACCATCAGTTGTACTTGTTGCAAGGGGTAGTGCCTTATGTCCCCATGGACACACTGGTGGAGGATCCATTCCTCCAGTGCTCTTCTCTGGATCTACAAGTTGCTGGCAGATCAGGGTCTAGTTACATCCTGAGCCCACCAGCCTTACTACTTTCTTACCCAAACCAGGACTACTTGCAGTTCTTCTTACGGTCTCTAGAGTCTGCAGGTCACACTCACCCATAGTCACATTCCATATAGGAGCAGTCTCTAAAGAAGTGGCCCATCTGTCCACAGGAGAAGCACTTCTCAACAGACGGTGCAGATGTCAAGTGGTGGCATAGCCTGCCATTACCCGGCCTATCTGGTTTCTCTGGGGCTGTGCAAGAGATACTATTGTGGGAGACTGTGGGTCCTTTATGTGTGGTAGAGGGTTCTGCCGACCTGTCCTCCTTTCTTTTTGTTCCAGCTTGGGGGACTTAGCTTCTTCTTGGCAATTGGGGGTCCTTTTGAGACCCTGTCAGGTCTCATATGCTGCATTACTGGTTCTCAGCGAATCTCTATCTCTCTGAGTCCGACTTCCAGATGTCTCGGGGGGATTGTAGGCAGCTTGGTAGTTTTCCATAAGGCCTACAGCATCCTTCATGGTCTCAGGTCAATGTCTTAACACTCAGGCCCATTCTCCTGCCTGTAAGATTTGCTCTATGAGTACGAGCTCTGCCACCTGTACCCCTGTCTAGGAGTCTCACTTCAACCACTTCCAGAAGGGCTCTCTTAACTTCTGGGCTACTGTTTGTGGGTGTGCCCCTGGAGGGTTTGCCTCTTCCTGGAACTGCCGCCAGTGAATCTCCTTAGTGATGTCCAGGTAGTCAAGGATTGCCTTGTTTACCTTTGCATAGTCCCGGGACAAGGCTGAGTCGATGCTGAGGCGAGTTCTCAGTATGTGGTTGGGGCTGGTCCCGACAGGTGGGGTGCCACAACACAGTCCAGTGTTCTGGAGGCGTCGCATTAGGGGGGCCCTGAATGGTGTTCGCCTCTACCTCCGGTCCTGTCTTGAGGTTGGAGTGCAGACACCATTTGTTGCGCTGAATTCTGTTGTTGCTCCTGCTGGTGTATGGCTAATTCCCCTAATTTCCTGTTGTTGCTGCAGCTGCTGTTGCTATTGCTGTAGGGTGGCCTGCTGCTGATCCATTTCTAGATCCGTTTTTCAGGACAGACTTTACAACCCTGGGCTGCCTCCTGTTTTTGTCTCCCTTCACTGCTCAGCAGGGCTGATCAAATATTACAAGTGATGGAGAATGCAGGCAGAGTCCTTAGTGGTTCTTCCCTCGGAAGTAGGGGAATCTGACCATTCCCAGTTAGCTACAGTGGCTGGTCACAACCCATACCCCACTTCCCCACTACTTGCAGGGTGGTGGTTCTGCCCTTATGGGCCTCCGTAGGTCTCTCCAACTGATGGATCAAAATGAAAATCACAAACCCCCACACTTTCAAGGATACTCCCTCCCTGCAATCCCAGCAAAGGGGGTGGGGGTGGATTGGCGAATCGATAGTACTGCCAATGATCCAGCCCCATTGTAGTGGGTTTGGAGACATCACTCTGACTGGGTCACTGAGACAGGCTCAGCCTATCTGTCTTACCCTGGGAATCTGCTTTACCCTCGGGACTGGGGTGAAAGCTTCCTGCCTAGTAGTTCCCTCCACAGCTTCAGGAGTCACTCCTGCAGTCTGCTGCTTAGGGCAGTGCTGCTCCTTCTTCCCCTGCTGACTTCAGCTTCCTCCTTTTTAAAGCCTGCCTCCCTAACATGCATGATTGGCAGGACTGGACGGGAGGCTGCAGGGCCTCTCTGGCCCCGTCCTCGTTATGTGGGGCATATACACCCTGTCACAGACGGAATAACAGAGCAGTTATTGAGTGATCCATCCCCGGTCCAGTCCCAGCTTGTGGCAGTCAGAGCATGGGATTGCATCCCTGACTATCACGGCTAATAGACATTGATAGAACCTATCCTCCATGAACTTATTTAATTCTTTTTTTGAACCCAGTTACACAGTTGACCTTCATAACATTGCCCTGGCAATGAGTTCCACAGGTTAAGTCAACACAGGTGCGTTGTGTAAAGAAGTACTTCCTGTACTTCCTTTTGTTTGTTTTAAACCTGCTATTAATTTCATCAGGTGACTTCTGATTTTTGCGTTACATGAAGGGGTAAATAACACTTCTTTATTCACTTTCTCTACACCATGATTTTATAGACCTCTATTATATCTCCCCTTAATTGTCTCTTTTCTAGGCTGAACAGTCCCAGTCTTTTAATCACTCCTCATATGGAAGCTGTTCCATACCTGTCATCAGTTCTCTGTACTTTTTCCAATTCTAATGCATCTTTTTTGAGATGGGGCAACCAGAACTGCAAGCATTATTCTAGGTGTGGGCGTACCATGAATTTATATAATAGTGTTATGATATTTTCTGTCTTACATATCTCTTTCCTAACATTCCGTTAGCTTTTTTGACTGCTGCTGCCCAGTGAGGAGGAGGAAAGGGGTAGGAAATGTGGTAGGGAGCTCCAGCCATGCTCTGAGTCAGGACTTGTTCAAGACCCTGCGCAGTCTTGCCTGTCCCATCAGGCAAGCACAGATGATCTGATGGAGGGGAAAGAAACTTGGGTATGTATGTGCATACACTTTCCCTACAATATTTAAAATTATAGATGGCTCCTGGCTCATCCCCATGGTAACAGGACAAAGTATCGACTTTTCATTGTTTTATTCATATGAGAAGAGGTCAAGGTGCAACAGCAAGCGGTAGAGTTGGAATCTGCTTTTCATTCCCTGTTGGGTTAGGTAGGGAATGGCCACGCACAGCACTTTGTTTATGTGAATAGGAATGTCTCGTTTATCTTCCTGAGAAATCTCAATGAAACTGTCATGGAGATACTCTGCAAACATCTTTTGTAGGTTTCTAGGGGTGGTTGCCCTATTTCTTTGTCTGTGTTAAGACAATTTCCCATGCCACTCTGCAATGATTTCAGCTGGCACTATTGCTGGAAACAGGCTAGTGGCATATGGGACCAGGCAGTTTCAGGATCCCAGCTGACAGGCTTATGGGGTTTGGGTTGCAGGGCTGTTTAAATGCAATGTAGACTTCTGGACTCACGCTGGAGCCCAGCCTCTAGAAGTCTACAAGTTGGGAGCGTCCCAGAGCTCAGCCTGCAGCCCAAGCCAGAATGTCTACACTGCAATTAAATGGCCCTACAGCCCTAGCCCCATGAGCCCAAGACAGTCTTCTAATTGCATTGTAGACATACTCTGTGATCATCAGGAATGAAATATCAGCTAAAATCACCACTGCCTGTGGAAAACAGTGTCAAGATACAGTTCCATTACCTGTAGCTGTGCCTATGGAAACAGAAACCGACATATTATAGCTTGATGCAACAGAACAGCCTTCCTTACTCCAGTGGGCCATAATCTCTGGGGCTGGAGAAGCAGTGCTATGCTGAGGCATTCCAAAACTGAAGTGTCTATAAGCATTTCTTATTATGGGAATAAGGTGGAGGGAGTTTTGGAAACTTATCTTTCCCTCTTCATGTAATATATTTATATGTATGTAAAACATACATATGTGCGTGCACACACAGAGTAAACAGCATCTTCATTAAAATAAAAGCAAAAAGTCCTAAAAAATCCCAGACTCTCCACCCTTTGCAGTCCTTGGTGAACTCCATGGTTGCAATTCCTACAGTCCCCATCATAGACTTAGGGACTCAACATACCATGTGATATCACATACCTCCTTACTCCTACCAGTCATGCTGGGGGACAAGGAAAAGTACTGCTTCATGTGCACTGAGCAGTGAAAACCACGGATGTGTAGACACAGAGGATTACATATGTGCACATTGGATTCCCTTTCCAGTTTTGAAGTTTCACCCTGTGGATTTGTTAAAAATGTGCATAATATTGCCTGTGGTTTTTCTGCACATTGATTTTCTGCACTGTTTCCCGCCCATAAAATGTCCATTTTTGGAGAATCAAATTATCTTTATTAGTTCATAATAAATATTGCAGAAAGCATAGTGGTTGTCAAAGCAAATGGTACTTGTAAATGTACAGCAAGTGCCACAGAGTTTATAGCTTCAGGAAAATACCCAGTCATATTTATAAATGTACAGAAAATACTACACAATTCTTAGCAACACTTGGCAAGAGAACACTCCATCTGAGACCACTACTGTGGCTGATTGTTAAAAGTGCTCTTTCAAAGCCTCCCTCAATCGCATAGCTCTACATTAGGCTCCTGTAGTAGCCCTTGTGTCTGGCTGTTCAAAGTCAGCAGACAGCCACTCCCTCATCCCTGATGGCAGCTTCCACCCCTTTGTATTACATATATTATGCAGGACACTACAGGCAGCTGTAACCACTGGGATCTTTTTTTCACTGAGATCCAGTCTTGTGAGTAACTATCACTGGCATCCTTTCAGTATTCCAAAAACACATTCAACAGTCATTCTGCACCTGCTGAGCTGGTAGTTGAATTTTTCTTTGGTGCTGTCCAGGTGGCCAGTGAACAGCTTCATGAGGCAGGAGAACAAGGGTTAGCCTGAGTCTCCCAGAATCACTATTAGCATTTCAACATTGCTAGTGAAAATGCACCTTTCTGGAAAGAATGTCCCTGCTTGGTGTTTTCTGGACAGACCTGTGTTCTTAAGGTGTGAGATTTATGCACCTTCTCTGACCAACTCACCTTGATATTGGTGAACTGTTCCCTGTGATCCACTAGTGCTTGCATAACCATGGAAGAAGTAGCCTTTTCTGTTGATGTACTCTGCGGCAAGGTGGGCTGGTGTCAAAATGGAGATTTGTGTGCCATTGCCCCACTGCAGTTTAGGAACCTTACTGCTGCAGATCCATCTACTATGACCTGCACATAGCTGAGTCATAGTGCTGCATAGCAGGAGACGATAAATGGCCTTACACACTTGTATGAGAACGGCCCCCACTGCGGATTTTCCAACTCCGAAATGATTTCTCACTGAGTTGTAGCAATCCTGTGTTGCGAGCTTCCAGAGTGATATTTGTTTCTCCACTGTCAAAACAGCTCTTATTCTGGTGTCTATGCATTGGAGGTGAGCTGGGGAGAGCTTGGTACACAGATCCAAGCGTGTGGTCTGACATATCCGGAAGTTCCACAGCCACTGCTCGTCCTGCATTATGATACAATCCCATCAGTTAGTGCTTCTCTTTTGGGCCCAGAAGCAGCCCTCCATCGTCTGCAACTGTTCCATGAATGTCACCGACAACCTTGAATTGTTTTTCTTTATGTCACCCAGCAGACTGTCCTCAAAGAAATCCTTCTGTCCACCGTTGTTGCAGTATTTCCTGGAGGCCTGCAACTAGAGGAGAATTACATGTACTATATTTGCAATCTTCATGCAAATAGAGCAGAACTGTGTGGTCTCCATGCTTCTGTCAGAGATGGTGCACATTGAAATGTGCCACTTGGGTTCGTGGGACCTTTTTTAAAAGGTGCGAAAACTATGGGATATGGACAGCATTATGGGAAGGAGAAAGTTGCATGCTGGGAACTTAACTTCTAGCTCCCAAAGATCCCTGACCAAGGCATTTGTATCCCACAACACACTGCAAACATTTCTCCAAAGGTATTGCTTCAGATGGCAGCATGTCTTGCATCGCCCTTTGCATCAACAAAAGTACGCCTGCTGAGATGTGCAATACCAATGCAATCAGCACAAGTGTGCATGCTCCTGAGCGATATAGAGGTGAATGCTAGTGTAACTTGTGTTGACCAAGATTTGTAGTGTAGATATAGTCAAATTTAAGGATTGAGAGGAAATGCGGTTTAATGAGTGGAGCCTGTAATTTCTGGAATTTTTATCTTTGTACTTCCGATGAATCATGCGATCGCCCAAAAAGCCATTCATACTCCTGCAGGCAATAGTTCTGTTACACCAGTCTGGCATAGTAGAGTTGTGAGGTTTTTTTGACCTCTCTATGTAGCTTTTGTATGATAGAACATCTGGCACCTGCTAAAAGAATTAAAAACCAACTACTTTGAGTCCATAATAAAGACCCCTTTTTAAGCTTCAGATCTTTCTGCTGCTTGTTGATAATGGTGGCAAAAGTGTGCTTCTCTCTCTTGTAAAGACCGTTGAGGAGGTAATTTTAAATTCAGAAATGTGTGATGTATGTTTGCTCTGCTTTTAAAATTAAATTATTCAAAACTGTGTTAAAAAAAAGCACTTACCATCTGTACAGGACCAAATATGATAGTAAATCTGGGACAGGTGCTTGATAATTGCAGTGCTAAAACTTTTTTTTTTTTTTTTTGTATTAGACCAGATCATTTTACTATCACATGCAAAAACTAATGGTAATAAATATATTATTTGTGTAAAATGCTTCTTCATAAAGCAGCAAATCACAAAAGACTGTTCTAGTAGCAGTACAGCCCTGTGTTAGGGGCGGCGTGAGATTGCATTGTTCCAGGGAGCACTGAAAGGCGTGTTGATGGAAGGGTCAGAGCGATAACTCTGCATACTCCCAGTCCCCTTTCTTTTGAGTTGTTTAGTTGGTGTATTTTTTTAGTAGCTCTTGAGCTTCAGAGGCTGTAATTCTGGCCCAGTCTTGTAGGTTTACGTTTACAGCCATAGGCATAGTTTGACTTCTATATTTGTATGTGTGTGTGTGTAGGGGGGAGTTGGATGGGGTGTGAGGCAGTTCCAGTCAGGACACTAGGGCATGTGTAGGGTGGGGGAGAGGGTAAAATTCTATGCCTGCCCAAGGCTTGCAGTTTGAGGGCAGAGATGACCCATATCTGCTGATAGTGAAGGGGAAAGGGGGGCAAATTAAAGGTGGGGGGGTCACGTGACTGTCCCACCCCATGTGTTGCCTCTGGGTGCAGGAATCTTCCAGCTCCACCTCCCTGGGCCAGGGCAGCCAATCCTGGCTCCTGCGGGGCTGGGGCCACAGAAGCAGGGAGCACATGACTTTGAGCCAGGGTCAACACTGGCGGGGGAGACGGACGACTTACAGAAAAAAAGTTTTTCTCTGGAGCTCCCTCGCAGACACCTCATGGGTGTGGCAATGCTCCTACTTGGCCTGAGCAGAGGGAAACTTGCTCATGATGCTTTCCCCAGCGACCCCCTGCCCTGTGACCAGCCCAGGGCCTCTATGTTCTCCCTGCTCTGCCAGAGTTACCTGCTGCGTGAGCTGCCGCTGCCACCTCCCCAGCCAGGCTCTTGCAGACAGCTACCACACTACACAGAGGCAGCAACCTGGAGCGGTCACCCTCACCCTGCAGAAGAAGTGGATCTGTCCCCCCCGCCTCTATTCCCTGTCTGGGCCTGGCCTGGGCTGCTGCACTCTCCCCACTTCACCCCACCGCACCAGGGTTACCTGCACTGCAGTTGCCACAACCATTTCCCCAGCCAGACTCTCCCAGGCAGATGCCGTGCTGCAGAGGCAGCAAGCCTCATATGGCAGGAGAAGCGGCTCCATGCTGCCTCCTCCGCTCCCTGCCAGGGACTGGCTGCTGGGGAGAGGGGTTGAGCGAGCTGGAAACGTGCCAGGCTGGAGGTGCAGCATGAGGAGAACAGAGCCCCCTTCTGCTCCCCTGGCAGGCCGAGCAGAGAAAGCCCTGCAAGGGCAGTTCGGCGCTTGCAGAAATCAAGGGGAGGCTCCAAAACGTCTGTTAGTCTATAAGGTGCCACAGTATTCTCTGCTGCTTTTAAGGGGAGGCAGTGGCACGTGACTGCATGACCCCAGCACGCATTGCTCTGCTTGCGCTGTATAGAGTACAGACAGTGCATGCCCAGCTAGCACAGGCAGCAGTGTAGATGTTGAGGCACTGCTTATGCAAGTAGAGCATCCTACACACCTGAACTGTAGGGTATGCACCCTGCACAGTACTCTACAATCCCAAGCAGTGCCTCAAACATCTACACTGCTCTTTTTAGCATTGTGATGTTGCTTCCCTGCCACGG
Organism: Chelonoidis abingdonii; assembly: GCF_003597395.2. Lineage (NCBI taxonomy): Eukaryota > Metazoa > Chordata > Testudines > Testudinidae > Chelonoidis > Chelonoidis abingdonii. The sequence goes on from NC_133769.1 coordinate 29,754,945, forward strand.
TGAAAGACTCTGGCATTGGGGAAAGGCTCTGGCAGAGGTAGGCAGTTGGGAAAGGCTCCCCTGGCAGAGCCTTTCACTGTTGTGTGCAGCTTCGCATATCAATGAGGGTGGACACAGCCTGCCTTTCACTGTGATATGTAGCTACACATACCCTACGTGCCCACCACAGGGTCTTTCCTTCTACTTCTGTGTTCATGTACAGAGTGGGGAATAATCTATCCCAGAATACCTAACAAATTTACTGTGTGTGTGTAAAGTAATACATATATAGCTTTTGGTATGAAATCTGGAAACATTGTTTGAACTCCTGCTACCACAGTCCTCTAATTGCAGTATAGTGAGATATCAGCTAAAATCACCACTGCCTGTGGAAAACAGTGTCAAGAGACCATTACCTGTAGCTGTGCCTAAGGAAATAGAAACAGACATATTATGGCTTTAAATCTTGAAGAGTCTCTGTATGCAGATTTTCCACAATGCACTGACATAACTTGATGTGATTTTTTTTTTACAGTATTCATGGACTTAATGGTTCATCATTCATTATCTATCTGAATGATGACTTATCTGCTAAAATACATTGTACTACAGTTTACAAGCAACAGCCAATACAGTTCATGACCTATATGAAAACTAGTTTTAAACGTTTTCATATTTTTTTTGATCACTGTCTTTCACTCTTCATGTAATATATTTATATGTATATAAAACATACATATGTGCGCGCACACACAGAGTAAACAGCATCTTCATTAAAACAAAAACAAAAAGGCCTAAAGGGGAAACTAAAACTAAATAATACCTTACTCATATTGTACCAGTAGACACTGTAGATTTTTACTATGGCTTGATGTGTATCATTAACAAACAAGTGGTAACTTCCTATTCTGCATCTGTGAAATCACTGTTTTGTGCAAAATAAGAAATACTACATATGCTTCTGACATCTTGTATTGTTGTCCAGGTTTACTATGAGCATGCCAAAATGAATAATTGCCACATGGCACAGTATATATTCAGTGAATAGTACAAAATTTTATCATGAGGAAAAACATGCTTATTTGATACAGATCTAAGAAGAGCTATCAGATTTTGATCAAGACGCAGCAAATGGATTTTAGAGCAGAAGGCTGCAACTTTATTAATGTTAAGCTTTTAAATGGGAGGGGGTGGAGGTGTTAAATCCCTCTAGGTGCTTACTTGGGCCTGCATACCAAATAACCAATATTCAGGGTTGACCTCCTTCAGCCTATCTCTGATGCTGTCCTTTTTGTCCTCTGATGCTGTCCTCTCATCTGCACTGGATACAAGCGACGTGCTGAAATAACAAACTTACAACTTTTAATTTCCTGTCCTTTCTCTTTATTAAGCTGAAAGCACACTTCCAAGATGCTGTGAGGATCACAAAAAACAAAATAAAACTCTTGACATCTTGCCAATTTTGCCTGGGGGAAACCCTTCCTGATCCCAAATATTAGTGGTTTGTTCAGATCCCCATATTATCTTGGAAATGCAGTTAAAACTATACCTCCACTGCAGAGCAGAGCAGAGCAACACTGCAGCAAAGCCCAAGCTCCAGTACAAGCTACAACTTCAAAGCGCTGTCTACACAGCTATTTTTAGAGTGCCAGTGTGAGCCCTGCAAAGCTCTAAGAAGACTCCTTAGCTTGTACATTGTTTGATCCAGGGCAGAGTCGTTAGCTATGATGACTCTTCATTGCCCCAGGTCTGGTAGGTATGTGCTGAGCCTGTAGCCCGTGTCAGCCGGGGGTGAAAACTACATGGAGGCATTCTCTGATTCAGTTGTTTTATAATATTTTCATAGCATCAACCAGAATTAATAAGTTGTATCTACAGATTCTTCACGTTATCACAAGGACATTGTCTGGTAAAGGAGTGCGTACAGAAGGGATAGTTGGGGAGAACATGTGGGTAGTGCTCTGTGGTGCATGGTAGTTGTGGTAGTGGTGAGGTGTGTGTCTGTGGGTAGTATAGTAGAGGGTATGTATTATAAGGTGGCTTAGCTTTTCACTATTGTGTTTTTGTCAGATATGTGTTTATCAGTGTTAACTTGCACCATAAATGTGTGTGCACGTGCGTACACATATACATTAACAGTGTAGGACCCTTATGTTTTAAGATTTCCTGATTTTTTTTGTTAAGGGTAAGACTCTAGTTCTGTATTAACATAGTCTGTTGCCTTTGGTCTGGAAAGATACTATATATTGAGCATTAAATATATTGTTTTCATGCTTTAGTAAACAAAAAAACCAAAAATTCAAAATACGTTAAAAAAAAATACCTGGTGGGGTGCCCCTCTAGGTGCTTGATCCAGTGGGCAGTGGCCTGTGCAGATCCAATGGTCTTTTTGGAATCCCGGGGTTTTTCCCCTGGTACTAGGATTGCCTTCAAGCCGTTCATACTCAATGGCATTAGAGAGAAGGGCCCTTTTGCTGCGCTGTCCAATACTCAAGATTTGGGGCTATGTGAGGTGGTTGGTGCAGAAGAAGAGGAAGGCCTCCTGATGATTCAGGCTTCCTCCTCCCCAGATGAAGACTGGGTCAGAATTGAGTGGCTCAGCACCTCAGAACAACTTTAGAGCTCACCAGGAGTTACTGAAAAGGGTAGCTTCTAACCTAGGGCTGGAAGTGGAGGTGCTTAAAGAAACCTCCCACAGCCTGATGGACAACTAGGCTGTGGCAGCCCCATCAAAGGTGGCCCTACCCCTCAAGTAGGCTGTTATGCGTCCAGTCAGATCCCTATGGCAGAACCCACCCTTTCTGCCCCCCACTTCAAAAAGAGCAGAGAAAAAGTACGTTATTCCTGCCAAAAGGTAAGTATACATATATTCCCCTCCACCTCCCGGGTTGCTTGTGGTCGCAGCAGCCAACAGAAGAGACAAGCAAGGGTGTGACTCAGCGAGGTGTGACCCACAAGGCAAAGGACTCAAAGAAGCAAGACCTGTTTGATAGAAAGATTTATTCTACTGGTGGATTACAGTCCTGAATCTCCAACCTTCAGGCCTTGCTTTGGAGGTACAATTATAACATCTGGGACTCCAAGTCTAAATTTAAGGACTCACTGCCCCAGGAGTCCCAGGAATTCTCTGATCTGGTGGAGGAAGGAAAGATTATAGCCAAGGCCTCCCTCCAGGCTGCCCCAGATGCAGCTGACATGGTTGCCAGAATGCTGGCATTGTGCTCTTGGTTCCAATCCTTGAGCCTACCACCAGAGGGTCAGCAGTCCCTTCGGATCCTTCCGTTTGAGGGAACTTCCCCCTTCTCAGAACAGATGGAGGCAAAACTCCATGGCCTTAAGGATTCTAGGGCAGCTTTCAAATCCCTGGGCCTTTATGCCCTGGCACCTTCGAGGAAGCACTTCAGACCTCAACAACTGGTCTCTTCTCAGCTCTGCCACCATGCCACCACTTGTTTAAAAAACAAAGCTGATCAAAGGCCAGTCTGAGGCCCAGTTGAGAGCCAGCATCGGTCTAGTCCAAACTACCTTCTGAGCCCTGGACCTACTGATAAATGAGCAGAAGTCAGCTCTCCCATTCAGAGGATAGAGTTTATTGGTGTGATACTCAATTCCACTTGGGCCAAGGACTTCCTCCTAGAGGTTCGCTTCCAGACAATGTTGCCACTGGTCAAGGCCTACCCTGTCACAACAGCTCATTTATGCCTCAGATTTTTAGGTCACCTGTCCACATGCATTTGCATAGTACAGTATGTGAGACTGCTTTAAGCTTCAGAGCCCTTCAAGCTTGGCTGGCCACAGTATACTGACCGAGCTGTCACCATTTGGTCTCAGTGCTTACAGTTCTTGCCCAGTCCTTGCCTCCCTCAACTGGTGGAGGGATCCCTGCTCGGTGGGCTTGGCCATTCCCTTTGTTACTCCCCAGCCATCAGTATCCTTAATCTTGGATGCATCCTATCTAAGTTGGGGGGTTCACCTGGAGTTCCTCAGGACTCAAGGCCTATGATCCTAAGAGGCGCTCTCCTTGCATATAAAAGTCGGAGAGCTCAGAGCAGTCCACCTAACATGCTAGGTGTTTCTACCCCAGATTGCAGACAAGGTTGTGTGAGTACTTATGGATAACAAGGCAACTCTATTTTACATCAACAGGCAAGGAGGAGCATGCTTGTCCATCCTGTGTCAAGAGGCTATTCGTTTGTCGAATTTCTGTGTGGAGCACTCCATCCACCTCAAAGCTTCTCACTTTCTGCGAGCCCAAAACACGCTGGCAGATCACCTCAGCAGAATTTCCTTTTCTCACCACGAGTGGTCCTTTCACCCCGACATAACCAAGTCCATCTTCCAGAGGCGGGGGTTTCCCTCTGGTAGACCTGTTTGCAACTAGACAGAACAGGAAATGTCTACAGTTTTGCTTGCTGCACGGTTGCAGCCCAGGCTTGCTCACAGACGCCTTCCTACTCCCATGGATAAAATACCTGTACTACACATTTTCCCCCATTCCTTTTGTGCACAAGGTCCTGCTGAAAGTAAGGCAGGACAAAAAAAAAGGCTTATTCTTATAGCCCATGCATGGCTGCGTCAGCACTGGTTCAGCATGTTATTGGACATGTAGAGAGCGACCCCATTGCCGCTCCCTTCCCTTCCCTCTCCTCCCAGACATGATCTTGCAAGTCACGACTGATTGCTCCATCCAGACCCCAGGACCTCCATCTGACCGCATGGAAGCGCTACGGTTTAATCTGGCAGAGTTGGCTTGTTCAGAACAAATCCAACAGGTCTTGCTAGGTAGTAGGAAGCCTTCTACTAGAGCTACTTAGCTCCTCCAAGTGGAAGTGTTTCTCGGCGTGGTCATCCCAGTGAGGCCTCTTACCTGCTTGGTCACCTCTCCAATCCATGCTGGCGTACCTACTCCATCTGAAACAAGGTGTAACTTCGCTCCCACTCCATGTTCCTCCCAAAAGTGGTTTCGTAGTTTTACAGTATTTAGGCTATTTTCCTGCCAGTGTTCTTCCCAATATCACACAAGAATACAGAGGAGGGGCATCTCCTTACGCCAGGGCATGTCTAACATCTAGCCTTCTCCATAGAAAGGACCAAGCTGTTCCATAAATCTGTGCAGCTCTTGGTGGCAGTAGCAGACAGAATGAAAGGCCTATTGGTTTTAGCCCAGAGAATTTTATCCTGGATCACTTTCTGCATTCATATGTGCTATGAGCAGATGGGCGTCCCACTACCTGCCATCTTGACCACTCATTCAACAAGAGTTCAGGCTTCATGTGTGGTGTTTCCAGCCAGGTCCTGATCCAGGACATTGCAGAGCAGTGACCAGTTGTCAGTACATATCTTCTCCTCCATCATCCAGCAGACTAGAGATGATGCCATATTTGGTAGAGCAGTGTTGCAATCCGCATGTCCATGAACTCGGAGCCCACCTCCTCAGCTAATTTTTGGGAGTCTCCCAACATGGAATGGTCATGAGCAAGCACTCAAAGAAGAAAAAACAGTTACTAGCATTTCTGTAACTGTTCTTCAAGATGAGTTACTCATGTCCATTCCATGACCCACCCTTCTGCCCCTCTGTTAGTTAGCCAGCAAGAAGGAACTGATGTAGTGTGGGGTGGTCTGGGCCCCTTATACCAGCGCATGAGCGTGCAGCACTAGAGGGCAGTAGAGCTGGCCCAACGTATATCACTGAGGGAAAACTCTCCAGTGACTGTACATGCACCGCATGCACACCTAACGTGGAATGGACAAGAGCAACACATCTCAAAGAACAAGTTATGGAAAGGTTAGTAACTGCTTTTTTTCTTGTTCAGTTTCTTTGTGTATTCCCCATTTCTGTGTCTACAGAGACATTACTTCACCTCATCTCCTATGGGAGGTGTACAAATATGTAAATTCTTTTCTCTTGATTTTATTTTTCTACTTGTTTATATTTTTGCCAAATGTTCAGTTTGGTTTGATTTGAAATGCAGCAAACAAATCAATTAGAATTTTTTTTAGACCCCCTCCTAATGTTAGTTGGCTTACTGTATGGTTTAATTTGGGTTATTATCAATAATAGAACAGATGAGCATTTTGATGATTTTATTGTATTTGGTGGTCCAATACAACAAAATGTTAGGAATTACAATTAGTGCATTGATTTTATTTCTTGGAAAACATGATGTCAACTGAATGCTTTATTAATGGGAGCCCATTGGGTTTCATAATCTATTCATTTTATTGTAGCATTTGTTGGGTCATAGCTAAGACAGCAAAAGATTGCCAATGATAATCCCCAGTTTTGACATGCTCATAACTTTGTGGGAAATAACTTTTGGGATGAAATTTTCTCTACTTCATCTCTGTCCTGAATGGAATTATTTTTGAAAGTTGGAGTAAAATTCCTTCAACCATTTTGAGTTCTGCCAAGAGCTGAAGCAAAATCAGTGTTTCCATTTTTTTTTAAATTGCTATGCTTCTCAGACCATTAAATCAAAATGACTGAATTTTGAAACTTGGCATATGAAGAATCCCCTCGTTAAGGAATATGGCCATAACTAAATAGAAGAAAATTGGTTGGGCATTGTTATAATTGAAAATCAGTTACCATGAATTCCTGGTTTAAAATGTATATAAGTCTCACTTAAGGCCTAATCCTGAAAAGCGTTGAGCATCTCCCATTGACTTTAGTGAGAATTGAGGTTGCCCCATATCTTTCAGGGTGAGGGCTCAAAAACATGCATTGTGCAAGAGAGCAGTTTTAGATGTACCCAGAAGTCACCTCCTACAAGACAGGCCCAGCAAAGAAAATAACAGAACACCACTAGCTGTCACCTTCAGCCCCCAACTAAACCTCTCCAGCGCATCATCAAAGATCTACAACCTATCCTGAAAGATGATCCCTCACTCTTACAGATCTTGGGAGACAGACCTGTCCTCACTTACAGATAACCCCCCAACCTGAAGCAAATACTCACCAGCAACCACACATCACTGAACAAAAACACTAACCCAGGAACCTATCCTTGCAACAAAACCCGATGCCAACTCTGTCCACATATCTATTCAAGTGACATCATCATAGGACCTAATCACATCAGCTATACCATCAGGGGCTCATTCACCTGCACATCTACCAATGTAATATATGCCATCATGTGCCAGCAATGCCCCTCTGCCATGTACATTGGCCAAACCGGACAGTCTCTACACAAAAGAATTAATGGACACAAGTGTGACATCAGGAATCATAACATTCAAAAAAACAGTAGGAGAATACTTTAACCTGTCTGGTCATTCAATGACAGACCTGCAAGTGGCAATTTTGCAACAGAAAAGCTTCAAAAACAGACTCCAAGGAGAAACTGCTGAGCTGGAATTGATATGCAGACTAGATACGATCAACCTAGGCTTAAATAGGGACTGGGAATGGCTGAGCCATTACAAACATAGACTCTATCTCCCCTTGTAAGTATTCTCACACTTCTTATCAAACTGTTGTACTGGGCTATCTTGATTATCACTTCAGAAGTTTTTTTCTCTTACTTAATTGGCCTCTCAGAGTTGGTAAGACAACTCCCACCTTTTCATGCTGTCTGTATGAGTCTATATATCTCCTCAAATATATGTTCCATTCTATGCATCCGAAGAAGTGGGCTATAGCCCACGAAAGCTTATGCTCAAATAAATTTGTTAGTCTCTAAGGTGCCACAAGTACTCCTGTTCTTTTTGCAGTTTTAGATGTTCATCTGTTCAGTGCACATTTTTCATGTCATTGAGCACCAGGCAGTATGAAGGATTTAATGTGGGTTAGGTTCTTCATGAATGTTGACTTATCCATGTATGTTATTACTGGCTTAAGCGCTTATGTTACCTTATGGACTAACTGTGACTTAAGAAACATATTTACTTGCATGGTAGCAGTTAGGATTTCCCTTCTATTTTCATCAACTGTTACAATGTTAGATCAACAGGAACTGGTGACTTCACCTGTGTCCTATATCTATTAATGGGCAAATCATGACTTCCTAATTTACTAGACTCCCTTTAAATTAAGCAGTAGGCACCGTAGGCTTACTCATGGATCATCATAAAAACATTAGTGTGTGTGTGTCACTGAGTGGAATTACTACTTTTTATGGCCTAGTTACCACCACTTCAGACTTATGGGTCCCTCTTTGCATCTATGAGATAGGTAGTAAACAATAGGAACTAATGCATTTCTAGCCAATCTTGCTATTTCCTTTCCTTCCATTTTTGAGTGAATATGCTCTGTAAAACATCTCCCTTTTGCTCCTTTGTGTTAGTGTGGAGAATGCAAAGTGGAATCTACTACATTCATGGACACTAAAGAGCAAACACATAGCACTTTCAGTGATTTAGGGCTATTCATGAATTGCAAGTTGCTGCTAGCTCGCTGAACAGAACAAAGAAAGGTTACACAGCAGGAAGGAACAACACAAATCTGGGACCTCCAGGCTAACTGAAGATCTGCATTCTCAGTAGACTTGTATAAAAAACAGTGGTTTTGGTTTCATTTTGGGTTGAACAAAATACTTCATTTTGACCAGAAACAAAATGTTTTCTTTAGATTTTAAGTGTTTTTTATTTTTTAAAAAGATTAAAGATTTTCTAAACATTTGATTTTTTTCAGAAACCACTTAAATATTTTGTTTTTAAAATGTTGAAATGAAACATTTAAACTCTTTTGGGTTTTTTTTTTGCTTTTTTCCCCTGACAAGAACAGTTAAGTAAATTGCTAAGTGTCTCCAAAACTGCATTTTTAACCTTAAAAAAAGTTTTGGCTGAAAAATTTTGCCCATTTTATTTTGCATTTTGTAATGTACTTGGAATAAAATAGATTGGGTACAGCACAAATAGCTGATTCTTTATATATTGCCTTGCCGTTTTGCCTCAACCCTAACTTGGAGGGATCACATCCAAGCAATACTGAAAGTTCAGTTTTCAGGTTGATTAAGTCCTTGATTTCTTTGTTGTTATAGCCTCTCCCACAGAAAACAGTAAGGAAATTATCACTGTCCAATCTCCATTCCCTCTGATGTAGGCATTGGGAAAATCATTAGGGAGAGTGACTGAGTTAGTTCATTTTAAATTGCTGTGATGTCTTTTAGGGTATGGCTACACTGGAGAGTTGCAGCGCTGGTGATGGGGTTACAGCGCTGCAACTTACTCTGTGTCCACACTTGCAAGGCACAGCCAGCGCTGCAACTCCCTGGCTGCAGCGCTGGCTGTACACCTG
>NC_133769.1:29764732-29767245 GCF_003597395.2 Chelonoidis abingdonii
TGAACGCTGGGATAGCTGCCCACAATGCACCACTCCCAACAGCGCTGCAAATACTGCAAATGTGGCCACACTGCAGCGCTGGTAGCTGTCAGTGTGACCACACTGCAGCGCTTTCCCTACACAGCTGTACGAAGACAACTGTAACTCCCAGTGCTGTACAGCTGTAAGTGTAGCCATACTCTAAGAGTCTTTGGAAGGTTTAAATAAGTGAGTGTGTGCATGTATGTGAGCATGCATGTGCACCCATATGCCCAGAATTATTAAAAAGAAAACTTTATTTTATCTTTTTTTGATAGTCTGTCCATTTGTTTCTTTAAGCAATCCTATTTTATTCATGTGTACGTTAATCTGTTGTATGCTTATCACAATATCTAAATATGGAAATAAACACTAAAATAGACTGACCCACAGGCCAAGCAATATGGCTACACTGCAAACTATTCTCCACTCACCATTGGTCCTCTGTCATTTAAAGACCTACATTAAAGAGAAGCATTTTGCACCATGTGGCATTAAACTCTAGAAATTTGTTCTGTATTATGGTGGATGGAAGACCCAGAGTGGTTGGGTAGTGCCTAGGTGATGGAGCAGAGATTCTGAACCATGTGCACCCTCTTCTCTTGGATCTTTAAGCACCATGTTATGCATTTTCTTTTTATTATATTCTTACAGATATAAGGAATGGCTGGGGACTGCGGGGGACAGATGCACCACTATGCAGGAGCAGAGGCTCTATATATGGTGTATCCACCATTCTCTGGATCCCACAGGCTACCCATACTGTATGTACAGTGCTTTTATGTAGTGTGTATAATTTTATTCTTATATGTTCCTATAGCTAACATACTTGGGTTCATCTTTATGGGGTGTATAATATTAACTATTTGAATTAATTTCATGAGGCTGCAGAATAATTTTGAGAACCTGTTGCAGTGCCTGTTTTAAGTCAATGGGACTCTTTACACTATTTTTACCAAATTTTTAGCCCCAAGGAAGTAAAGAAATTTTGTAGTTTTTTTTAGGGTATTTTGTATAATCTTACTGAAATCCTTTGTAATTCATTTAAGGAACTCAGTGCAATACCTCACTGCATTTATGCATGTATGGTATGTACGTATTGTAGTGCTGAAAGAAATTAAGATATTATATTGGACTAGATTATACCAATTAAAACTATTGCAAATATTGTGAGGGGGGGAATGATGGGCTCAGTGTAAAGATCCATTAACTGGTAAGTCCATTCACTAGGTTGGCAGGTACTTCTTTAAAATTATGAAAGCCAGAAGAATAACTTAAAAATAAAATAACTTTTAAATTTGGTGTGCCCTGCCATCTCTGTTCTGATAAAGGAGCTAAGATTTCAATTGCAATCACAGACAGCAATTGGCAGAACATTTGCTATAGCTTTGGTTGACATAATAGGTAGCATTAATTTTCTTAAACTGGAGAGGGAAGGTTTAGTAGTCCAAATGCTGGATTGAAGTAGCAGATTCTTCTTTGAGTAGTACCCCTATGGATGCTCCACTGTAGGTGTATTTGCGTCCCCATACATCCGATTGGAGATTTTTCAGTAGTGGTGTCTGTTCGGCTCCCACGAATGCTCTCCTCGTCATGTGCTCTGCCTCATTGTGCAGGCAAATCACCCTCAGTTCCTTCTCAACCACTTTGGGCCTGAACTCCGATTTCAGAGTTCCTTATCTATATCCTACTTTTGTTCTCAGTTAATAGTGTAGTTCATAGAGTTACTGTTAATTAGTGTTAATACTCCCCTTCTTTACTTTCAATTTTTTTTCTTTATTTCATTATTAGAATAGCCAACTTCCTGTCTTTAGTTATTCTTCTTTGTCTCTTCCCACTCAGGAACTGAACCCTGGAAAAGGTATGCCCAGCTTCCCTGGATTTAAACAGTGTCTCTCATGCCAAGAAGTCATTCCAGGTCAGCAACAGATATTCCTGTTGCATTCGCTATCTCAGAGAGTCACAAGTGCCTCAGAAGTGCACTTTTTGCTTGACACTAAAATCAAGGGCTAGGAAGAATTCTGAACTAAAATTAAGACTCCTTATGATGGAAGGTTCACTCAGACCAGTCTCTGACCCCTGCTCCAGGACTCCTCCTCTTCAGCAGTCCCTGACGAGACCAATTCCATCAGCATCCTTGGCTCAATACTCTCTTATAACTTCAAAGAGGAAATCTTGGGATTTCTCTCAAAAAGTATCAAAAAAGTGGGCTACAAGTCCACTGAGTAGGGTATCCACAAGGCTGCAAGCTCCTTAGGTACCAATTGTCATGCTGTCTGGAGGGATTCATAACTATGAATACCTAATTCAGAGCCAACTGTCAGAAAACAGGGCAGATACCTGAAACTGGTGGTATATTCTATAATTAGATTTCACCAATCCAGTAACAAATATGAACTCCTGGATGACTCGCATTTCAATAAAGACGTGGAAAAATTGGAGAAGGTCCAGAGAAGAGCAACAAGAATGATTAAAGGTCTTGAGAACATGACCTA
>NC_133769.1:29767270-29774121 GCF_003597395.2 Chelonoidis abingdonii
TTGAAGATAGCAAGTGGCACATTGGGGAGCAGCGCGAACTCAGGTTGCCGTCTGTTTTCCACGTTGGCACTTTCAGCAGAGAGTCCTTCGTCCCGCCAGCAAGTTGTCTCCGGGCTCATCTTGTGGCCCCTCTTACAGACACTGTGGGCCTCTAGGCGCCAGGGCCCGATCACGGGAATTGGGGGAAATAGCCTAAGCCACGCCCTGAATGCCATTGGCCAGGCCGGGATGGTTTGTTTAGCAGCAGCATGTGCAAATTTGGCTGATGGGCATCCCATTGGCCATCGCGCGCTTGCCATTCAGGCCAAATGGGGGCTGTGGGCGAAGCGGTGTGGGCTAGGGATGGCTGGCTGCACTTCGCGCCCATTGGCCGGAACGGCGACCGCTGCAGTGGGTAACTTGCAATTGGCTGACACTTGCAGAACGCTGCAGGTAACAAACCGTCCCAGCCCACCTGTAGATTTCCTGATGGGCTGCGTGCCCCAAGGTGCCGATCCTGCAATAGACCAACATATGAGCACTGGTATTGAATACGTTCTTCGACCTGAGTGAATCTTAGAAACTGCTGCAAGGTAGATGTGATATGAAAGAAAGCATCCGTTTTAGGTCAAATTGAATAGGATGGTCATGAGCGACTGACCTTGGGAAACACCACTAGTTTACCCCTTCTCCAATTCCTGAAAATTGACCATTAATCCCTACCCTTTCTTCCGTCTTTTAACACCTCTCAATCCACTGAAAGGACCTTTCTTTTATCCTCATGACAAGCTTAACTTACTTAAGAGCCTTTGGTGAGGGACCTCTGTTCAAAGGCTTTCTGGACTCTAAGTATCTATGTCCACTCGATCCACCCTTGTCACATGTTCGGTGACACCTTCAACAGACTCTGATAGATTCAGTAAGCACAACAATCCTTGAAGAAACATACGTTGACTATACGCTCAACATTTATGTTTTTCATGTGGTCTGACAATTTTATTCTTAAATAACATTGTTCAACTAATTGCCACCTACTGACGTTAGACTTACCGTCTGTATTGCTGGGATCACCTCTGCCGTTTTAAATTTGTGTACATTATGCTACTTCTTCCTCATGGGTACCAAAGCCAATTACAGGACGGATTACAAACCTAGTTAATTCGCAACTTCCAGCATTTGGAGTTCTTTCAGAACTCTCGGCTGAATGGCATTTGGCTCCCAGTGACTTGTATGTTGATTTATCAATTAATTACAAAACCCTTCTAGTGCACTTCAGCAACTGTAGACGTTCCTCAGGCATTTGTCACCTACAAAACAGCCATAACGGTTTGGGAATCTCACTAACATCCTCAGCCGTGAAGACTGAAGCAAAGACATCCATTTAGTTTCCTCGCACTGATGTTATCTTCTTTAGCGCTCCTTTTTGTATCTTGATATACCACAGGCCCACTGGTTGTTTAGCAGGCCTTCCTGTTCCTGATGTCACTTCAAAGGTAATAAACAATAATGTTTGGAGTTTTGGCTACCGTTCTTCAACTCCTCTTGTTGTTCTATTACACTCTTGAACTTAATTTGGCAGTGTTTACTCCTTTCCTATGCTTCACGAGGATGTGAACTCTACTTTTAAAGAGTCTTTTTTCTTCTCACGCTCTTTTTACAGCGTTGTTAAGCCACGGGCTCTTTTAGTTCTTTTACTGTGTTTTCTTATTTGGAGTCCACATTGAAGTTGGGCCCTATATGGTGTCTTAAAAAGCGCCCATGCAGCTTGCAGGGATTTCACTTTAGTCACTGTATCTTTTAACTTCGTTTACTTAAGCCCTCATTTTCTTGCATAGTCCCCCCTTTTGAAATTAAAATCCACAAGTGTTGGGGCGTTGACCTGTCTCCCACCACGGGCATGTGAATGTATGTATATAGTCACTGATTCGCAGCGTCCTGCCTACTAGTTACCTTCTGGTCCAGCTCCTGCGCTCACACTCAGGATTAAGATCTAGAGTTGCTCTCCTTGTGGATTCCGTACAGCTGCTCATGAAGCAATCATTTAAGTATTCGAGAAAATTATCTCTGCATTTTGTTCCTGAGTGAATGTCCCAGTCAATTGGGGATAACTGAAATCCCACATTATGGGTTCTTAATTTTGACACTAGCTCTCTAATTTCCTTAGCAATTTCATCATCACTATTACTTTGGTCAATGTGTCAGGTCGCGATTAATAGATCCTGAATGTTTATACTTCTGATTAGAGCATTTAAATTTCTATCTCACAGAGATTCTATTTGAACATGTGATTCCTTAAGATTTTACTTTTGAATCTACATTTTCCTTTCCATATAGTGCCACTCCCCTTCCGCACGACCTGTCTGTCTTACCAATATATTGTATCCCGGAATGAATGTGCCCATTGATTGTCTCACTACCAGTGTTTCTGTGATGCTATTATTTAAATCTCCTTTAATCACAGGCACTCTAGTTCACCCTATCTTATATAATTAGCCTCTAGCATTTGTTGTACAGACACTTTAAAACTTGTCCCTGTTTTATTTGTCTGCCCTTTTCTGATGTTTCAGATTACTTTTTATGTACTGTTATCTCTGATCTGGGCCCCCTTACATTCCTCTCATCCTCTGCTCCGCTATAACTGGAATTCCTTATCATTAGTCTCCCTCTAAGAAAAGCCTGTGTCCAATTCACTGCTCCTCTGCAGCAGTCACTTCCCCTCCTCCTAGTAAAAATGCTCTACAACCTTTTTAATGTTTTAGTGCCCCAGCAGTCTGGTTCCACTCTGGTTTAGGTGGACCCATCTCTCTGTAATTGCTCCCCATCCCCACAAAGTTCCCAGTTCCTAATGAATTAAACCCATCTTCTCTACCAACCATTGTCTCATCCACGCATGAGAATCTGAAGCTCTGCCCGCCTACCTGGCCCTGCACATGGAACTGGAGCATTCTGAGACCAGCGCACATAGAGGTCTGGAATAAAACCCAGCTATCTACATCTTCTAATGACGACCTCCCATACTAACACCTGCTTTTCCTAAACTGGATTCCTTCCCTCGGAAAGTAACCTCAGTGCGAGAGGCAACCCCAGACCATCTGAAGGAGGGTCCACTATGGAAGTTTCCCTCTGCTACCCATTGACTGCTCTGCTCCCCTGGGCTTCTCCTCCTGACACAGCGCAGGGGCGTCTGACCGGAGGTGGACAGTTCTAGCAGTTCCCGAAAACTCATCAACATACCTCTCTACTCTCTTTAGTTCTCCAGTTTCCACCATTCCCGGCCCACAAAGTTCCACATGTGGTCCTGAGGGCCAGGAGCTCCTTGCACCAACAATATAACGCCGACCGGGCAGGTAATCATACAGTGCTACATTCAGTGCAATAACCTGGATACTCCACTCTGCAGCTGGCTTCTGCCCCAGTTGTCCCTCCTAGTTAACAAAAGGGTTGTTAAGCAAACAAGTTTTGACACATAGTTTGGTTAATAAGCTTTAAAACGGGAATGAAAGGGGCACAGATCTAGCGCCAACAGAGACTAGTATTCCCAATTGCAAAACTCCTGTTAGCAGACCCTGTTCACAAAGCCCCCCTGGACGCTTGTGCACGCTTATAAAACCCTGGCTGTGTAAATGCCCGCCCACTGATTAAGGCTCAGATAAAAGGCTTCAGACCTTTCCTTTCAAGTCTCAGCCTCCAATTGCGAGCCACAGCACAAGGTCCTTCAACAAACCAACAAACAGACCTCGACAAAGCCAAGCTCAGACACACAGCAAGTAAACCCCAGAATACAACACAACCACTACAATAGTCACTTAAAACAAGGATGCTGGCTGTGACTCCATGCTTCAAGACTGGTATAGCTCATAGATTCTATGGACTGGGACCGGACCTCGATTAGAAAAGACAAAGCGAGGTCATCGAGTCCAGTCCCCCTGCCCTCATGGCAGGACAAATACTGTCTAGACCAGCCCTGATAGACTTATTAACCCTACTCTTAAATATCTCCACAGCACGACCATCTCAACACATAGGCATATTTGATCCAGTGGTTTTAACACCTGACAGTTCGGACTTTCCTAATGTCCACCTAAAACTCCCTTGCTGCAGTTAAGCCCATTGCTTTTGTTCCTATCCTTAAGGCTAGGGAGCAAGTTTTATCCCTCCCTATGATCCCTTTTAGATACCTGAAAACTGCTATCATGCTCCCCTCTCAGTCTTCTCTTTGCAAAACTAACCAAACCCAACTTCTTCGCCTTCCTTCATAGGCTCAATGTTCCTAACGATGCGAAGGAAAAGGGCACGAAAAAAACAAAAGAAGTCGACCGCTAATCACTCTCCCATCGATGCCGATACTCCACCAGAATGAGATGAGTAAGAGGAGTCGACGGGAGAGTTTCTTCTGTTGACTCAGCACGTTGTGGACCCCGCGGTAAGTAGATCTAAGCTACATTGATTTGAGTTACACTGCTAAAATAACTCAAATTGTGTAGCTTAGACCGGTCCCCATAGTGTAGACCTGCCCAATGATTCATAGTTTCAGAATTTAAGACCAGATGGAGTCATTAGATAACCTAGTCCAGGGATCCTCAACCTGGGGGGCAGACCCCCTTTGAGGTGTGTGGAATGTATTCAGAGGGAAGTGGGGGGCTTGAGATGTTTGAGGGGAAAAAAACTTAGTGAGCACATTTTACCCACAGCAATGAGTGACTGTCCTGTATCAACAACTGGATAAAAGCTAGGAAACAAAGTGAAGGACTAAACGGTCTATTTTCAGAATGGAGAGGGGTAACTAGTGGTGTTCCCCAAGGGTCAGTCCTATGACCAATCCTATTCAATTGACCTAAACGATGCTTTCTTTCATATCACCATCTACCCGTTGCACAGGCAGTTTCTAAGATTCACTCAGGGTCAAGAACGTTTTCAATACAAAGTGCTCATATTTGGTCTATTGCAGGGATCGGCAACCTTTGGCACGCAGCCCATCAGGGAAATCTACAGGTGGGCTGGGACGGTTTGTTTACCTGCAGCGTCTGCAGTTTCAGCCAATTGCAGTTCCCACTGGCAGCGGTTCGCCGTTCCAGGCCAATGGGGGCTGCAGGAAGTGGCAGCCAGCACATCCCTCAGCCCACACCGCTTCCCACAGCCCCCATTGGCCTGGAATGGCAAGCCATGGCCAATGGGAGCTGCCATCAGCCAAATTTGCAGATGCTGCTGGTAAACAAACCATCCCGGCCTGCCAATGGATTCAGGGCTGGCTTAGGCTGATTTCCCCCAATTCCCGTGAATCGGGCCCTGCGCCTAAGAGGGCCCCACAGTGTCCTGAAGAGGGGCTCCACAAGATGAAGCCCCGGAAGACAACTGCTGCGGAAGAAGGACTCTCTGCTGAAGTGCCACTGGAAACAGCGGCAACTGATTGAGCTGCTGCCAAATTGCCACTGCTATCTTCAACGGCAGCTGAATTGCTGTTGCTGTCTTAGGCGACATTTTAGCAGCAGCTCTTTTGAATCAGGCCTGAGCGGATTTCCCTGTTGGGCCATGTGCCAAAGGTTGCTGATCATCTGCACCCAGCATGTTCTTGAAAGTCCCTGCTGTGGTAGCACCACACCTTTGCAAACTAGGAATTATGATACCCCCGTATCTAGATGATTGCTTGCTCAAAGCACTTTCTTTCAATGATGCTGTGAGTCCCATACAAAAGACTATGGATATATTCCTGCAGCTGGGGCTACAACTAAATGTCCAAAAGTCCGCTTTAACCCCAGTACAGCATCTGGAATTCACAGTGGCCTCCCTAGATGCAGTAGAAGCCAAAGTCTTTCCTCCCATCACACAGTTTCAGCATCTTAACCAACTTAATCTCGACAGTTGAGGCCAGCCCTTAGACTTTGAACAGAAATGGTCTTCAACTATTGGGGCACATTGTGGCAGGTACCTTTGTAATAACTGATGTGAAACTGCGCATGCATTGCTTTCAAGGGTGGCTCAGA
Source organism: Chelonoidis abingdonii (assembly GCF_003597395.2). Classification (NCBI taxonomy): domain Eukaryota; kingdom Metazoa; phylum Chordata; order Testudines; family Testudinidae; genus Chelonoidis; species Chelonoidis abingdonii. The sequence continues at coordinate 29,773,231 of NC_133769.1, forward strand.
ACGGTATATGTTCCAAGCAGACACAGTTTAAATAAACTTCTATTGATGCCCTCAATAGTCAAAAACTCACTTGACTGATGGAATGATCCTCACAATATCTGCACCGGGTCTCCCTTCACTCAGCCACTCCCGTCATTAATACGGATGACAAGTGCATACCTACTGGGATCGGGAGCTCACCTGGACACCCACACCATTCAAGGCAAATGGTCCCCTTTTGAATCCCCACTGCGTATCAACTTACTAGAACTCAAAGAACTCAGAAATGCCTGCTTACCTTTCCTACCACTGATCAGAGGCAAGCATATAAAGATTGTGACAGACAATTTCTCTTGTATATTTTACATAAATTGCCAGGGAGGAGCAAAATCACTTTCCCTTTGTTCTGAGGCAGAGGAACTCTTCAACTGATGCCTTCGTCACCTCATCAACATCTCAGCAGCCTACCTCCCAGGCATACAGAATGTTACAGTGGATATTCTTAGCAGAAATTTTTCCCTTGATCACAAATGGGAAATAGACCCTTCCATTGTTTACAATCTATTTATACACTGGGGAGTCCCAAATATAGGCTTATTTGCCACAGCTAGAAACTGGAAATGCTACTAGTTCTGCTCCAGGGCTGGTCTGGGTCATCACTTTCTTGGAGATGTCTTTCTCCTCCAATGGAACAGAAGTCTCCACCAGTTCCTCTAATATCCAAGGTTCAGCTCAAGATAAGAAAAGAAAGGGCCAGGTTATTCTTATCGTTCCACTATGGCAAGACAGACATGGTTTCCAGATCTTATTCAATTGGTGATTTGCATGCCAATCACTCTTTTTCCCATACCTCACCTCCTCTCTCAGGAAGCCAGACAGATCCACCACCCCAATCTGCAGGTTCTCTGCCTC
>NC_133769.1:29775966-29780065 GCF_003597395.2 Chelonoidis abingdonii
AGTCGACCGCTAATCACTCTCCCATCGATGCCGATACTCCACCAGAATGAGATGAGTAAGAGGAGTCGACGGGAGAGTTTCTTCTGTTGACTCAGCACGTTGTGGACCCCGCGGTAAGTAGATCTAAGCTACATTGATTTGAGTTACACTGCTAAAATAACTCAAATTGTGTAGCTTAGACCGGTCCCCATAGTGTAGACCTGCCCAATGATTCATAGTTTCAGAATTTAAGACCAGATGGAGTCATTAGATAACCTAGTCCAGGGATCCTCAACCTGGGGGGCAGACCCCCTTTGAGGTGTGTGGAATGTATTCAGAGGGAAGTGGGGGGCTTGAGATGTTTGAGGGGAAAAAAACTTAGTGAGCACATTTTACCCACAGCAATGAGTGACTGTCCTGTATCAACAACTGGATAAAAGCTAGGAAACAAAGTGAAGGACTAAACGGTCTATTTTCAGAATGGAGAGGGGTAACTAGTGGTGTTCCCCAAGGGTCAGTCCTATGACCAATCCTATTCAATTGACCTAAACGATGCTTTCTTTCATATCACCATCTACCCGTTGCACAGGCAGTTTCTAAGATTCACTCAGGGTCAAGAACGTTTTCAATACAAAGTGCTCATATTTGGTCTATTGCAGGGATCGGCAACCTTTGGCACGCAGCCCATCAGGGAAATCTACAGGTGGGCTGGGACGGTTTGTTTACCTGCAGCGTCTGCAGTTTCAGCCAATTGCAGTTCCCACTGGCAGCGGTTCGCCGTTCCAGGCCAATGGGGGCTGCAGGAAGTGGCAGCCAGCACATCCCTCAGCCCACACCGCTTCCCACAGCCCCCATTGGCCTGGAATGGCAAGCCATGGCCAATGGGAGCTGCCATCAGCCAAATTTGCAGATGCTGCTGGTAAACAAACCATCCCGGCCTGCCAATGGATTCAGGGCTGGCTTAGGCTGAATTCCCCCAATTCCCGTGAATCGGGCCCTGCGCCTAAGAGGGCCCCACAGTGTCCTGAAGAGGGGCTCCACAAGATGAAGCCCCGGAAGACAACTGCTGCGGAAGAAGGACTCTCTGCTGAAGTGCCACTGGAAACAGCGGCAACTGATTGAGCTGCTGCCAAATTGCCACTGCTATCTTCAACGGCAGCTGAATTGCTGTTGCTGTCTTCGGCGACATTTTAGCAGCAGCTCTTTTGAATCAGGCCTGAGCGGATTTCCCTGTTGGGCCATGTGCCAAAGGTTGCTGATCATCTGCACCCAGCATGTTCTTGAAAGTCCCTGCTGTGGTAGCACCACACCTTTGCAAACTAGGAATTATGATACCCCCGTATCTAGATGATTGCTTGCTCAAAGCACTTTCTTTCAATGATGCTGTGAGTCCCATACAAAAGACTATGGATATATTCCTGCAGCTGGGGCTACAACTAAATGTCCAAAAGTCCGCTTTAACCCCAGTACAGCATCTGGAATTCACAGTGGCCTCCCTAGATGCAGTAGAAGCCAAAGTCTTTCCTCCCATCACACAGTTTCAGCATCTTAACCAACTTAATCTCGACAGTTGAGGCCAGCCCTTAGACTTTGAACAGAAATGGTCTTCAACTATTGGGGCACATTGTGGCAGGGACCTTTGTAATAACTGATGTGAAACTGCGCATGCATTGCTTTCAAGGGTGGCTCAGAACGGTATATGTTCCAAGCAGACACAGTTTAAATAAACTTCTATTGATGCCCTCAATAGTCAAAAACTCACTTGACTGATGGAATGATCCTCACAATATCTGCACCGGGTCTCCCTTCACTCAGCCACTCCCGTCATTAATACGGATGACAAGTGCATACCTACTGGGATCGGGAGCTCACCTGGACACCCACACCATTCAAGGCAAATGGTCCCCTTTTGAATCCCCACTGCGTATCAACTTACTAGAACTCAAAGAACTCAGAAATGCCTGCTTACCTTTCCTACCACTGATCAGAGGCAAGCATATAAAGATTGTGACAGACAATTTCTCTTGTATATTTTACATAAATTGCCAGGGAGGAGCAAAATCACTTTCCCTTTGTTCTGAGGCAGAGGAACTCTTCAACTGATGCCTTCGTCACCTCATCAACATCTCAGCAGCCTACCTCCCAGGCATACAGAATGTTACAGTGGATATTCTTAGCAGAAATTTTTCCCTTGATCACAAATGGGAAATAGACCCTTCCATTGTTTACAATCTATTTATACACTGGGGAGTCCCAAATATAGGCTTATTTGCCACAGCTAGAAACTGGAAATGCTACTAGTTCTGCTCCAGGGCTGGTCTGGGTCATCACTTTCTTGGAGATGTCTTTCTCCTCCAATGGAACAGAAGTCTCCACCAGTTCCTCTAATATCCAAGGTTCAGCTCAAGATAAGAAAAGAAAGGGCCAGGTTATTCTTATCGTTCCACTATGGCAAGACAGACATGGTTTCCAGATCTTATTCAATTGGTGATTTGCATGCCAATCACTCTTTTTCCCATACCTCACCTCCTCTCTCAGGAAGCCAGACAGATCCACCACCCCAATCTGCAGGTTCTCTGCCTCAAGGCATTTCTCCTCGATGGTTCCAAAGCTAAATGAACTGCTTTGAGGATGTAAAGGAGGTGCTGTTACTCGTCACTGATACTACTCCTCACACGTACATTCAGAAGTGGAAGAGATTCCAACTCTGGTGTGATTCCATACATGTTACCTCTACACCATCTCCATTACCACTAGTGCTAGATTACATCCTGGAGCTAAAAAAGTCAGGATTATCTCTAAGTTCCGTAAAGGTGCATCTTGCAGCTATCACTGCTTTCCCTCATAAAAGATAGATGGTTATTCTGTGTTTGTTCATGCTACAACAAAGAGGTTTTTCTAGGGTATGAGTAAGCTCTTGCCACAAATCAGATGTCCTATGTTAGCATGGGTCCTCAAATGCCTTACAAGGCCTCCCTTTGAATTTATGGCCGCTTGCTCTCTTCTGTACCTCTCTAAAAAAAAAAAAAAAATGCATTCCTAGTGCCCATCACATCTGCTTGGAGACTGAGAGAGAAAGAGGCTCTAATGGCATATACCCCCCCTTGACAATCCTTTTCAAAAACAAGGTTACTTTTTGGTAGGAATTTTGGTTGTGGTCATAAATACCTTCAGACTTCTTTATGAATCAGCTTATCCACCTCCCAGCCTTTGTACCCAAACCACACTGGGACAAAGGGAGGCAATAGTGCACATACCTGAGGACAGGAGAACATTAGCCTTCTATTTGGATGGGACTAAACCTTTCAGAAAATCTCCCAGACTATTTCTCTCCATTGCAGACAAATTTAAGGGATCCCCATTCTCTAAGCAAAGATGGATATTGGACTGCATTACCTATTGCTATTGCACTCATAACCTTCAACTTTGTTCTAGAGTATGAACTCACACCCTCAGATCCCTCTCCATTCCCATAGCCTTCCTCAGGATCAGAGAAAATGCAGAGCAGGGACTTGGACATCTTCTCATACATTTGCTGAACATTATGCAGTCACTCACTGTAGTAGGAAGCGAGCCTGAGATATAAGACCTTGTATCAGAGGCCTGGCCTGAGGCCTTAGCTAAAGTAGTGGTCAAAAGTTTGCTAATATAAAGCAAAGTCCGCAAGAGACAGACTGTAACCAGGAGTCAGGCTCTGTCTGCGTACACGCTCAGAGAGCCTGTCAAGAACAGGGCTAGTATTGCACAAAAACACACATTCCTAAGAGAGGCTAGGCACAGGACACTCACGCAAACACATTTCAGAAGGATGGTACCAGAATACCCCAATACCAAGTATGGTACAACCCCCCACTCCCAAATATAATAGGAACACGTTGGCTTCTCTTAAAGATAAGGTCAGGATAACATTATAATGGATAGAGATTCATAGACTCTAGGACTGGAAGGGACCTCGAGAGGTCATCGAGTCCAGTCCCCTGCCCTCATGGCAGAACCAAATACTATCTAGACCATCCTGAACAGACATTTATCTAAACTACTCTTAAATATCTCCAGAGATGGAGATTCCACAACCTCCCTAGGCAATTTATTCCAGTGTTTAACCACCCTGACAGTTAGG
>NC_133769.1:29782757-29795602 GCF_003597395.2 Chelonoidis abingdonii
CCCCTCCTCGAAAGGTGAATGCCATCTCTGCCTAGCAGTCCTTCCTCGAATAGCATCCCGTGGTCGAGGAAGCCAAAGCCCTCCTGGCAACACCATCTTTGCAGCCAGGTATTCACCTCCATGATGCATCTGTCTGTGCCCGGGCCCCTACCTTTGGTAGGAAGAATCGAAAAGAATACCACCTGTGCTCCAAACTCCTTCACCCGTACTCCCAGAGCCTTGTAGTCACTCTTGATCCGCTCAGCGTCACACCTCGCAGTATCATTTGTGCCCACATGGATGAGTAGCATGGGGTAGTAGGTAGATGTTTTGATTGAACCAATATGTGCAATGTAAACAGGTGGTAACAACCCATGTCAAGGGACAGTAACTAACTATGTCAGAGGGGCAATATGTAACTTGTTTGTATCAGTGTATCAAGAGGTATTTCAGAGGGACTATCTTTGGTCAGCCTAGGGGGGGAATGGAAAGTCCTGCCACTCGCTGAGTTGCATCCATTGTCACAGGCATACATGAGTTAGTGTAACTGTAGACATTGATCCAGGCGCTGGGACCATGGTTCATCGACAATAAACCTGACGTGTTCCTTCATACCTTAACGGATCTTGTGATCATTGGGTGGTTTGCTTGGAGTTGGCTGTGCCAGGTGTCTGTGCAGAGCTGGGACCAGGGCCGGCTTTAGGAAGTGCAGGGCCCAATTCGAACAGTTTTGACGGGGTCCCAGCAGGGATGACTTAAAAAAAAAACAAAAAAAACCCAAACCCCACATGTAAAAAAACATGGAGGGGTTGTACTCACCAGGCGGTGCTCCAAGTCTTCAATGGCACTTCGGCGGCATGTCCTTCACTCGCTCCAGGTCTTCGGCAACACTGAAGGACCCGCCACCGAAGTGCCGCCGAAGACCCAGAGCAAGCGAAGGACCCGCCGCTGAAGTGCTGCTGAAGACCCTGAGCGCCACCAGCTGAGTAAAAATTAAAAAGGCTCCTCTAGCCAGGGAAGGGATTCTTACTGGGCGCAGGGCCCGATTCGGGGGAATTGGTGGAATAGGCCTAAAGCTGGCCCTGGCTGGGATAGCACACAGGGAGAACACACACACAACCAAACATCTAACAACACTCATGACTCAGCATCTGATGCCATATTTAGCTCCACTGTATTATCTTCAATAATGAATCTGATTCCAAAGCCCCACCCCTCCATTAGGGGCCACTGCTGTAGCATCAACTAGAGTGAAGCACCCATAGGGACGCCACTCGAAGAAGGGGTTACTCACCTAGTGTAGTAACTGTGGTTCTTGAAGATGTGTGTCCCTGTGGGTTCGCTTCTACCTGCCCTGCTCTGACCTGCTTCGGAGTTATTATCAATGAGCTCTGTGGTAGAGAAGAACTGAGGACAATTCACCAGTACAGTGCAATATAGCACCAAGGCAGCACATGAGACAGGGAGCCTGCATGTGCGGGACAAATGCGAGATCTAAAAATCTCCGATCTGAGGCGCAGGGACATGAATACACTTAGAGTGGAGCATCCATAAGGACGCACATCTCGCAGAACTACAGTTATTTTACAAGGTGAGCAAACCTGTCTTAATCTCAGCCACAGGTTTAGGGAGGATTGAGTGAATCTTTCATCTTCTCAGGTAGATAACATTTGTTATATCTAACTATCCATTTTCCTGAACATTTTACCTTATTTGTGTGGACAATTGCAAATACATATTTACACATGGATTCGAGCCTCTGCTTCTTTAAAATTTGGCCCTCTAGTGGGCAGAAGAAATAGGAGGCCTGAATCATTTGACCTAAGCCAGGGAAAGTGGATATTAAAAGAAAGAAGAAGAAGGAGATAATATGAAAGGGAAGAAAAAAACAGAAAGAGGACAGTCAATTTTTTTTGCCATTTAAATACTTCCAGATTGTACTTTCACTTTTGGTTTGAAAACAATAAAATTCCCTGGAGGAGCTTCAGGCACTTAGAATAAATAAGAGCTATAAAACTTCCAAAAAAGTTTATCTGCTTTCATAGCCTCTCTGCATGGTAAAAAGCTGATTTATTCTTTTTTTGCTTTGTGCTTGGATGACTTTAAATGTGTTCAATAGATGTATAGAAATAGTTTGCTTTGCTTCAGTAATATATGTGGTTTATTGTTGAACACATAATTAGCTGAAACTGTTGGATGGAATTGGCTATATGATCTGGAAGCTTGCAAAACTTCCTTTTTTGGCAGTTTTGCTGCATTACTTTTCTTATGTAACATAGAGAATCACTGTTAAGACATTAATCCTTTTGCATGGCAAAGGTATAATAGTGAATCTTTTATCCTAAACTTTTCCTGAAAGAAAGTGCAGAATATATGAAGGGGTCTTTTTATTCTCACATATAGTTATCTTTTTATTTTAGGCAGTTTTATTATAATTGAAATATAGTTTCCTTTATAGTTTGGCAAGTTGCCTGAAGAAGAGTACACTTCTGAGAGAGTGAAAAAAAAGCCATTTATTTTACAAGTAATTGTACTATGTACGGCATTTGTATTCAGATTAATTTCTGTTCACAATATTCCAGTCCTGTTACTGTGTTCAACACCAACAATGTTTTTTTCTCTCAACATTCTTTAGGATTAGCACAATTTTTAGGTGTAAATCTAGCACCAAGTACATCAATCATTGAGTACAGTCTGGCTCATTCAGCTGGAACATTTTTGTTACTGTGGAGCACTGTGTTGCAGTATTGGTAACTTTTTTACATTGAATGATTATATAATTATTAAACCTGAAATTTCCAGAACTGTATTTGGAACTGAAGGCAAATTAAAAGCAAGCTGTTCTTCAGCGCTAGTATTTGAATTGCAAGATATACATGGAGGGAGAAGTTTCCCTTAGGGTTCCTCCAAGCAGCTCTTGGAGCCTTGAATATTCCTCTTATTTTCTCTTTGTTCCTGTCCTTGAGACCCTCCAACTCTGGTTGAGAAGGCTGGACGTGACTCCATCAAGGGCTCAGTTGTGTTTCTTTAGTTGTTGCTGAAGAACACGTGAGGGCACTCCCTCCCTCAGGACAAAAGGGCCAAACTCTAGGTCTGGATTAAGGTCTGGATTAAAGAAGGATGTTCTATTGTTAGAGTTCTAGGTCAGTTTTCCTGGAGAATAACCAGCTGGGAGGCATGGTTTCAATCAGTCAATCTCTAAGAAATAGAAGCTACTTGTAGCTACTTTAAGCAATTTGTCTGTATATATTTAAATATTTAAAAGGACCTTAGGGCTTTTTCTGTTATATATGTGATATCACATGAATATCATCTATCTGATCTCTCTTTTTATTGGAACCCCTTCACCATAATGTCTGAGTTTCTCTGTTGTATTAATTTAAATGAAACATATGGATTAAAGGTGTTAACATAACCCAGTCACTGTCCAACATTAAACAGTGTTAATTCAGGTTCGGAGTTTATACAGAGACCTCAGCCTGCTTAATACCATAGCAAACACCATTACAATCCTTTTAACCTTTTATTAAAGACATAAAAAAGAAAAAAAAATTAAAGCATTTGAAATGTAAAGTATTAAGTAAGGCTTTCATTTGTAGCCAATTAGTTTACTACAAAATCACTAGATTCAGTTTAAATTAAAAAAGGCTACATAATTTAATAACATCTCATGTTCCTTTTCCCTTTATCTGGAGAGAGGTTTTAGAAGAAAAAAAACCCACATTGACTGACAGTCTCTTAGATCAGTGCCTCTCAAAGCCGGTCTGCCGCTTGTTCAGGGAAAACTCCTTGTGGTCTGGGCCGATTTTGTTTACCTGCTGCGTCCGCAGGTTTGGCTGATCATGGCTCCCACTGGTCATGGTTCGCCGCTCCAGGCCAATGGGGGCTGCGGGAAGGGTAGTCAGCACATCCCTCGGCCTGCGCTGCTTCCCACAGCCCCTATTGGCCTGGAGCAGTGAACCGCGGCCAGTGGGAGCTGCGATCGGCTGAACCTGCAGACGCGGGAGGTAAACAAACCGGCGTGGACCCCCAGGGGCTCTCTCTGAGCAAGCGGTGGACCAGCTTCCAGAGGCACTGCCTCAGATGGTATCAAAGACTGTAATAACTGTCCTTTTGGGTAAAAGAAGAAACTAGTTAAGATGAGCTGGAGTCGTTACTGCTGCTGTTAAAGTCTGGTCTTGTTTTATCTCAGATGGTGGTTGAGATTCAACCAGAGCTGATAACAGTGATGATGTAATCTAGTTACCTCTCTCTTGCCTAGTCTGGTCAGGACATTTCTCAGGATCAGGATGATGAAGGCCCAGGAGACAGTGGAGATGGCAGCCATGATAATGAAGCTTGCTCCAGTAGCATCTGTATTCTCTACCCCTCCCCCCCTCCCCCAAAAGCTTTCTTTAATGACTATAAAGGGGATGATGGGTGGAATAGCTCATTCTCTCATTATTTTGTCTACCAATTAGACCTAATATCCAACACACCAGTTTGGTTCATTAATTTCTGGTTCTGCATCTTGTGTTTTTACCAAGCATGATTTCAATATAGTCCTGGAATCATAGCAACTTGGCCTTTTTTGTTTTTGTTTGTTTGGAGCTATTTAGTCTGGCTGGCTCTTTGGCACCTATTTATAAATTCACTACTGAAAGCAACTTGACCTATTTTCCATCAACATTTGTTATTTTAGGTTATTGTAACATCTTGCAAATGTTCATATATTTTTTACAATTGGAGTAAAGTTTTAGGAGCAGTAATTACAATGCCTCCCAAATACAGTATTCTAAAATAGAAATAACTATATCTCTTTCTTCCTTTCCAGTCAGTAGGATAAATGATTGGATTCAGTTATATGTGGTTTTATTTTTAAATAAATGCATGTGTGTGAAACCATGTGTATGTAAAGAATCCACTGAGGGATAGCTGAGGAGAATAGGTGAGTTTTGTGTTCTGAAAGTGGTGAGTCTGTTTATTCATATCTTTTGTGTGAGTGAGTTCCATGGCCCAGGTCCAGCTCCTGTGAAAGTTCTGCCTCTCACATTCATTTGCCTCCCCCTATTGGCTGATAGTTTCATTGTTGTGGTAGAATGTAGCCATCCTGGAAGGTCATGTTTATGGGAGGGAGAGGCAGTCCCTCAAGTAGCAATGGGCAGTCCCCTGGAGGCCTTGAATATCAGATGGAGACCATGAATTGGACTTTGTATTCAATGAGGATCTGATGCATAGAATGGAGCACTGAAGTGATGTATTTGTGGTGATTTGTGTTGCTAAACAGAAAGGTTTCTATGTTTTGTACCTGTTTGATCTTTTCCAGGGTGCATGGTATCATTACTAGTTGGGAGCTGCAGTAATTAAGCCTAGAGACACGTGCATGGATCACAACGACCAGGTCTTTGCTCAACAGGAGGGGGTGCACTCTCTTTGGTCAGTTTCAAATGGAAGTGGGTACTATTTTCACCTCATCTGTTAGGCACCCAGTAGTACTGGGAAGTCCAAAAGGACTGCAAGGCTGCAGACTGTCTTGACAATTTGAGGCTATATGCCCTGTGGAACTGGAGAAAGGGATAAAGGGAATTTGAACATAGATATCTTAGCCTCTAGTAATACAGCAGAGTCAGACTAACAAAGTCAGGCTGATACTGACTCTAATAACGTGAGACTTGAAGGCCTAGGCGAGTGGGAACAAACTGTAAGAGATACTGTTTTGACCTTGTGTTAGATAAGAATGGAATGTAGACTGTGGCAGAAATTAATGAGAAAAAGTGAGATATCAGGAAGGAATATGTATAAACAAAATGCAGCTGTTGATCATTACTGTATGTGACAAAAGGTAAAAATGCTTGCCTTAATTGTTTATCTAACGGAGACCTGCCTTGGGAGGGGAACCCCTGCTCGTGAGTACTGTCCTGTGCATTTGCAATTGCTCAAAATAAAGCTGCCTCTGACTTGTTGCTTCAAATTCAGAGTGAGGACTCATTTTTCTCCCACTGCCCTCAGTAGTACAAGACATTTTTCAAAGTGCTCTCCTTTTCCTACTGACATCATTTCACTCTTTCCTGAGTTAATCTTTAGCCAGCTTCCCTTCAATCACATGGTGATTTTGAGTAGACACAGAGAACTGAGAGATGGTGCTGTTGATGACTGGTGAAAAAGAACTGTCTGTCACTTGCATATTGCTGGCACTTCACCAGCCTCCTCCTTACAACTTCATGTAGAGGCTGGAAAATATGGGAGAGGGGAATTGAGCATTCTGAGACTCCATAAGTTTTGGCAGTGGAGGAACAGTTTCCTTAGTATCTCTCAAGCTCTGTTCTGAGAGGAACAGCTAACACCACTTCAGGCCATTTCTCCTGTAGCCTCTTGGAGGCAGGACAGGAGTACTTAATGATCAACCGTATCAAATGCAGTGGAGAGATCTAGCAGGTTGAGTATTGCTGCACTTTGTTTATGGATAGAAGGAGGTAATTCAATAGCGCAACAAATACTTTATCTGTACTGTGCCCTGGGCTGAAGACTTACTGAGAGGAATTTATTCGGGGCACGATCAGCTTAACAGGTGGTGTTTGAATCTTCATTTCCCTCATTTCTTGATTAGCTTGCTTTAAAAAGGGTGGTTGGACACTGGGTGGTGGCTTGTGAGGTCTCTAATATTAAGTAACGGTTTCTTGCATATTTTAGGGTGGGTGGCCCTCAAAACAAAAGTGGATAATTTTTGTTATAGAGATTTTAGGATTTCTCTCCTTTCTTGCACTCTGAGAAGAATCGGTATCAAATGTGTATGTGAATGCCCTGAATGTTGTGTCTCCATGACTATTTAGCAAACAGACCATACTCTTGGAAGGATTGCAATTTGCTTCTGGTCCAGCTCTTGGCTTGTTGGTGACTTAAAAGGCCATTCTAGATATGGATGAGCATGTCATATGTTTGGCTGTATTGGGTACTTCTAGAGGATTAATGCCTGGTGTGGTAGATTAGCCAATTGTTTTATCAAAATTCCATTTAGTTTATAATAAGAGTTACTTACATTATTTTACCTTCATATGTGTTACCAATATTATCTCATAATGTTAATTTATATTTTGATTATGGCTGAGTAAAATGACATGTATTAGTTAACTAAGAAAAAACACAATTGTTATCAAATTCCTTTAGTTAAAAATAAAGCAAATTTTGTCAGCAAAAAGTCTAAATGGGTTTTCTGGAAATGTGGAGGAAGCAGATGTTGAATATCAACTTGTCTAAATGTCTGGTGGAAATGTTTTTCTCGGAATGAATTTTGACTTCATGTCCTAATTGCTGCTTTAGATGGCACCTATTTACAGAATGTGTGGTCGGCAGATCTTTGACATGGAAGACTGTTTGGAGGTGTTCCAACGTGTCTGTTCAGTGTAGGTGCCCAAAATCAATATTCTAAAATTCTAGTGATATTGTCAACAAATGTGTAAATGGAGAAAAATTCTTATGCCCTTTCCATGCCCCTATTTTAGTGAGGGCTGATTCTCTATATCTCTACGGCATCCTATGGAGCCACATTATTCCATTTTTTGCCACTGCACTTATACCAAGTGTGTGGCAATTCTCAACAAAGAGCAATATTTTTGGAGTTAAATATACCCTGCACATACCCAAATAATATATCACTTATTTCATGTGTGTTTAGATGAGGTATGAGGTGGAGCTGTCAAGTGATGCCATAAGCCTATAAGCGAGGTGAAACAGTGGTACCCCAAATGAGAGAGTCATTTTTTCCACAGTTCCAGAAACACTGCAACATGACTATGACTATAGTTTTTACTGTTTAAGTTAATTTCTACACCTTAATGTTAAAGGTACCAGATGGTTAAAGCTACCAAATGATAATATATTAAGAGATTTTTGTTGGTTTTACATGGGCAAGTACATCTCTACCTCGATATAACGCTGTCCTCGGAAGCCAAAAAATCTTCCCGCGTTATAGGTGAAACTGCGTTATATCAAACTTGATTTGATCCGCCGGAGCGCACAGCCCCGCCCCCCCAGAGTGCTGCTTTACCGTGTTATATCTGAACTCGTGTTTTATTGGGTGGCGTTATAACGGGGTAGAGGTGTATTTTTTCCAAAAATAATGAAGTCCTTAGCATATGGTGAAAATGGTAAATATCAACGTTTTGCAAAATACTATCATGAAATGTTTTCATATTTCGTATTCTTAATTGTCAAAGCATTTCAAGTGATGATCGTTTTTTCTATATTTTCAACTGAAATTTGCTGACCCGATCAGTCTCATACAGAAGGCTGTGCACCAATAGCAGTAGATTTTAATTCAGTGACACTTTTGCACAGGTCAGTGTTAGTGTTAGGGATGGTAGTACACAGCTTCTTATTACAAATATGCAAAAGCTATGCGAGAAGGAGGTGGGCTAACAAGAAGTAGTGAAGACAAAGTCCACAAACAAGTGCTTGCGTCTGCACTGAAGAGTATGTTACAGCTCTTACTAGCCAGATCATCAACAATATGACAAACCCATCTGACTCTGAACCACATGCAGAGGTACTTATTAACATATCCATTAGACTGCATGTAACATGAGTTGCACAAGAGAGTCTACTGAAAACAGCAGATATTGGTGAACAAATGGAGAGATATGAGAGAAGCACTTGATTCTGATGAGACACAGCTTCTTCAGCCAGTCAAGAAATCTGGCATCAAAATGATTGCTGACATAACCAATAAGACCAAATTTAAGTTTGGCAAGGGAGGAACAAATCACAGCAACTACAGTAACTCCTTGCTTAACGTTGTAGTTATGTTCCTAAAAACTGAGACTTTAAGCGAAACAATATTAAAGCGAATTTCCCCATAAGAATTAGTGTAAATGTGGAGGGGTTAGGTTCCAGGGAAATTTCTTTCATCAGAGAAAAAACATGATGATGATGATGGTGATTGTGAAGCTTGGTTGAGGTGGTGAAGTCTGAGGGTGAAAGAGGATGGATTATTTCCCAGTGAATGCCTTACTGCTAAATGATGAACTCCGTTTTGGCTGAGCCCTCAAGGGTTAAACCATTGTTGTTAATGTAGCCTCACACTACAAGGCAGCAGGAATGGAGGGAAGGGAGACAGCATGGCAGACAGAGACAGAGACACACCCTGTGTGTGAGAGAGAGAGATCCGCTTTGCCCCTTTAATTAGGCTGACCTCACTCTAAGTACATTGCCTCATTAAGTAGATCAGCAAGTTGAGAGAGCAGCTGCTCCCAGGAAGCTCCCTCCGTCCTGAGCCTTGTTGTGTCATCCCTCCACCCAAAGAGATGGGGTAAGTGGGGAATAGGGGGAGAGACCCTGACATGAGCCCTTCCTCTGCACACATCCCTCCCCGCACAGCAAGCAGGAGGCTCCTGGGAGCAGCTCCAAAGCAGAGGGCAGGAGCAGCACATGGCAGTGGTGGGAGCGACAGCTCAACTGCTGGCAACTGATAGCCTGCTCTGCGGCTGCCACACAGGGAATTTAGGGGAGCGGGGAGCTGATAGGTTCCAGGCCCCCAGCAACTAGCTCCAACGGGCTGCTTTTCCTGCAAGCAGTGGACAAAGCAGGCAGCTGCCAAAGACATTATAAGGGAGCATTGCATTGCGCAACTTTAAACGAGCATATTCTCTAACTGATCAGCAATGTAACAATGAAAAAACGTTAACCAGGAAGACTTTAAGTGGGGAGTTACTGTATCAGTCCAGAAATTGTTTTCTGCAGAGCCCTGTCCTTAGCAAGATGAAATGATCTTTCAGTGGCAACAGTTCTTAGTCAATAGGACCAATCAGAAGAACAGACAAATTTGAACTAGGGCATCAGCTGGAATCTCAGTCTGAAAAAATCCATGAAGTACACCACAGTGTACATCAGAGATGCCATGACTGTCATATAAATGATGGCTGAAGACAAATTCCATAACTTTGATTTGGCTGCTGAATACTGAGGCAGGTCCTTAGAGGATTTAACAAAGCTAATGCTATTATAAAAATATTTGATAGATATGACAACAGTAGCTCTGTGAAAACTGTAATAAGATAGCACTGGACAGGATTTAAGATTGGATGCAAGAAATACCAGGTGATTGCCTCAGTGCAAAAAGTTTCTGAACATGGCATCCAACAAGTTACTTGTAAAATTCTTCTGTGAATATATGGATGCACTTGAGAGTATAAGAATTCACCTAACACAAACACTCCTCCTTGCTGGAGGCTTTTCCAATGGTGAAGTCCATAAACAGTAAAGGCGTTGAAGAAGCCCAAGACTTCTACCGTACTCTAGAGGAAGCAGGCACAAGGAAACTCCAGTATGGCTTTTGGTGTCAAAGGAACCATAGTAAATTAGGACACCTGATATAGATGTTTTGGTCCTTACTGTTCACTATGTCCCCAAAATGGAACACAATAGATAACCGCTTCAGAGATCTTGTCAAATTGGGAAAGCATGAAGGACAAGCCTCAATTTCTGCAGCAAGAAAGTTGGTAGCAATGCTGTATGACCAGGGCAAGAAAGAAAAGGAGACCCACAGGGATCTGATTAGCTTGTGTCTCAATCTAGCCATTAAAAAGGACATGTCACTGGCTGAACTCCCACCATGTGAGGACAGTTTGAAGAGCATGTCGGAAGAGCATCTTGGCAAACAAAGATTTGGATATCTTCACACATAGATAAACCAGATATTCGATCACCATTGCAATATGAATGAAAAATGAGAATGGTGAACTAATTCCTGTATTCTTCAAGACCTTATTTGTGCATGTAACAATAGGGGTCACTGCACAAACAACTGTGTCTTTAGTCAGAATAATCTTCTGTGCACAGAACTGTGTACATGCTAAGGCAATGAAGACTATGGTAACCCATGCACTTGTGACAGAGATCATAATGATGAACAAAATGATGATAATGGTGTTGACTAGAAATGTCACAAGCACTATTACATTTCAGTGATACTAGTACAAATTTCTTCTTAGATTTTTTTTTTTTACCCTTTAGGTTGTTGATGGGATGGTTTAAGAAATCCACAAAGAACTCCAATTTTATATCTTGAAATAATACATAGTCATTAAGCGACTAGAAACAAATGCAAATATTTCAAAGTGGTCATTTTAATGCGTTGATGGTGTCATTGTTTATCACTTTTTCTGGGGTAATGGTGCCATTTGATAGCTCCACATCATACTTCATTGTTAAAATAGACATAATAAGCTTTAAAATGATGTATGAGGTGCATGTGTGTAGAAAGCATGTCTGCCAAATCAGTGGTGTCTACCACTAAGTTACACTCCTCTATCCTTGCAGCTGTATTTCAAGATTGCTGAACGTCAGCATTGTGATGCTCTTTTAGGGATGGTGACCACCCTCTCCTTTTGTATGTTGCTTAGTCCTAGCTATATAGGAATGGTGTTGATATAAAACAGGCTTGGAACCCCTGCTCTGAATAATGGTTCCCATCCTGCCACGTGAGGAAAACATGGATGACACTGTCTGGAATCTGTCAGTGGTGTTGCTCAATTGGGCAGAGAAGTGCTTGTGGAGCAGTATCAGACATAGAAGGGCCAAAAATACCAGTGCAGAGCTAATTGTAAACAATTTAAGGTACAAAACAAACAAATTGCTGTCTGAAACAATGCCCACAATTTAATGAAGTTTTAAGTAAATTAGAGCAAATTAATATTATAATGAAAAGTATTAGGCAAATTTAACTAGAGGCCTTGCTATCAGAGCCACCTATAATAAAATATAAACAATCATCCATTGCAAGATTTCTTATAAATGTATTCTTTTTCACCCTATTTCCTCCCCAAATAAGAGGTTCCATTCTATTCCAAAGAAGTGCACACATATTATTCCTTTTATTGTTAATGGATTTGTCATGGTTACATGGCTAGCTGCACCTTGCCTCCTTTCTGTTTTTTGTGAGTGCAGGCCCATAGGTGTTAGCTCCTTACTTGACACAATGTGGAATCACAGAAGATTTCCCCTCTTGGACAAGGACCTGGCTACTGTACCTTTTCTCTCGCCAGCCTTAGCGCTTCCCCCTCAGGCAATGGTGGGCCTGGGGTAATCAGCCCCACTCAGGCAGGGTTTACGTTCCCCCGTCTGTGCTCCCTTGATTTATTTTCAGGGTAGGTCTGAGGGTCGGTCTAAGGGTAATCCCCCTCAAAAAAAAAAAAAAAAAAAAAAAGGAAACAGTCTTAAACAAAAACCCAGGCAGGTACCTTTCCCTGCCCCCTGTCACTGGGGCCAGGTGTCATCTTGTTGGTTGCCTTGGGGTGTCAGTCCTTCCCTTAGCAGGCACTCAGTTTTGGCTATCTCCCCTATGAGAAGGGGCACAACCTCTCACCCTGGAGTAGTTTATTTCTCTGTTGCCACTAGCCTGGCAGCAGCTTGTCTTTCTCTCTCTCTCTCCCTTCCTCTCCCCAGAGAAGCGTTTTTTAAAGGCCTCAGGCAGCCCTTAATTGGATTTAGCTGTCCATAATTGACCTGAGGTAACCCCTTCTCTGCTTGTAGGAAAAAGGGCCTTTAACATTCTAGGGCTAATATATCGGCCTTTCAGGACTCTCTTGCAGCCATCCAGTCTGACTTTGTCATAATACCAATTGCTTGCCTTCCTCAGGGTCTGACTGGATTTTGAAGCACCTGCATTTCTTCCTTTCAGTAACCTGTAACCAGGGATATAGTGACCAACAGCCTTCTTAAATCAGAGTATTTTATTTAGTAGTCTGTGTCATAGCTTCCTACTCAGATTTGAACCTTAGCGTTCATAAAATGAGAAGCTAGCATGAAACCTCCAAGCTTAATTACCAGCTTGGATCTGATATCGCTGCCACCAGCCAAAAATTCCAGTGTTTTGGCTCACTCTGGTCTCCCCA
>NC_133769.1:29796195-29817821 GCF_003597395.2 Chelonoidis abingdonii
AGAGAGAGCAGACAAAGGGGACACACACCCAAACATTCCCTCCCTGAGCTTTGAAAAATCCGGTTTCCTGATTGGTCCTCTGGTCAGGTGTGTGGTTCCCTTTGTTAACCCTTTACAGGTAAAAGAAACATTAACCCTTAGCTATCTGTTTATGACAGTCTGAACAAAGCATTAAAGAACAATTTATTTTAAAACAACAAACCGATTGAACATGTCTGTCTTACATAATGTTCTCCCTTCCCATAATGGCAACCTAGGGAGGCCTATCTCCTTCAGACACTCCCCATGGATGGCTGTGTCTGACGGTCTTTTTCAGTCTGCTTCTCCCCATACCTCCAAGAGAGTGTGCTTGTAAATCCATCTTCTTTGTTTTGAATGAGGCTTATTCAAGTGTTGGTGGACTTTTGTCTTTACCAGGTCACAATATTTAAGCAGACTAGTAAGAGACTGAGCCAGAGTTGTTATAGTCAATAGTTTTGGGGTTGTCCCAAACAACTCTGAAGTGGCAACTGATAGGTAATCATCTTGACCTATCTTCTCCTTCCTGTCTGATAGACCTTTGATGAGAAATGCTTAAAACAAAATACTCATGCAGAAATCACCATCCCAATAACCAGGCCAATATACATTATACATAAATATTATACAGCAGCTTCATATTCATTGCAGGCTTCCTTGCTCAGACCACCTTCAGTTATCTCTCAAACTTCTTACACAGCCCCTGCCTCCTTAACCCCCTCATACCACAAAAGCAAAACTTGACAATAGCTGGAAAGTTCTCTCGTCATCTCCTTCCTTCCCATTTTCTAACTTGCTCATTCTTTACATTGGTCTCTGACTATGAGGGCCTCCTTTTATTATCTGCATCTGATCTCTGTTCCCTTGAACCCATCACTTTTCAACTCCTGTCATCCTTGGCATCTACCTTCATCCATGCCTTTAGCCACTTTCTGTCCTCTGACTAGTTCCCTCAGCTTTCAAGCATGCACTTGTGTCAGATTTAAAAAAAAACAAAAAACTCAATTTCTTTCAGTTGCTCTAGGCTCCCTAACTACTGCTTCCCTTTTGTCTCAAAAATCCTTCTCAAGAACTTAAAATGGCACTTGTCTATCCTAATTGTTGATCTGTTTGCTGATTTAGTTCTACTGTTAGCTATTGTCTTTCTCTTCTTGGCTTCTGTGACTCCTGTGCTTTCTAGGTTCTTCTCCTATCTTGCTGACTGCTCTTTTATTTAGCATCTTTAGTGCATCATTTTTCTGTTCTCTCCCCCTGCTTGTCAGAACCCTGTAAGGTTCTTTCTTGATCTCTTCTTCTACCTCCAAAAGTTCTTGGTGACTTCATCTGCTCTTTTGGTTCTAGCTGTCCCTTTTATGCAAATAATTTCCAAATTTACTTTAGTTCCAGGTAGCCCGTCTTGCATCTTACTGCCTCTGACATCTCTTGATTGCCTTACCATGATCTCACACATGTTCTCTCCAAAACCAGTTTTTTTTGTCTTCAACCACTTGTCCTCCACCTCTTTTTCTTTCTCTTAAATTCACTGTCCTTACTATCAGGTTTGTAAATTCAGTGTCATCTTTTAATCTTCTGTCACAAGGGTGGCCAAACTTACTGACCATCTGAGCTGCATATAATAATCTTCAAATGTTCAAGATCCGCAAGACATGCACAACCTGCCCTGCAGGGTGGTGCCCACTGGGGCACGGGGTTTCTGCCTTGCAGGGTGGCGCCTACCGGGATGCATGGCTTCTGCCTCAACACCCTCACCCCCCGCACCCATGGGGCTAAAGCCTTTAGTCCCACCACCCTGCCACAGGTCAGACACCCGAAGCCCACCTCCCCCCAGTCTGGTAGGTGGAAAAGGGGGAGTGTGGGGGGCTCTGTGGACTGCACTTTAACCCGTAAAAAAGAGTTGCATGTGATTCACAAGCTGTTCTATCACATCCTCTATATCCATTCTCTCATTAAATCCTATTGTTTTATGTGGATACAGCATGTGTACACACACACACACACACACAAAGTACATCTGGTTTAACGACAAAAAACAATGTGCTACACTCCATATATTTTACAATCTAGGTTAAGACATGACATGAGTAGAGTTGATAGGAAGCACTTGTGGGATTAAGGGGAAGTAAGGATAGATTCAGCAGAAAACCACATAGTTGCTTTGGTTATTAATGTGAATGTCAGTTTCTACTTACTCATTAATGTAACAATATTTACCATTTTCTCACTCTCTCCGCTCCTGACATCCTTGTCAGTTGTGGATATTTCCATTGCTAACTCTCTCTTGAGTCAATTGTGGATGCTTAGCATCTCAGAAAATCAGATCACTCTTACTTAGGTTTGAAAATTTTGGCTGTAGTAGTTTTGTAGTAAGTGGTTAGATTAGTTTTCTGTTCTATTTATTATAATATATTTGTCATTAAATATAGTGGAAATTATCTTAATAGTTTATGAACATTGTTCATTAAATCATCATTGCAAATCTCAAAGAGACATAGAATGTCAGGGACCTCAGGAGGTCATCTCGTCTAACCCCCTGCTCAAAGCATAGCCAATCCCCAGACAGATTTTTGCCCCAGATCCCTAAATGGCCCCCTCAAGGATTGAACTCACAACTCTGAATTTAGCAGACCAATGCTCAAACCACTGAGCTATCTGCAAATCAAGCATCACTTTGCTCCATCTTAAAGTGGCCTGGTTGTATATACAGTTTATGTCCATCACTGACAATCTTATTGCACCACCAAAGCTTTTGACAACCACGTAATAGATAGTTCAGTAAAAATCAACTGTCAATATTTTAATACTTTTTCGCTTTCAATTATTTCAACCATTTTGTGGTATATTAGTATTACTCCTGGGGGAATTCTGCGCCAAAAAATTAAAAATTCTGAACATAGTATTTTAAAATTCTGGATATTTTATATGTTAAAATAACATAATAGAATCAGGCCAGTTTCAATTATTGTAGTAATTTATTTCAAAATACATGTCAGCAACTATGTCTGTAACAATACAGACAACAAAAAAGATTCAGGACATGTTTTTTGACAAAGAGACTCTTTACTGGGCATATTAATACAGATTTTTGAGTAATAATACATTTAAGCTACAATACAGAAACTTATTTACCACACCCTCCAGAAGTAGTGCAAAGACTTGAGGGAGTTAGAGGTAATGGAGGAGCTGAGGGAGAGGGAAGTCATTGCTGGGAAGGAGCCTGGGGGTGAACTTGGAGGGCTGTTGCATGTGGGTGGGAGAAGTATGGAACAAGGGGTTTTTTGAGCAGGGAGATATTATTAGGGAGCCTCCCCCATGCAGACCCTAGCTGATCCCTAGCCTCTTGCATTCAGTCAGACACATCTGCCCCATCCCCATGTGTCCCTGCACCCCCACTCAGCCACCTCTTTTCCCCCACATAGCTTGCACCCTCCACCCCATACCCATATGTTCCTGCACCCGCACTCCTATTCAGCCCCTGCCCCAGTCTGTTCCCCCACTAGTCTTTCTGAATAGCCCCAAGTGCCCCACATCATCCATCTTCCCCCCACTTCCCATTCCTCCTGACCTGGCCCCACAGGCAGGGCACTGTGAGGAAGGCAGCCTCTTTCTCTTCCCTAGCCGCAGCTGGTCTGCTCCCGCCTGGGAGCAGCTGCTCTGTTGTGACATCAGAGCGGCCCCTGGTGAGTGAAAAACATAATTGCAGCATGTTTCTGGCAGAATGTATTTTCTGCTGGAAAAAAAAATTCTGTGTGGCACATGAATTCTGCCCATGTGCAGTGGTGCAGAATTTCCCCAGGAATAATAGTATAGTCAGTGATTCTGAACTTATTACACATTATGGGTTATATATGAAAAAATCACCCCTTCCAAGTGATGTAACTTACATTGACTTTAAGCGGTATCTACACTATGCTATGTTGATGGGAGATGCTGTCCTGTCAACTTAGCGTCTGCCTCTAGGAGACGTGAGTACTGAATTCGACAGAAAAGTGCTCTGCCATCGACTTATTGTGTCTTCACCAGACCTGCTAAATTGATGTTGCTGTTCTTTCTGACCATAACTGCATTACAAGGCCACTGCCCATGGTGTCTATATACACACTAACTTGTATGAGGAGTCTTGGATCACTAAGTGCTGTTATACACCAATAATCAGTTGGAACTTTTTATATGATAATGTTACTGCCTTAAATACATGTTACATAGCACTACTCAACCTTTTTTTTAATAGAGTTATTTCTTGATAGTCACTTGATACAAGAAACTGAGTGATTCCTTTAGTAAGTGATAGCTCTTCCATTAAACCAATGAACTTCTGGAACTGTGAAGTATGCTTTAATGGTTACTGTTACAATTTATTCCATAATGAGGATATGATTTTAAGAGACTTTCCTGTGCAATTAAATTTATTGTAACTAATTCTTGTGCCAAAATGTCTAGAATCAGTAAATAAATTATGTTTGTAGTACTGTGAGCTGCAACTAACCACCTAAGTAAAGAGAATGGTGTGGGTGTGTGTGGACATTAAAAATAATCCAATCTTGACAAAGTGAAAGTCAGAAACTGATCATAAATATTGCAAGGATTAAATGTAAACTATAAAAGGAAGTATATTCCCTACTCACAATGTGGAGTAGAAAAGTTATTTAACACTATCAGCGTGATATACCATGATCTCTTTCTAATAATATTTTCTTGTGTATGCAAAGTATGCATAAATTTATAGCTTACCAATGGTGAAAGCATGTTGACTTTTCTCTGCCTATATATTTAGTGTAATGAATTACGTATAGTATCACTAATTATTTAGTTATTGGGTGAAGAAGTAGCTCGAATAAGCAATTGATGGAAAAGAAATTGCACATTTAGTGCTATTCAACCACAGAGTAATGCTTCTGCAATGTTGTTAAAACCACTGGCTGAACAGTTATAAAATAAACATATACATACTCAATTACAAGATATAAGACCTAACCAGAGGAAGACAGATCACTCTGTAGTCCTGGCAGAAAGATTGACAGATCAAAATTATGACAAAAGAACAAGGCCTTTATCAATTAGTAAACCATAGATTCTGCATTGTCCAGAACAAACTACAGTGATTAAAGAAATGTCACATCATCAGTAGTCAGTTATGATAGAAAACGGAAACCATTTTTTGAAGGAAGCTGCTAATGACCTAAGAATGAGACAGAGTGAGAATGAACATATATCAAGGAAGAGTGAAGGGAGAACAGATACACTAAAAGGACAAAAATACCTTAATGGATTGATCCAGCTTCTGGTTGTGTGAAGAGATTAAAAAGATTATTTAAGACATAGATAAACCTAAATTCAGTTTTCTTCTCAATAGATCTAGAAGGCTTTTAAAATGTCTGAAAAGACTGACTGAGACCTGTTGATACTGTGATGATAACATAAAAGATATCAAGTTAAATAAATGTTTTTGTTAGAGTCTGTTAGTGTAGAGAATTGGAGATGTGGGGGGGAAATGGGAAGTGCGCTATGCTGTCGCAGGGAGTCTCTTGTGTTTATACATGCTGCAAGACACTATGCAGTACAGCACTATGCTTCCTCTTGACACACTAACTCTCACAGACAGACAGAAACCAGTTGCAGATTGTGAGACAGAGCATACAGCCATGCTAGATTTACAACATATCACTACTGTTTACTTTGAGTTATTTTTAAGTAAATAGGTTACCCTAAAACCTGACTCAGTCATCACTGAAATACTACAGCTACCATAATACTGTTTATAAGAATATTCTGTTTATTTAGAGATACAATACTGTAGTTGTTCAACAGATTTAAAATGTCCTTCTTATGGGCATATTTCCATTTACTCTGGACCTAATCCAACTGTAGTAAAATCAGCAGGAGGCTTTCCATTGATTCCACAGAGAGTTGTATCAGGCTCGTTAAATTATTGAAACTGTAAAGTTTTATAAAATGGACATTGCAGGCAGTTTGTAGGGTGCCTAGCACAGTGGAGCTCCACACCTGGTTTGGATCTCTGGACACTACTGTAATGTAAATATTTAACAACAATAATATGCATCATAAAACAGTAGCCCTTAACAGGAGAAGAACAGAGCGAAATTATCAGTTACTACAATTCAGTATTGCACGTGATGTGCTTTCTGTTATTATTTCTGTAAATGCTTATAGAATATGATGTCTTTTGAGAATCAGCTTAAACTCTCCATTTTTGTTTTGTTTTAGTATGTGCAGAAGCTTACAATCCTGATGAAGAAGAGGATGACACAGAGTCAAGGGTATGTAACTCATTGGGTGAAATGCTTACCTCTCAGTTTTCGGACATTAGAAATAAAAACAAAGAGGTCACTGATGATAGTAGTTATGGAACCAGTGTAACTATTCTTTTTCAGTATTCTTTGACAGTATATGAGACTTTGTTCCAAAGAACTGTCATCCCTTTAATTCCTATATTAGGCCCCTGTGTAGGGCCCAATTTTTTAAATATTAAAAAATGTTTTGAGTGATCTTGTGATTCCTAGACTTTTGATGAGACCTTTCTTGTTCAATGATATATTTGCCCAAAGGGCCCTGTGCTCTTAAAGTAGTCACTTAATAGCCTTATAATTTTGCAGCAGTACTAGTATATTTCCAGGGGGAAAAACATAAAATTGCATAGATATTTTCTAATTTAGAAATGCAATAGTTATTTTGTTTGGATTAACAAAACTAATATTTTTAATAACTCAGTAAGTCACCCCTTCAAAGGTATTACATTAACTTTGAGGATAAAGTAGTGCATGTATGATTTTGAGGCAATTTTTGAAGCTGTGCCTCAACTCAGTTGATTGCAATATTTTAAAAGTAATTTAAAAGTGATACCTTACATATGGTGTTACAGCTATGATGCTTCATTACACCTTCTTAAGACTGTGAATGAAACAAACAATTTGGTTGCCAATCATGTTACTAAACTGGGATGGGTTAGTCTTCTTTTCTAATTTAGTACATCTGTACCCCACTTGGATGCTATGCAGTTTATTTACTGTGTGAAAATTCTGATGTTAATTAACCCAGATCTGATGTACAAAAGTGTTGGAAAATGATATGGGAAATACTCATGGCAAATAAAAAACATTTCCAAGGGGACACATGACTTTGGAGTTACATATCACCCTAATATGGTTGAAACATAAACTGAGAACAATATAAGTTGTTTTAGATAACAGAATTTGAACTCTCAAGGTATTCCACGAGGATTTGCAAAAATGAATTGGATGTTAGTGGTATAGTGGCTGGATAAGCACAAACAGATTAATGCTGCTCTCCCTAATACTGTGGTGCAGTGCTTAATTTTTGCCAGGGTTTGCCAGGGCTGAGCCCTGGCACCCATAAGCTTGGCCATTCATAGTTCTGGCATCTCTGGGCTTGGTGCATCAGTTATGAATGTAAAAAATTGCTTGAGCCTTGGCACCTCTTTCCTTACAAATTAAGCACTGCTGTGGTGTAATGTCTTTATTGAATATGTAGCCAAGTCCTTATGGTTTTGAGAAAAGAATGCTGCCAAGGGTGTCATACTGTTATATAAACTTTGTTAGCAGGGTTAGTTCAGAGTTCAACAATGTGCTCTTTTCATTTTTAAGGTTCTGCACTGAGCAAAGAAAATTAAACCAGAAATTTCTATTATATCTTTCAGATTATTTACCCCAAAACAGATGATCAACGAAACAGATTGCAAGAGGCTTGCAAGGACATTCTTCTTTTTAAGAACCTAGATCCGGTAAGAGATTCTTCATAGTGAGCAATATTTAGTAGTGTCAGTAAGATTGAATTCAGTTAGAGTTTGGTATAGACATTCTTGAAACAAACTTACATCTTGTAAGGTAAGAAGAGATTTGCTGCTGCCCGTCTTGAGCTTTTTGTAAGCTGTATAGATGCACATTTCACAAAAAGAAAAGTATTATGAAAATTTGTGAGGTGTATACAGCACAGTTCTTTCCTTTAGTACCAAGTAACATAACCCTGATATTGGTGGAAGTGAAATACATTAACATGATTGTAAAATGTTTTACCTTTTCAGAGGCTTATTTAAAAACTGTTTTAAGAGATTAAAAAGTCTCGATACATATAAATGCACATCAATTAATTACAAAACGTTAAGAAAGTTGCTTCTGATGTTGTTTGTTTTATAGCCTCCGAAAGTTTGCTAAATGCCTCTCAGAAACCTCATAAGGCAAGGTCCCTGCCTCAAACAGTATACAATCTAAGGCCTGGTCTTTGCTACAAAGTTAGGTTTGCATGAGTTGCCTTGCAATGACCTAATTATGCATATGTCCACACTCAAATTTGTCTCCTGCCAATGTAAGCGCCCTGTTACAGCAGCAGTGATGCCACCTCCCTGAATGACATTGAGCTGTGGTTGATGCAGTGTGATGTAGATTACACAGGGTCTACATTCAACTCTTAACAGTCCTCCAGCAGCTCTTCTACAATGCCTGACACTGACCACTCTGATCACAATTGTGAACTCCACTGGACAGGGGTCATGGAGAGCGGAAGCATCTCCCACCCTTTTAAAACGCCCATGTATTTTTGAATTGCCTTTTCCTGATTGCCCAGTTTGACAAGCACACCTAGCCCCACTCTCCCTTGTTGTGTGTAGCTCACCAGGCCATCTACACACTCCAGATATGCTCCTGCCTAAAGTAGACAGGAGGTGTTGGATCTCCTGGGCCTGTGGGGAGAAGAAGATGTGCAGGAACAGCTACAGACCAGTCATAGAAATGTGAATATCTATGAAAAAGATTGCACAGGGAATATAAGCAAAGAGATATGATGGGGATCAGCAGCAGTGCTGCATGAAAGCAAAGGAACTGCAGGAGGCATATTGTAAGCCCAGGGAGGCCTACAGTCGACCTGGTGCCAAGCCACAGACTTGCTGCTTTTACAGTGAGCTCTGTGCCATGTTTGGCGGAGACCAGTGTTCCCTCTAATTTTTTCCACCCATGTGTGGAATAAATTTTGTAATGAGCACCAAGGTAATGTGTGGATGTGTGCCACCCGTAAAGACAAAAAAACCTAGATATAATATATATTTTTAAAAAGTTACCATAGGGACAATTACTCCAGCCAGGACATGTTAGGTATTTTGGAACTCACTATTCAAAGAATTAAATCTAAGTGTAAGAGAAATAAAAATTATGAAATGCATAGACCAGTCAAAACACTAAAATAACACACTTTGAAAGAATAACATTACAGAAAATATATGTTTATTGCAGGAAGTACCAAGAAGTAACAACAATAATACAAGTATGTGTTGGGAGGTGAGTGTGAAAGAGACAGAGTGTGTGTGTGACATAGAGAGCGTGTGCGCTCGCTGCTGGGGAAATTTCTGAGAGACGCCATGTGCTGCCTCTTTATGGCACTCATTGAAAGCTGTCCTGAGCACTGTCTCCCCTCGCCTGCTCTGCAGAAATGAGGTACGTGGGCAGGGGGGAGGAGGAGAGAGACAGACAGAGACTGTGAGCTGGCTGCTAGGGAAATCTCTCAGAAAGCTTGCACTGTCTCTTTAAGAAAAGCACTCACTCACCGTTCAGACCTCAGCAATTCCATGTTCTCCTGAGCCAGGCTGTCCCCTTTCTCCTGCTCTGCGGAGATGGGATATAGGGGCAGGGGGAGAGTTGTCAAGACTCTACCACCGTCTACTCAGTCCCGCCAACTGTGCATGGATGAGCCTGATCCAGGGGAAGGAATTTCAGGTAAGTGTGTGTGTGCATTTTTTGTATAGTGCTAAACGTGTTAGTAGGACTCAGATATCTACTTTTCATTGTTTTACTTGTACGAGAAGTGGTAGAGGTACAACAACAAATTTAGAGTTATCTGCTTTTCATTCCCCTGTAGGGTTAGGTGGGGATGGGAATGCAGAGCAGTTTGTTCATGTACATAGTAATGTCCCTTGTATCCTCCTGAGAGATCTCGATGAAAATTTTAGGGAGGGATGTTAGCCTTATTTCTTCCTCTGCGGTAGCACAATTTTCCATGCCAATCTGTAATGACTTCGGCAGGCATCTTTGCAGTAAACAGGCTAGTGGCATATGGGCCTGGATGGCTTCAGGACACCACCAGCAGTTGTGTTCTCTGTGCCTTTACCTATCTCATAGAACTGGAAGGGACCCTGAAGGGTCTTCGAGTCCAGCCCCTGCCTTCACTAGCAGGACCAAGTACTGATTTTGCCTTTGTTACCCTTGGGACGGAGATATCAGCTAACATCACCACTGCCTGTGGAAAATAGTGCCAATATTTAGAGCCATTGCCATGTACTCGTACTCATGGAAATAGGGCTGTAAGTTCATTGTTTTATGCAACTGAACGATTCCCTCCTTGTCCCTCCCACACTCCAGCGGGCCATACACACCATGGCTGTGGCTGGAGAGTGTTGCTGTGCAGACATAGACTCATAGACTTAAGGTCAGAAGGGAGCATTATGGTTCCATGTCTTGCTTAAAACTCTTATGGGAATAAGGGAAGGGAATTCTGAAACTTAACTTTTTCTTTTCATTGGGACTGTGAATACAATGATACATCTGTCTGTTTTATCTGTCATCACTGCTGTTGTGGCCTTGAGGAGTGCACTTACCACACCTGTGGAACTGCCTAACCCTGATGAGAAGAAAGAAGAGTGGGCTGCACTCTTGTTGACATAAAGGCCCAACAGTTGTGGGCTTGCTTTCCTTTGTAGTCAGTGGAGAACTCCATTTCAGCAGCTCTCTATACCCCCCAACATTCCACGTGGCATCATGGACCACATCCTTACCTCTACCACTCCAAACTGGGGGATAGTAAGGAAAACCATAGCTTCACATACACTGACTTGTGAGAGCCCTGGCTGGTGTATGTTTGACAGAAATGAATTTAAATGGATAGTACCATTCTGCTTTTCAAGTTCTGTTCTGTTAATTGATTTTATAAGTTTGCACTGTACTGGTTTTTAATTGCACATTATTGTTTTGTACTGTTTTTGGTGCGCAAAATTTTTTTATATTTTGGAAAAAAAAAATCTTTATTACTTCATGAGGTATACTACAGAATGCCTCATACTACTCAAAGCACACCTTACTTGTAATACCACACCTCGACAGAACTCATTAGTTCAGTTAAAAACACAGTGTAGTAATTATGAATGTATTGGAAGCACTGCATAATTCATAGGTTCATTGAAAGATGGTGTGATATTCATAAATATACACCAAGCACTACACAATTCCAAACAACTGCCAAAATTTCAGGGCCAGACAGATCACTGTCCATCATAGCACATTACTGTGGCTGACCTTTAAGGTACTGTTTTAAGGCCTCTCTCAGCAGCATAGCTCTGCAATGAACGCTAATGGCCCTTGTGTCTGGCTGTTCAAACTCAGCAGACAGCGGCTCCACCTCCACCCCGGTGGCAACTTTTCTGCTTTTGCCTCACAGATATTATACAGGACATAGCAGGCAGCTATAACCATTGGGATATTTTTTCTCACTGAGCTCTAATCTAGTTAGTAAACACCACCAGCATCCCTTTAATTTGCAAAAGCACATTCAACTGTCATTCTCATCTGCTGAGTCAGTTGTTGAATATTTCCTTGGCTCTGTCAAAGTGGCCAGGGTACAGCTTCATGAGCAAGGTGTAGGCTGAGTCCCCCAAGATCGCTACTGGCACTTCAACATCACCAATGGTAATCCGCAAATTAGGAAAAAATGTTCTCTGCTTGCAGCTTCCTGAACACTCCTATGTCCTTAAAGATATGAGCATCATGCTCCTTCCCTGACCAGCCCACATTGGTATCAATGAAGTGTCCCTGGTGATCAACCACTGCTTGTATAACTATAGAAAAGTAGCTCCTTCTGTTGAGGTATTCTGTAGCAAGGTGGGATGGGGCCAAAATAGGAATGTGCACGCTGTCTATCACTCCACCACAATTTGGGAGCCCCATAGCTACAGATCAGTCCACAATATCTGCCATGTCCTTAACAATCACGCTCCTGTGTAGCAGGATTAATGACCCTACATGCTTGCATGACAATGACCTCACTGGATTTTCCAACTCCAAAATGATTTGCAACTAAGCTTCAACACTTCAACTGCCACTGGCTTTTGAACCATCAGTGCAGTTCTCATTCATTCTGATGTCCATATGCTGGGGGCTGAGGTGAGCTCAGCACACAAATCCAGAAATGTGCCTTTCCTATCTGAAATTTCTGCAGCCACTGCTCATCATCCCAAGCCTGTGTTACGATGCAATCCCACCAGTCAATGCTTGTTTCTTGGGTCCAGAAGGATCACTCCACCATCTGCAGCTACTCCATGAATGCCAACAACGACCTTGAATTGTTTATCACTTTGTCCCTTAGTAATCTATCCAAAAAAACCCAGAAAATACAAAGTTAAGGTATACCCCCTTCCCCACATGACAACCTTAATTCTGCCTTCTGAACAATGCCTTGGCTGACTCCAAATGCACATGCTAGCATTCTGCCCTTCCAGATACTATAGAACACTTTAGGAACAGACCACGTGAACCCTGTAGGGCAAAGTGTAAAACTTTCTCTTTGCTAAGGCAAAACTGAGGTTTAGGTCTGGCATAGCTGACTACACCTGGCTTACTCTCAAGTACTGAGCCTATTCCACACAAACCACCCAAGACTTGCTAAATGTTACCGCTTCTTCACCTTTGCCCTGAGGATTTCCTTTGAGACATTGCCTTCACTCACCCTCACTAAGCCTTGGAGGCCACTATGTCACAAGACTGCTGACAATCCTCATGGCAAGAGGACACCCTTGTGCACATACTGCAAATACAGCTTCCTGAAATGAGGCATAGTTGATTTTTCAAAGTATGCATGTATCTCTTGTCATATCACAGTGAGAACTGCTCCAACTGATCCCCTCACCATTCAATACAGCTACACCTAACAGTAAAGGCATCTGTAGTACACACAGATTAATGCTGAAATTCAAATCTGTGGATCACAATACAAATAGTAGTACATTCTCTTAGAACTTCCTCATGTCTACTTATTATGGCAGCCCCGTTACCGAACCATTCCCAGTGGCTACTGCCAGCTCCAGAGGGCAGAGCTTAACCTGCATTGTGGAGATGGCCTGTACCTTAATACTTTATTTCCTGTTTTTCTGAAGTTTAAAATTGCATTACTTTAACTCTTCCTTTCCTGGTGTTCAGAGGTTTACGTTTAGCCGATCTTCTCATTCTGGAAGGACACTAGGTACCAGTGGGCAACCTTCCTTCTGTGTTAACCAAGATTTTGGACATTTAATTTTACATGCATACAGGTATAGTCCTTTGATATCTGCAGCCAGTTCCTATAGACTGGGTGAATGTCTGAAGGGCAAGTATCCTGTTACACAGTTAGCTTTATTTACCTGTATGACTTATTTTATATTAGATTGATTAGGCTGTTTGGTGTCAAAATATACCAAATATGCCTCTTTGACTTGACATTCAGTGCTGTGCTGTGCTGTGCTGTAGGGGGCTGTCTGGGTCTTCTAGGAGCTCCTTGTTAAAATTATTTTGCCACCAAAATGCAAGGAAGGTCACGATGATTTCCATGCCGCTGATGTAGTTTATCCCTCCTTGGATATAATTATATTATCTCTGTCAGGGATGACTAAGATCATTATATGTGCACATTTTACTTTCGGAGTGGATTGGATTATATTAAATTGCAAATATTCAAAAAAACAAAAAATTCTGACACCCTCACTAGGTTGTCATGCTGTCTGGACACCCAAAACTGGTGGTATGTTCTGTAATTATATTTCAGCAACCCAGTAGCAAATGTGAATTCCTGAAGTAACCCAAAACTGGCTTTTGTAGGTGACAAATCTTAGGAACTGTCACAGACTGAAGTGTCACTAGGGGAGGTTTTGGAATTAATTGATAAACCCAACATTAACAAGTCGCCGGGACCAGATGGCATTAAAATATGAAGTTGCGGAACTATTAACTAAGGTGTGTAACCTGTCCTTTATATCGGCTTCGGTACCCAATGACTGGAAGTTAGCTAATGTAACGCCAATGTTTAAAAAGGGCTCTAGAGGTGATCCTGGCAATTACAGACTGGTAAGTCTAACGTCAGTCCTGGGCAAATTAGTCGAAACAATAGTTAAGAATAAAATTGTCAGACACATAGAAAAACATAAACTGTTGAGCAATAGTCAACATGGTTTGTGTAAAGGGAAATCATGTCTTACTAATCTATTAGAGTTCTTTGAAGGGGTCAACAAACATATGGACAAGGGGGATTGAGTGGACACAGTGTACTTAGATTTCCAGAAAGCCTTTGACAAGGTCCCTCACCAAAGGCTCTTACATAAATTAAGCTGTCATGGGATAAAAGGGAAGGTCCTTTCATGGACTGAGAAGTGGCTATCAGACAGGGAACAAAGGGTAGGAATTAATGGTAAATTTTCAGAATGGAGAGGGGTAACTAGTAGTGTTCCCCAAGGGTCAGTCCTATGACCAATCCTATTCAATTTATTCATAATGATCTGGAGAAAGGGGTAAAGAGTGACGGTTGGCAAAGTTGCAGATGATACTAAACTACTCAGATAGGTTAAGACGCAAACACAGATTGTGAAGAAACTTCAAAAAATCTCACAAACGAAAGTGATTGGGCAACAACAATGGGCAAATGAATATTATGTGGATAAATGTAAAGTAATGCACATTGGAAAAAATAACCCCAATCAGTATACATTACAATAATGATGGGACTAATTATACAACAAGTCAGCGAAAAAGATCTTGCGTCATCGTGGATAGTTCTCTCGAAGATGTCCACACAGGTGCAGAGGCGAGTCAAAAAAGCAAACAGAAGATGGTTTAGGAATCATTAAAAAGGGGATAGAGAATAAGACTGAGAATATATTATTGCCTTTATATAAGTCCCTGGTACGCCCACACTCGAATACTGTTGTACAGATGTGGTCTCCTCACCTCACAGAAAATAATTTCTAGCACTAGAAAAAGGTTAAAAGGGCAACTAAAATGATTAGGGGTTTGGAGAGGGTCCCCATATGAGGAAAGATTAAAGAGGCTAGCCTCTTCAGCTTGGAAAGAGGAGACTAAGGTGGGATTGGACTAGAGTATATAAAATCATGAGTGATGTGGAGAAAGTGGATAAGGAAAAGTTATTTACTTATTCCCATAATACAAGAACTAGGGGTCACCAAATGAAATTAATAGGTAGCAGGTTTAAAACAAATAAAAGGAAGTTCTTCTTCACACAGCGCACAGTCAACTTGTGGAACTCTTTACCTGAGGAGGTTGTGAAGACTGGGACTATCACAATGTTTAAAAGGGAACTGGATAAATTCATGATGGTTAAGTCCATAAATGGCTATTAGCCAGGAAGGGTAAAAAATGGTGTCCCTAGCCTCTGTTCATCAGAGGATGGAGATGGATGAAAGGAGAGAGATCACTTGATCATTGCCTGTTAGGTTCACTCCCTCTGGGGCACCTGGCATTGGCCACTGTCAGTAGACAGATACTGGGCTAGATGGACGTTGGTCTGACCCAGTACGGCCGTTCTTATGCTCTTATGAGTACTATAACAGTCTGACCATGGAGTCACAGACAGTCAGCCATGGGCACACAAGTCACTTGGGCAAGCTGGATTTAGTGATTAATGGTCACTTACAACAAAGATCACAAAATATTAAAAATATTGCTCCCAGTCTCAAGAGACCAGTCACTTACCTCAGGTCAATGTGTACCTTAAATTTCACACCAAAGACAACACTTGTAGCCAATCCTATAGTAAACTAACTAAGGATTTATTAACTAGGAAAAATAAATGAATTATTTAAAGGTTAGAGCAGGCAACATATGTACACAAATAAGTTACAGCCTATTGTTCCAAAAGGTGTCGGAGAGATGATAGTCTGTCAGCTCTAAATGTCTTTTAGGGCTAACTCAACTTGACCCTGGGGATCTGCTATTTTTTCCTGGTTCCAGCCCTGCCAGAGTCCAAACAGCAAAGAGATGAAAAGTATTCATGTCAGCTATCTTTATTTCCCTCTTGACATGGACTTCTGCATATAGCTTGTGTAGGGACAATTACCAAAGTCTTCCTATCGTGATGCCTCACAATGGCCCGCTTAGTTCTGATAGTCCTCCTCAGAGCAGGCCTTTTGACAGTTATGAAGTAAAATGTACATTATTCCTTATATCATGAGATACAGACATAAGTAAGATTAGTGCATATAGCAACTTACAAGCATTTTGTAAAATCTAAAAACTAAACATGCCTTTACAAATTCAGCAGCTATCTTGAACAATATTAACATACAGATGAGCTAGTCTGGATTCCAGCATTTGTCAGTGCTCAGGTGATGCCTACAGCACCTGATCTGCCAGCATCACACTCACTCCACCCCTAACTTTAAATTACACTGTATTATGCCAACATTTTTCAGAAATGAAGTACAACTGCCAGCAAAGTGTAGTTTAATATGTTTCTTTGCCAACTTCTGGTGTCTCTTCCTTGTATAAAGTTCTGAAAGAGCATTTCTGATGAAATGAGAAAGCAAATGAATAGTTACATTAACTCATTCTGTCTGCAGGTACTGTTGGTATGCAACTACAGTGACAACTTTGGTGAAGACCCTTGCTAAAATATATATTTGTAGCACATCACTGCTACTGTTCTTTATCTACATAACACTTAATCATTGTTCTGAGGGGAAACAGGTATTAGTTTACGCAGTCAGTGTTGGAAAATGCTGGGAGGAGCCAGCCAGTTCGGCTTGTTTACACATGTTGACTTCAAAGATGTTTGAAGTATCATTAAGCCTGCTTGATGGAGATGTGTGGTTATTTGCAAGGCAAAGTTGCAGCTATCTGGGAACAAAGGTAAATTATGTGCTTAAAAAGGTTACTTAAGGAGAATATTAATTAATATTTAAGCATATTTAGGCATATGAGTCAGCTGCAATTGGTCTTGAAAAAGGAATGTCTTTTGTTTTGCTTATAAGCAGATGTCACGGAAGGGAGCTGACAATCTTGGACTGGATTAAAGTGCTCTTTCATGGGTAGTAAGAAACAAACGGGTAATAGAGGCCTTTGACATGTGAACCTTAAAGTCTCAAGTGGGCTATAAGGGCATAGGGTTTATGCTTAATTGTTTTGTGTGTATAAAATCGGGGCAGGGGGCAGTGGGGGCCCCCCTGTTGCCCATGGTGGCTGACTAGCCCAATTCAAGAGCAACACAAATTTCACAGATCCATGTGTTGTCTGAGTTAGAGTCCATGATTACAGCACACTGCTTTCATCTTTCTTGCTTTGCATCCATCCTCTGGATCAAAGCTGTTTCATGTTCAGGTGTACCCAGTTGCAGATATTCTCTCCAAATTGGATGGGATTCTGCGTGCTCCTCCCAGCTTTCTACATTGTTGTTGAACAACTTCATATCATATATTATATAAAATAGGTCAGACAAAGAACTTTGTGCTATGTGAAATTTTTAGGTATCTTAAACTCTACTTTGTAACTGTTTTGTGCCACCCTTGTGATGCTTTCTATGTTATTCAACTAGACTTTTTTACTAATTTTTATTGTTTTTTTTCCTGTTTCTGCAAAACTGCCAGTGAAATGTTACTTCATTTAACAATACCTGAATTGAATTTTTTCCTGTACTGTATGTGATTCGATGGCAAGATGTATGAATGTATTATTGTGAACAACGTGGTGAATGAAGGATGATCTGGCTATGAGATGGTAACTCTGAGATTTGTATGACAGTATGCAAGGAGAGATTTGTGATTATAGATGAGGTATAGTGGATGGGAAGAGGGGAGTTTTTGGTGGCTAATAATGTTTTTATTTAATTAATATCTATTCAGCTCTTAATCTATTTTAAATACGTTTTTGTCTGTGAATTTCCTTTGTTTTTAGGAAATATTTAAAAGCAGTGATTCAGAAGGGACAAGTATAATCATCTGTCTGATTTCCAGTATAATACAGGCCATAAAACTTCCCCCAAAATAATTGCTAGATCATATCTTTCAGAAAAACATCTAATCTTGATATAAAAATTGTCAGTGATGGAGAATCCACCATGAACCTTGTAAATTGTTCCAATGGTTAATTATTCTCACTATTAAAAATATATGCCTTATTTCCAGTCTGAATTTGTTTAGCTTCAACTTTCATGTTATACCTTTCTCTGCTAGATTGAAAAGCCCATTATTAAATATTTGTTCCCCTTATAAGTGCATATAGACTGTAATAATGATTACCCCGTAACCACCTCTTTGTTAAGCTAAATGGCTAGTCTCAAGGAGCTCAATCAGTACAAGGCATGTTAATCACTGTTAATCTGTTAATCATTCACATGGCTTTTCTCTGAATCCTCACCAGTTTATCAGCATCTTTTCTAAATTGTGGACACCAGATCTGGATGCAGTATTCCAGCTGTAGTCACACCAGTGCCAAATACGGAGGTAAAATAATCTCTGCTCCTGCTTGAGATTTCCCTCTTTATACATCCCAGGATCACATTAGCTCTTTTGGCCAACAGTCACACAGGAAGTTCATGTTCAGCTGATTATCCATCATGACCCCGAAATCTTTTTCAGATTAACTGCTTCCCAAGATAGAGTGCACCATCCTGTGTATATGGTCTACATTCTTTGTTCCTAGATATTTACATTTAGCCATATTAAAAAGCATAAAATTGCCTACAATTTTCTAAGCAATCCATATCACTCTGAATCAGTGACCTGTCCCCTTCATTGTTTTACCACTCCCCCAATTTTTGTGTCATCTGCAAACATTGAGTGATGATTTTACGTTTTCTTCCAGATCATGGGTAAAAATGTTAAAACATAGGGCCAAGAACTAATGATAGATATCAGGCTGATTACCCAGCTCATAGTGTTTACCCTTTTTAAAAATTGACACAACATTAGCTTTCTTCCAGTCTCCTAGAACTTCTCCAGTGCTTCTAGACTTATTGAAAAAACAACATCAATGGTCCATTCAACTCCTCAGCCAGCTCTTTTAAAACTTTTGGATGAAACTCATTTGGACCTGTTGATTTAAAAACGTCTGACATTAGTAGCTTCTGTTTAACATCCTCCAGAGATATTAGTGGAATGGAAAGAGTATTATGATCACCATGTGATGAGACTGTATCATCTGGGTGTTTTGGCTGTCTTCATTTCTCCTCTATACCAGGTTCCTTATTTTAACCAGCACAGATTTCTTCCTCAACTGTGGAATTGTGGCTTTTGGGGTATCATAAATGACTTCCAATTATCATTCACATTCTTCTGATTAAATTCTTCCTCCCCTGCTTAGGCTCATAATTATTTTCGCTTTGTAAAATTGGCCCTGTTAAAACTGCAAGTATGTATATTACTGGTCTGAACGTGATTCTGCTTGCACATTATAAATGTGATCAAACCATAATCACTTGTACCTAAGCTACTGTATATAATGCTATAATGTTTAGAAATTCCAAGGATGTTTTAGTTCAGGCACCATGAGAGCTCCAGCACATGTCATTTCCACGCAGCTTTTTTCCCCTACACATTGTAGATAGGGGCATAAGGAAGCAGTCTGTCAGCCACCTAGGATGAGGGTGGTCTAGCCTCTGATACTCTCCTGTTAGCTTCCTCTGTTTGTGGCTCTCAAGTTCATTAAAATGGCCATACTGGGTCAAACCATTGGTCCATTTAATTCGGTGTCCTGTCTTCTGTATTGCCCAGTGCCAGACGCTTCAGAGGGAATGAAAAGAACTGGACAGTTAATTGAGTGATCATTCCATATTGTCCAGTCTCAGCTTCTGACGGTCTGAGTTTAGGGACACCCAGAGCATGGCATTGCATCCCTGACCATCTTGGACCTATCCTCCAAGAATTGATCTAATTCTTTTTTGGATCCAGTTACACTTTTGGCCTTCATAACATCCCAAGACAATGAGTTCCACAGGTTGACTGTGTGTTATGTGAAGAAGTACTTCTTTATGTTTGTGAAAACTGATTATTCCTATCTTTTGATTCCTATCTTTTAACCAGTTGCTGATGCATGAGAGGATTGTCTCTTTTATCCCATGACAACTATACTTTGCTTGAGCCTTTGGGGTGGGATCTTGTCAAAGGCTTTCTGAAAGTCTAAGTACAGTATACACTATATCCACCATCAGAGGGGTAGCCGTGTTAGTCTGGATCTGTAAAAGCAGCAAAGAGTCGGGTGGTACGGTATAGACTAACAGACATATTGGAGCATGAGCTTTCGTGGGTGAATACCCACTTTGTCGGATGCATGCTCATGCTCCAATACGTCTGTTAGTCTATAAGGTTCCACAGGACTCTTTGCTGCTTTTACTATATCCACTGGATCACCTGTGTCCACTTGCTTGTTGACGCCCTCAAAGAATTCTTATAGATTGATGAGGCGTGATTTCCCTTATGAAAACTGTGTTGACTTTTCCCCAACGCACTGTGTTTTATTTATTTGTCTGATAATTCTGTTATTTGCTGTAGTTTCAACCACTGTGCCTTGTAATTGCCAGGATGGCCTCAGGAGCCTTTTTAAAAAAATCATCGTCACATTAGCTATCCTCCAGTCATCTGGTACAGAAGCTGATTTAAGTGATAGGTTATATACCACACTTATTAGTTCTGCAATTTCATATTTTAATTCCCTCAGAACTTTTGGATGAATACCATCTGTTCCTGGTGACATACTACTGTTTAATTTATCAATTTGATACCTCAATCTGGGACAATTCTTCAGATATTCAACCTAAAAAGAATGGTTTAGGCATGAGAATCTCCCTCACATCCTCAGCGGTGAAGACCGATACAAAGAATTCATTTAGCATCTCCGCAATGACCTTGTCTTCTTTGAGTGCGTGGATTATACGATGGCCCCACTGATTGATTGGCAAGCTTCCTGCTACTGATGTATTTAAAAACAATTTGCTGTTAGTTTTTGTTGTTTTGCTTGTAGCCCTTCAAATTATTTTTTGGCCTGCCTACCTCTACTTTTACACTTGACTTGCCAGAGTTTATGCTCCTTTCTGTTTTTCTCAGTAGTATTTGAGTTACAATTTTTAAGTGATATCTTTTTGCTTCTAATTGTTTCTTTTACTCCGTTGTTTAGCCAATGGTGGGTTGTTTTTTTTTGATCCTCTTAAAAATTATTTGGGGTATACATTTAGTTTGAGCCTCTGTTATGGTGTTTTTAAAGTTTCCATGAAGCTTTTAGGCATTTCACTCTAGTGAGTGTTCCTTTTATGTTACCTTCAGGTAGCTGCATCATTTTTATGTAGTTCCCCTTTTTGAAGTTAAATTCATAGATTCATAGATTCTAAGACTGGAAAGGACCTCAAGAGGTCATCGAATCCAGTCCCCTGCCCTCATGGCAGGACCAAATACTGTCTAGACCATCCTGAACAGACATTTATCTAAACTACTCTTAAATATCTCCAGAGATGGAGATTCCACAACCTCCCTAGGCAGTTTATTCCAGTGTTTAACCACCCT
The DNA here is from genome assembly GCF_003597395.2 of Chelonoidis abingdonii. Lineage (NCBI taxonomy): Eukaryota > Metazoa > Chordata > Testudines > Testudinidae > Chelonoidis > Chelonoidis abingdonii. The sequence goes on from NC_133769.1 coordinate 29,817,752, forward strand.
GACAGTTAGGAACTTTTTCCTAATGTCCAACCTAAACCTCCCTTGCTGCAGTTTAAGCCCATTGCTTCTT
>NC_133769.1:29820013-29854629 GCF_003597395.2 Chelonoidis abingdonii
AGGTGGCCTGTAGTAGACTCCTAGCACGACATCACTCTTGTTTTTTACCCCTTTTAGCCTAACCCAGAGACTCTCAACACTTCCATCTCCTATGTCCATCTCCACCTCAGTCCAAGTGTGTACATTTTTAATATATAATGGAACACCTCCTCCCTTTTCTCCCATCCTTCCTGAGCAAGCTGTACCCATCCATACCAACATTCCAATCGTGTATTATCCCACCAAGTTTTAGTGATCTCAACAATGTCATAGTTGTATTTATTTATTAGCACTTCCAGTTCTTCCTGCTTATTACCCATACTTCCTGCATGCTACTATGGTGCATTTCTTTGGTATTCCTCTCCCTACAAGGATGTTAATTTCATTACATTATGGTCACTATTACCAAGCTGCTCAGCTATATTCACCTCTTGGCCCAGATCCTGTGCATCACTTAGGACTAAATCAAGAATTGCCTCTCACTTTTTGGGTTCCAGGACTAGCTGTTCCAAGAAGCAGTCATTAATGGTCTAGTGTGTTGCTGAAGAAAAACTGTCCTTTGTCCCCACACCTTCCTGCCATTCTGTTCATCTCTCTCCATGATTTTCTTTTCCTCATTTCGCTCCCTACCCTAGCTCTGTGTGCCTCTTTTCCCTCCCACTGTTATGCTGAATCCTACTCGATGCTGAAATATTAAATTGACCAAAGTGAGTGAAAGGTAAATGACAGGATGTCATTTTAACTTGTGAGCAGAGTATGTAAAATTGTTGTTGAAAGGAAGAACAGAACAGAATCAAAGAACTGTGTGAACTGAGTCTTTTTGGAGTAAAGGAATTACTGATTATCAATGTTTGGTATTTATATGGCTCCCTCACCATAATATCTGAGGAACTCACAATCTTTAATGTGTTTATCTTCACAGCATCCCTGTGAGGTAGGGAACTACTGTTATCCCCATTTTCTTGTTGGGGAGTGGGGCACAGGGAGACTGTGTGATTTGCTCAGGGTCATACAGGAAGTTTGGGATGGAACAGAATTGAACTGAGATCTCCTGAGTCCAAAGCAAGAACCCTAATCACTGGATCATCTTTTTTTTTTTTTTGGTTTTTATTGTGGTCTTTTTCACACCCCCAGCATCTCATCCAAGACTTCTGGTGCCCGTGGCATCTACCTTAATAGTCAAGTTGAAGCCCAGCTCCTTGTTCCAGATTGGCTAGTGCAAACACCATTGCAACTGTACGTATATGGCAGTGCATTTAAATCCAGGATATCTTGTTTTACATGAGTAGTAGGGAAGTAAATTTGGACTCATGGAAGTTATTTTCTGTCTGTGTACTGGTCATGACTTTCCATTCTTTCTATCCTGCTTGGGCTGAAAAAGTGCCACCATCACTGGGTCCGGCATTAGGAGTTTGTATCAACAAGTTTAAATGCTGATGCTTCTTTGGGACCAGCTGTTTTGATGAATAGTTGTGCAGTGGGGAGAGCATTGTTCAGAAGGACTTACGTTACCAAATCTATGAAGTGACATTAATAAGATACACAGGTTTCCAAATGGTGGCAAATTAGTGGGCTCTCTAGTGTTTTTTTAAAAAAGGAACTAAATAGCATTTCCAAAGGGCAAATCACATTCCATAAGCACTCTCCTGTCTGAAGCAGGAGCCACTATCCAAGGACTCCTGTTGACTACGTTTTTAATCCATATAGAATATATAGTAAATACAGTACACGTTTGGTTATGTTCAATAGCTGTTTATTATCTATTAGAAATTTCTTCACAGTCCCCTTGAGATAGATACCATATTTATTTTCCTGACTGGAAAGTAAATTGAGACTAAAACATTATTTTATTCATGCAGTATGTGCATACAGGATGGTACTTAAAATGTGATACTGATATTAGCTAGTTAGAAGGGCCAGGAGCGAAAGCTGGTAATTTTGTACTTGACCTTGAAAAAAGCATCATATACTGTTCTAGGGAGATGTCACTAACAGTAGAAAAATTACTATGCTATAGGGTTTAGCTGTGTATATTTCTTGTTTGTACTATCTATAACAGTGTTACTGAACTTATACACACGTACAATTTTGTTGTAAAACTCATTTTGAAAGAATCATTGACCTTCAGATACACCAGTTAGGTGTGAACATAAGCATAGACACATGAATGGTAATTGTGAGCTGGGGGGTAGCAACCTGTCTGGCTGTGAAAGCCAAACTCCTGGATGTAACTGAGCTCTGGGGAGCATAAAGAGCTTAGAAGCTCTACTAAGCGAGAATTGCACAGCTCTACAGCATTCTGTTGCTAGTTTGACTTCTGTATAAGTTGCATCACAAAAGTTGACCTGCAATTTTGGGAAAAAACATTTTCGTACAGGGCGTAGGCCTCTTTCAGTGCACAGAATGGATAGTGCTCAGTGAATGAGGCAGTTCAAGACTTTTTTATCCCCAGCATTCAGTATGTGACTCATGCCTAATGTACTACACCTCATCCAGGTGCTGGACTGAATATGCTTTTTTTTTAAATTTCCTCATGGCTTTTCTGTTGTCCTCATCACAGTAGTACATCAGTACTTCGCACACGTGAATGAATTCCTCTTCACAGTACCTCTTTTTGAAGTAGGGAGAGGTATTATTACTTCCTACTTGTTTACAGTATTATTTTAAATTTAGACCTCTGCATTTTTTTTTTCTTTCTTGTTCAAGTTCTGACTCCTCTAAGTTAGTGGTGGTTCATTGTGGTGAGAGTTGCTGCTGTTTCATTTTGTATCTATTTTATTGTGCAGGGACACTTTGAGCACAGGCATATTTTATGTATGTTTACATGTAAAGTAAAAAAATGCAAACTATGTAAATGTAGTGTTTCTAAGGTTGCAAAGTCAAGCACTCAAAAGCAGGAGATGCCAGAATTTAAGTTTCCTACGCATTGTTAATTCAGCCACTTGTTCACATACACAGAGATACAGTCCTAATTTAATAATCGTACACTAACTTTTCCACAGGAGTCCTGCCTCATTCACATTAAAAGATAGATAGTGGTTAGTGAATGAGGCAGTGGTTAAAAACCAAATACCGAACAACAGTTAGTATATGTGTGGCTGATCCCTTATTTACTTCATGCCATCCAAACACTGCACTAAATTTGGCAGTCATCACAATAATGTAGACTAATCAAGTGTACTTATAATTGTACATTGTTGTCTTAAGACAATTTCTAAAATGTGGCTATATGGGACTCTATCAAGTGATTCTTTTATTCTCTTTTCCTAAAGGCACTAAAAAGTAGAAATGACAACACATTTATATTTATATTTAGAAGTTGCATAAACTGTGTGCCCTCTGGGCATACTTGCCAAATTTACTAATTAACAAATTAAGAGGAATGCCTAACAACCATTGGAAAAGTTGTGTCTCAAAGTCTGTTTTTACTGCACCATCAAGACTTCTGTGATCACTCCTTACTTGGACAACTGTGCAAATTCTTTCTCCAAGCATAATTTTTGCCAAGTTGTAGACTCTTCATTTTGTACAGTAGAGCATAACATTTTGAAACAACTGTTTGAAGATATTGTTCTCATGAATATTTCAATGCCAAACGCAACAGGTAACTTCTTGCAGTGTGAGATCAAATATGATTCAATTTGTATCAAACAAACAGTTTTGCCCCAGTATATAAAATCAATTTGTGTTAGAATGGTTATTTTTCCAATGAGTCAGAGTCATTTTACTTCAGCATGCAGCCAATCTGCATATTGTGTGAATAGAGAATTAAAAATAAACCCTATGTTTTTTCAGTAGTTGTCAGTCATAATGACAACCACCTACATATTGAATGTTTCCTTAGTTCTGTGCTATGAGGTTATAATTACAGGGAATGATAGATTTTGATTGATTAGAAAGACAGATCTTGTATGTCATGAGATTAGGAAGAGTGTTCAAAGGCATTGTTAGACTGTGTCTACACTAGACATTTTTGTTCTTAAAATTTGCCACAGTTGGTACCTCTGTACAGCTCCAGGAGTGGTAGCACTAGAATGGACTGTCCACCAGCACTTTAACCACTATATTGTCTAACCCTGCTCAGAATAGGTGTAGATTATACAAATATGTGTGGCCACCAGCAGCTGGTGTACACTTGTGATCCCACTCTTGGTACCACTGATAGAAGCAATGGTGTGAAATTTTGAGAGAAAAAAAAATCTAGTGTAGACACAGCCTCACTGTGCTACTCTCTTTGCTGCCATCTGAAGTCTGTGACCCTGATTTGATTTACACCAGGGTGAGATCAGAGTCTACTCACTGAAGTTGTAGTGGAGTAAAACCAGTGTAACTGAGACAATAATCAGGCTTTTTTTTCCCATTATGTATCCAGGCTAATTATGGATGCTCATATACATTTTGTTTTGGAATAGGTAGTAAAGTTACTTTGTGAATTCACTGCAATTTAACCGGTCTTTTTGCCTTCCCCTGCAAAGCCAGCTGTAACAAAGATTTTGGGGTGAAGTACATTAGCCACAACATTTCAAACAAAGAAAATATCTTGGACAAGAACTGTAATATTCAAGTCCTTTGTGTCAGCCAGGAGTCTTTGTGCATGAATCCACTATCAACTGTGGATTTGTTACTAGGAAAACCTCATTTCTTCCCTATCCCTTAGTGTGAGAGGATGGCAATGATTCTCTCTCTATCAAAAATGGGTATTTTTATTATTCTAAAGTGTGCTGTCATGATTGAAACCCATGTTTCCAGTCGCTTTCTCAAAAATGTTCCTTTTCTGACTGACATTAATACACTTACTCTCAGTCCAAAGTTTAATTATTTTTTGAATGGCCTAAGAAATTCCACTGAGCTGTATTAATTATCCAAGTATGAAAACAAATACTATATAAATATACTAAATAATTCTAAATTATTTCAAATGCAGTTTTTCCTACTCAACCCACTTTTTAATAGAGCTTCAAATTTGGCATGTACATAGTTCTCAGTGAGGAATCTGTGTTTGTTGTGTTTTTTTTAAATAACAAATAATGAAGTGACTAAAAAAGTTGTTAAAATGGCATAATGTGCATGTTTAGTACAACATTTTCCTTAAGGAAATGTGTCTAATTTAAATCAAATGTATCATATTTGTAATGCTGCTGGTATTGTAGTATAGATTATCAGGATGCCCCACTACAGCATTCCATATAGCACATGTGCACACATTGCAATAAAAAGCTGCATCTGATTGTGTTTTATATGTATGTAAACACAAACTACTTTAGAAAAAAACTAGTAAGAGAGCACTTAAAAGTAGGAGCCATCAGAATTAAGGGTTGCCTGTATATATGCATTATGACAGTCCTAATTACACAATCACATACAATTGTTCCTACAAGGCTCATGCTGCTTTTAGTGCAAAGTAAGCTGTCCTGGGATAAGAGGGAAGGTCCTCTCATGTGTCAGTAACTGGTTAAAAGATAGGACGTACGGGGTCAATTTTCAGAATGGAGAGCGGTAAATAGTGGTATCCCCCCAGGGGTCTGTGCTGTGATCATTACTGTTTAACATTCATAAATGATCTGGAAAAAAGGATAAACAGCTAGATGGAACAATTTGCAAATTACACAAAACTAGTTAAGATAGTTAAATCTAAAGCGGACTGCAAAGAGTTATACAAAGGGATCTCTCAAAACTGGGTGACTGGGCAGCAAAATGGCAGATGACATTCAGTGTTGATAAATGCAAAGTAATGCACACTGGAAAACATAATCCCAACTATACATATAAAATGCGGGGGTCTAAGATCTTGGAATCATCATGAATGGTTCTCTGAAAACATCTGCTCAATGTGCAGCAGCAGTCAAAAAAGCTAACAATGTTGGGAATCATTAGAAAAGGCATAGATAATAAGACCGAAAATAACATAGTTTGCTCACATCTTGAATACTGCATGCAGATCTGGTCTCCCCATCCCAAAGAAAAGATATATTGGAATTGGAAAAGGTACATAAAAGGGCAACAAAAATGATTTGGGATATGCAACAGCTTCCGTATGAGGAGAGATTAATAAGACTTGGACTTTGCATTTGGAAAAGAGATGACTAAGGAGGGATATGATATAGGTCTATAAAATCATGACTGGTGTGGAGAAAGTAAATAAAGAAGTGGTATTTAATCCTTGACCACAAGAACTAGGGGTCACCAAATCAAATTAATAGGCAACAGGTTTAAAACCAACAAAAAGAAATATTTCTTCACAACGCACAGTCAACCAGTGGAACTCTTTGCCAGAGGATGTTGAAGGCCAAGACTTTAACAGGGTTAAAAAAGAAACTAGATAAGTTCATGGAAGATAGGTCCATCAATGGCTATTAGTGAGGATGGTCAGGGATGCAAATCCTTGCTCTGAAGTATCTCTAGCCTCTGATTGCCAGAAGCTTGGAATGGGTGATGGGATGGATCACTTGATGATTACCTGTTCTGTTCATTCCTTCGGAAGCATCTGGCAGTGGCCACTGTCAAAGGTTGGATACTGGGCTAGATGGACCATTGATCTGTCCCAGTATGGCTGTTCTTTTGTTCTTATCCAGTGCTGCACTGAATATGGATATTTTAATGGGCTTTTCTGTTATGCTTATCACAGTAGTCCTGAGTGCTCACAAGCATGAATTAATTAATCTTTACAACACCTCCTTTGAAGGAGGGAAAAATATTATTACCCCCACTTCACAAATGGTTGATGTCAGAATCAGCGTTGGAATTAAGTTCTCATTTGCATCCTGTGCCTAGTTGTCTAGAATATGGTGCCTCCAGGCAATTCATTTAATCTTTGTTTCCATGTTCCTATCTTTAATATGGGAATTATCATACATAATTATCTACCTCGCAGCGGGTACCAATACCCTTGCTTTATGCAAAACCAGTGCTCAGAGTGTTGACACTCTTTCATTTGTTGAATTGGGGTGGCATATGTCAAAGTCAATTAAAAACAAATGTGTGGACCAGTTGTCAGAGCAATGACACTATGTGTGTGAGCTCATTCTGTGGGTCAGCTATTGAGGAGGAAACTTGGACAGGGAGAAGAAACATCAGTACTGCATCAGCAACTAGCTGGATGCCACACTGAATGTGCATGTGCAGTTTGCAGAAATCTCTTTGTGTGATCTGTTGCATGAACTGAAGAGTATGATAGAATTGCTGAATTTAAAATATCTTCTGAATCTTGGAGAGAATAAACAGGTTAAATTCCAAAGCATCTATCTAAAGGAAATTGTCTACATAGACATTCTTGGCAAGATATTTAGAAATTAGAGGTCTTCAATGTATTTAAACTGTGAAACCCAAGTTCCATCTGTACATTTCTATATTTCTGCTTGAGAGTTGATTTAATTGAATGTATCCCTTGATACTTCTGACTCCATATGTCAGTGGTAAAGTAAAATATTTGTTGTTGTAGTGTCCAAAGCATAATTCAGACTGTCACTTTATTAGTCTGCTACATTTCTTTATAAACCTAATTATTCCATTAAAGCGGTGTTGTATCCAGTGTGTGAAATCCTACTCATCCTACTCACTGACTGCACTAGTTAAGTCCAAGGTTTATCTATTCAAGTGAAGCATTGCACACATTTAGGTTTGCTTCTGTCCTCACATTATCTAGGCATCGTATGATTTACCTTTTCATAATGGTTCACAGTGGTTTGGAAACATGTATTCCCATAAGTTGGCTCCAAACACTAAAACCTCAGGAATATTTTGTTGGTGGTATAGACCTCGTTTTCTAACTTGTATACTGTATGTGATCACTAAGGGCAAAACTATATCCTCAGATATTCATGTACAACTGAGGTTGACTTGCATGGAAGCTATATGCAAGTCTCTGAGGTTAGAATGTGACCCTTGCAGCTAAGAGGTCACAGGTGTAGAAAAAGGGAGACGAGACAGTTGTGCAGGAATTAAGAGAAATTAAGGTTGTCATTTAAATTAAGGAAAAAAATCAGGGTATCTGTTAGGTCCGAACAGACAGAAGCAGTGATGTAAGCCTGGACAGGTTGAGGAGAAGGTCATTTTAACAGGAATATTCTCTCATTCCCATGAGGCAAGATTTTAAAAATCACCACCACCGAAGCCATGAGAGTGGATCAGCTTTTGCCTTAGGCATGGGGTGGGGGAAGGAAGGGCCAAAAATAGAACCTTTGGAGCTATCAATAGAGGGGAGATGACCATATTGCACAGTTTTTCTATAGATGTCTATAGAAAGGGAAGGTTGCACATAAAGCCTTCCTGTAGATCAGCAGTTCCCAAACTTTATTCATTCACAATTTTTTAAGAAGGGGACACACAATGTGATGAAGTGAATTGATGGAACATCAGGGTCATGCACCACCAGTGGCACACGTGCCATAATTTGGGAACCCCTGATAGATACTTACAGGAAGAAGGGCACTTGTTATAGATAATATAAATCAGGGATCAGCAACCTTTCAGATGTGGTGTGCCGAGTCTTTATTTATTCACTCTAATTTAGGGTTTTGCGTTCCAGTAATACATTTTTTAGATGGTCTCTTTCTATAAGTCTATAATATATAACTAAACTATTGTTGTATGTAAAGTAAAAAAGATGTTTAAAATGTTTAAGAAGCTTCATTTAAAAATTAATTTAAAATACAGTGCCCCCTGGACAGGTGGCTGTCCGAAACCAATGCAGGTTCAAGTAAGTTTTTGATCGAGTGAGGAAAATCAAAATGTGACAGATTGAAAGTTCAAAACCAAGTCGCCGTTTATTGATGGGGGATACGTTGCAACTTGGGCTGGGAAGGAGCGCTTTTACCAACTAACAATACTATTAGAACAAGAATCTACACACAACTTGAAACAATCTATTTACATCCAACAACAATAAACCAAACAATCTATAATTAACTGCTTACTAAAATCCAGAACAGATACACAAAAACTAAATAAACTGTGTGCACATTAACCAAATACTGTAAAATACAACAATTAACCACAATAGCAATTAATACAACAATTTAACTCTCATATACTATATACATAACTTTACACCAAACAACAATATATACAGTTCTGTACCAAATAAAGGAGGGAAAAAGAGAAGAGGCTAAGCAAACAGAATGTTCACAGAAATTAGAATACAAATACCACACTCCAGGCGCAGCTGACCAGCAGTACAGACACCAAGGACATGACGAATTGGCGGGAAACACGGCACGACAAGAGCCGGCAAAATACGCAGGAGACCCTTCTAGCTGGAAGGAGGATCCAAGTCTTTCAGCTAACATGCGGATACTCCTCCAGATCTTGGCGCGAGACATGGTCTTATTTGAAAGCTCTCTTACTCGTGTCAGCATCTGATTGGTCCCTAGCTCCTTCGCCTTCCAGGTTCCAAGCTGGAGCCCTCCATGTAAACAGGATCTACATATGGCACACTACCCTTATTCACACGGCACGCTGGTATTTTTGCATGAGGCACTAGCCTGACTCCTAGGTGACCAGGCAAAAAGGGCGGGAAAATGCACACGGCACTGTAATGTTGCACACCACACTACGGTGTTGCACACGGTACCAATATGACTTTTTGACCAACAATTGGCCGTACAGACGCCATGTTTGAGCATAGGCTTAGGGCTGCAACAGTGGCCAGGACCCAGGCAGCGTGAGTGCCACTGAAAATGAGCTTGCATGCTGCCTTAGGCATGCGTGCCATAGGTTGCTTACCCCTGATATAAATTAATAAAAGGATAGGAAAACTAATTTAGCTGTGGCTTCTGTGTATGTTGGATGTAGAATCATAGAAGTACAAGACTGAAAGGGGCCTCTTGAGGTCCTCTAGTCCAGTCCTCTGTATTCAAGGCAGGACTAAGTATTATCTAGACCATCCCTGACAGGTGTTTGTCTTGACATGTGCAATACTTTTAAATATTCATACTTTCTGAAGTTACAGTATATGTAGTTAACATGGTGGGGCCCACTTGCCTCTCTTGAATGTCCTCGATTGAATATGTGCATACACCTGCTTTTTCTTCAGCTTTGCACTGCTCATGGTGCCTCCGGTTGGCTACTCCCCTCGTCAGCGGGATCTTCAGTGATTCATCTTTTCAGCCGAATCACAATTTATACACTAATAAAACAAACCCCTTCCGGGGTACAAGTCCAACAGGGCCTGTCCCAATACCCTGGTTATAGTCCCTCATGGGCTTGCTTCCCAAACGGTCTCTCAGCTCCTGCTGGGCTCTCTCTCATCTTGTCCCTTTTCTGGTATGAAGCAGTGCCCCCAGGGCTTCCTCCCTGGGGGGCTCTTCACCAGTTACCCCAGCTCTTCAGCTGAGTCCCTCTTTACAATTCAGTTCACTCCCTTTCCAGGGGATATCAAAAATTCCCACAAATGCTGACCTTCTTCTGGGTCTTTAGCCCCTTCTCTGGGTTACATACCTTCTCAGTGCTTAAGCCACTTCCCTAGTGGTGGGGGGGGGGGGGGGCAGGCCCATCCACTACTCCGGGTCCCAACTAAGGGATCCTATAAGTAGCAGCTGACTGCTGCCTCCCATTACTGGGGACACTTCCCCACAGCCCCAGCACTTTCATCTTCACCTTTATCTCAGGGCTGAAGTCCTTCTTGAGTCCCTTTAGGCAGCCAAGAGCACCTTCCTTTCTCCCCTGGTCCCTGTCAGCAATTGCTCTGTCAATTCCTGCTGCGAGCCAGTAACACCTTCCTGCTCCCCTGGCTCCAGTGAGCAACTGAATGTGGGCTGTCCGGTAGCTTCTTTTTATATAGGAGCCTGCTGGACTCTGATTGGCTGCTTCCCTGTAGCTATTCTAGGCAGCCTGGAGGACTCACCTCTACTGCTTTTTCCTGGGGTGAGGTGTGGTAGGACCAGGAGGCCTTTCGCAAGGGACCTCTGTGCCTAGTATTCCCCTTTGCAAGTTATGATCTATCTTCAGTGTGCTTCATAGATACTAATTATATGTAACTAATATTATGTAACTTCATGTGTATAGCTTCACATACTAATACACAGGATATGGCTATTGTATAAATAAATGGGGAATTTCAATATTGAAACATACTAGTTCAGGTGCTACTTATAGAAGTCAAGTAAATACTATATTGCGACAAATATATCTACCATTGTGTGACAGAGTGGCGTAGAGGTCTCCATCCAGTGCAGCATGAGTGCACACCAGCGTTTAAGCTGTCTTCCGTCTCAAGACTGTGAGGCCTAGTGTATAAAGTCAATAGGCTTGCCCTGGTCGGCAGGGCAGGGAGGCCTAGTGGGGGTTGGGCCGCCTCCCAGTGGTAGGTGGCAGCCTGGGTGGGGGACCTGAGCCTTCCCTGCTCTACTGGGTCCCAGCCCAGGACCCTGGTAGTGGCAAGTGGACTCGCCACTTAGTCAGTGGGGATCCGCCCAAAACATACTGACTGCTGTAAGGACAATGGCTAGACCCTCCCTGGGCTACTTCCTACCATGACTCCTGCAGTTCCTTACTCTAGACGTCTTGGGGGTCTCTGGTTTCCTTCGGTTGTGCTGCTCCCGGGGGCTCTGACCTCCAAATGGCATCCCACTTGGTGTCTGCCTGGATATCAGCACCTCCGGCTCCCACAGTCTGGGACTTCGGCAGCTCCCAGGCTGGAGTCTGCAGCATGTGTCCTTCCTCTCCAGTTGTCAGCCCAGACTGAGCTGGGGGGCTACTCCCCTTTATATTAGTGCTACACCTTGAGCGTGCCCAGTAAAAAGTGGGGGCATGGCTTCCTCAGCTCACAGTTTGGAGTTAACGCTTCCCCATCCAGTGCGGGGTGAATGCACGGCATCACACATTGGTTAGCAAAGCAACAACTAATGTATTTTATGCGGCTGCAGGGGATGCCAAGTAATATATTGGGTATCACACCAGATATCAAGTAATCTTGCATTATTAAGTGAAGGGATGGTTTTGGAAAGGATTGTTACAGGGCACTGCATTAGGAAAGTGAACAACAGCAGTATTAAAACTGCAGGTGTGTCTTTGTGCTCTGAACACAATAAAACGAGCTGGAACTAAATGTTGAAATACTGACTAAAAATCTCACTATTTTTCTGATAAATTGACAGATTATTGTAACATGAAAATTTTATCTATTTCAGGTGTGCTATCATCATCTGAGCTGTGTCCAGTGCAATATTTAAGACTAAATAGAACATTTAAACAATTAATTTGTATTTTTGAGGGTGATACCATAAAATTAGAGCCTAATTTTCATCTTATGGGGTTTTTTGTTATTGTTTTTTTAAATAGGAACAGATGTCTCAGGTATTAGATGCTATGTTTGAAAAGCTGGTTGAAGGAGGGGAGCATGTCATTGATCAAGGTGATGATGGTGACAACTTCTATGTAATTGATAGGTGAGTGATTAAATATTATTGTAACACAAGGGATTATGCACAGTTGTATCAATGAAAATATATTTTTGCATATACTTGCAGTTGAATCAGACAGGTGTGTGCATGTATAAAAGAAAATGCAAAGATATTTTATCAGAGTTAAAGAGTAGTTGAACAATAGAGAGCAGTTAGTGAAAAAAATCTAGCCTGTTCTCACCTGTAATAAAATGTTTGAAAGGGAACATGTCACTGGTCCTTTAATGTAATGTTCTGTCACAAAGACCAACTGATTTAATGTAACAAATAATTGGAAAAGATTTAGCATTCAATATTTGATTGAAATCTTATTACATTCTCAATGCTGTTGGTTAAGGTTCTTGTTCATGAGAAGAAAATTTAAATTATCAAAGACTTGCACAAATTTTAACTACACTTCCCATATGGGTCTAATTCTTCATAGAAGATTAATAGGTAAAATGATAGATATAATTGCTGAAACAGTGATTTGGGAGCACCCTTTGTATTGCGGCTGCTGCTGTTGACCTTTGGTTAAATTCTTACCAAGTCATCGATATAGGTCAATGCACTAAACTAATGGTTCTCAAACTTTTTTTTGCGTGGACCACTTGAAAATTTCTGTGGGTCTCGGTGAACCATTTAATGATCTTTCCAAATGTTGTTTGTACCGCTAGCTAACTATGGTAAAGTGCTTTGGATAAAAGTGCTATATAAAAAAAAACTAGTAAGAATTACATTCTTTTCTTCTACAAATAAAAGCACATAAATCATATTTTAATATCAGTAGTCTTACCTTTCTAATGCGATGGATGTACCCTCTCTCCCCCGCCACAGCAGCACCCGAGATGGGTCTGGGAAGGAGGGGGATCTCTCCCTCTCTCCTCCACTGCTGCAGCCCTGAACTGGGCCTGGGAAGGAGGGGGGTCTCTCCCTCTCTCGCCTGCTGCAGCAGCCCCCGAGCCAGAGCTAGGAAGGAGGGGGGTCTTTCCCCTACTACAGCAGCCACAGAGCTGAGACTGGGAAGGAGGGGCATCTCTCCAAGGCAGCCACAGCTCTGGCGCTGGGGAAAATCACCTCTTTTTCTGGCCACCGCAGCCCTGCACATCCCAAATTCGCCCCACTCCCTCTTCTCACTCCACTGCCCTCTCCCACTTACCCCCTATTTTCCTCCAAGGCCACCACCTCACCTTACATGTGGGATTTCTCCAGGATCCAGGCACCTAATTAGTAGGGCCGTGTCTGTGCAACTCCACTAATTAGGTGGGTGGCCCTTCATTCTGTTGTGTGCGGCCGCCCAGGCATGCAGCTTAGAGGGAACTATCTGCGGACCACCTGAATGGAGCTCGTGGGCCACTGATGGTCCACGGACCACAGTTTGAGAACTTCTGCGCTAAACTTTTTCTACCTTCTGTCTTCAGTTTCAGGTAGGATACAATGATATAGCCAGGGCTATTAATACTGGCTTCTAGAGAGAATCCCCAATGTACTCTGTATATCTCTGAGGAGACTGTGACACAGAGTTGGGATTCTTCACTGGAGGATCCAAGTTTCTCCCATTTTTCTGGAATTATGGTTTAGCCACTTCCTCTTCAGAAAGCTGCAGGGACTCCACTGAGTTCTTCCAGATACATAGCTGTCACATCTAGGTGACTCTGACCGTCTGTCTTCAGAGTCCTTGACCGTGAAGGGAAAGGAATTGTGGAGAGATATGCATTCCATTCCAGCTACTTCCAAAAGGGAAGGCTATAAATATTTGGCACTGAACAAGCTAATGACACAGCATCAGAGTTAGTGGCTGTCATATTTTACTTCTTTCTCAGAGCAACAACTATCGATAAATACTTTTGTGGGTTTGCTTTGATGTTTAAAGTTAAAACTTTATATTAGATGAGTATACAATATTTTTATTTTGTATTTGTTACTCTTTAGATAAGGACTTGCGGTATGTTTTGCCACCATTCTTCTCACTAATACAACTGTACATTGCAATATACCAATTACTGTTTTAAGAAAACATTTTACATGCAAAAGAACTTTTACATTTTAAATTAATTTAATGAAAGAAGCATAGTTTTCAGAAACCATTTCTTTGTGACGACTTTGTACATTACACAGTTTCACGGTTAAAAAGAAATTGTTAAATAATTTAGGCTCTAAATTTGTTCATTTTTTTAATAATTGCCATTTTGATTTTATTTATATGTAAATTCATAATTGTAATTCTAATTCTGATTTTTTTTTAATTTTTCAAGTGCAAACTTACCATGTCCTCACAAAGAAGTAGCAACTGTCCCCCTTAAAATAGCCCCCGTTTCTAGGGCAAACACAAATAAGTGAGATGACCCTGCAAGCTACTCAGTATCATTTAACTGAACAAAATTTATATTTCTGGAGCAGTACCATCAGTATAATGCATGGTGCGTAATCAACTTGGTAAACTAAACAAACAAGGTAGTAAACTAAACCAGCTAACTGCTCAGTAAGGAACATGAGGGAGTGGAAAGGGTGGATGTTTACTCACTGTTTTTGTGTATTTTGTTAACAGAGGAACATATGACATTTATGTAAAATGTGACGGTGTTGGGAGGTGTGTTGGTACCTATGATAACCGTGGAAGTTTTGGTGAGTTGGCCTTAATGTACAATACACCCAGAGCAGCTACCATAATTGCTACATCTCCTGGCGCTGTATGGGGTTTGGTAAGTGAAATGTATGTTTGAATGTATTTTTCATTAAAACATATTTGTCTTTATATAAAATAATTTAAAATTGTATAACTGTATCTACAGCTATTTGAAATTGAAAGAATGTCTTATAATTGGAAATGTATCATTAAGATAGAAGCCTTTTAAAACTTTCAGAAAAATCCTGCACAAATACTGTCTTTTCTCAGACCCTGAACATACGCTTCGAGCAAACTTGAATATTAGAATGGGAATTTGATATAAGTACCACAACAAAAGTAATTTTGGAAAATACCTCAATAACTTTAAGAGCTTAGTTTTCATGTTTCCAACTGTAAGAGACATGGCAATTATTTTGCCAAATAGTAAATATTTTCTTAGATCTCAAAAAACATGAATGCATTTGGCAACAGTATAAAAAATCCACATGGTGCTATTTGTTAAGCTTACTATATCTGGAATCTGCACAATAGGTACTTTGAGAAAGCTGTTCTACTTCAAGGCTTATATGTTGGTCTGATAACTGATTCCAAGGTGCCAATTCAGAGCAGTGCTTGGTGTAGGGGAGCATAGGTGGCTTTCTGCCACCTTGATCCCTTAGACTGCTGAACTTTCTACATAACTTGGAGCAGCCTGAATGATGCTCTAAATTGCAATGGATTGTAAAGGCCACCCAGGGCCATTGTACTAGTGGGATTACAGTGCATTCCAGCCACATCCCCTTGAGCTGGGTGGTGTGAGAACAAGAGAGAATGACACACAGTTGGGTACCCCATGTTTCTGCTTAAAGGATTGTCCCACGCCAGGGAATTCCCTTTGCCCACATAGGGCAGTTTTATGGCCCTTGTGCTGCTGAAGTGGTGCCAAGGATCTGGTCCCATGTGTTTGGTTTAGCTAACATGAAGCTCATTACTTGAAATAAATGTGCTGAGACCTGTGGGATGAAATGATTTAAGTGCAACATTTCTGATAATTGTTATTCATCTGAAATTATATATTTTGTTTTCCTGGAGTCATTTACTCCAAACTTGTCATACAAAGCTAATAAATGTTGGTAATAAACATAGTCTGCAACTGAGCCTGAAAGGTTAGACGGCATGGGTGGGATCCATGAAGGGACTTGGGCGTTGCAGTGTGGAACATCATGGTGCCTTATTTTTGGGTGCCTGGAAAATTACAGGAACCACACTGTGATCCACAAGCGAACTTCAGTGCAAGGCTCCCTGCACAATGAAAGGAGAGGGCTAGTCCCCTTAGAATGTGACCCATAAAAGCAAGCACGTTATGTGTGAAACAGCCTAAGCTCGCCAGAGGGAGATGCCGATGAGAGGGGTGTGTACTAAGCCCCACCCCTCTCTCAGAGGTAGGCGCCTAAGTCCAGACTTCAGGGGTATGCCTATCTTTGGTTAGTGATCCAGGACCTGGAATCCCTCTCTTGGAATCCAGCAGCTTAGGTGCCTCTTGCAGGAATGAGTTAGGTGCCTGCCTTGCTCCACACAAAATGAGGATGGCGCCTAACTTGTAGCCCAGTGGTTAGCACACTCACTGGGGCTGAGATGTGGGGAGAACCAGGTTCAATTCTCCCCTCTCTGCCAGAGGGGAGAAAAAATCTGAGCAGAGGTTTCTCACCTCTTAGGAGAGTGCTCTAACCAGTGAGCTATGGGATATTCTGATGTGGCACTCTCTTGTTGAAGCTGTTCCATTGTGGATAAATAATGAAAGAGTTTTTGGAGTAGAGGGACTGAACCCTGGGTCTCCCACCTCCCAGGTGAGTGCTTGAACCACTGAATTAAAAGTTATAAGGTGGGTACCATCATCTCCACATCCTCCTCCTCTGGTAGCTGGATTTTGAATGGGATCTGATCCAGTTGGTGAGCATGCCTACTGGATCAGGACCCACATGCAACTTAGGATGAACACCTATCTTCCCCTGGTTTGGGGGGCGGGGTTAGGTGGGGTTAGGAATCTGGATATACATGCCCAGAGGCAGAAACAGAGGCACCAAGGGAACTTTTACTCTGAAAAATAGACACCGAGTTTAGGCACCTAGAGAATTTTGTGGATTGTAGCGGATCCAGAACTGGGACTTCAGCACCTCAGTCTGGAGCTTAGGTACTTAAGTATCTTTGTGAGTTTGCGTCTACGTGTCTGGTTCCTAAACCTGTATTAGGTGGAATGTTGGTTCAAAAAAGGAAGGTAAACAGCTAATCTGCCTCAAAAATAGACAATCATAGAAATCTGAATAGGAGTCAAAAATTGAAGCTTTTTATGGTCTGAAAGACTAACTAATTCTCTGTAATTAGTTAAGAAGGCTGGCTTGGGATGCCCTAAGATTTAATTGGATTACACAGACATTATTCATCCTTCTGAATTTGTAACTATAACAAGATATTAAAGGGACACTTAAAATCATCTTAAAAGTCACATTTCTATCTGCAAGTGTTGTAATTGCTATTGCTACAAGTAACAATATAAGATTACTAGAGCTGAAACTGATTGTGGGGTGGGGAGGAGAAATCACTTTTCAGTTTCTCATTTGTTGATTCAGCAGCAGTTAGTGTAGGGTCAGTTTCAGTTTTGTTGATGTCCAGTTATATTTCCAATCTCATGCATCTTGTCTGGGGGCAGTTTGTGTATATGCTCTCCCTGGGCCAGTAACTGCTGCTGCACAGCTGAATC
Source organism: Chelonoidis abingdonii (assembly GCF_003597395.2). Taxonomy (NCBI): domain Eukaryota; kingdom Metazoa; phylum Chordata; order Testudines; family Testudinidae; genus Chelonoidis; species Chelonoidis abingdonii. The sequence continues at coordinate 29,837,736 of NC_133769.1, forward strand.
TGAGGCCGTGTCTACACGACGCGCGAAAATTGATTTTAGATACGCAATTTCAGCTACGAGAATAGCGTAGCTGAAATCGATTATCTAAAATCGATCTACTCACCCGTCTTCACCGCGCAGGATCGGTGTGCGCGGCTCGCCATGTCGATTCCGGAACTCCGTTGGTTTTGGTGGAGTTCCGGAATCGATGTAAGCGCGCTCAGGGATCGATATATCGCGTCTAGATGAGACGCGATATATCGATCCCCGAGCAATCGATTGTAACGCGCCGATACGGCGCGTCGTATAGACATGGCCTGAAACTCAATAGGCAGCAGCTGTGCACAGAAGTAGGTGGGTAAGGAGGAATGGGCACCACAATGTTTGTTGTTGCTCTTGGGCCTGCGCAAATAACCCTTGCAAACATCACCAAGGAAGATGAATTTTTAGAAGAGGTATACAAAGATAGGCAAGAGATTTGACTTCAAAGATCTCTTATCAGAAAAATCAGTTATTTGAAATGATACAATGTAAAATATCAAATTTATTGTGCTGCTTTTAATAGAAGGCCTCACTGAAGTACTTAAAAACACATAAAATTGCTCTCTCGTGGCTGATTATAATCATTATAAATTTTACCTATGTCTTTTATGCATTTTCCCTTCTGTGCTAACATTTTCCTTTAATATACTTTTTTTCTTCTCTTTGTGTTTTCAGGACAGGGTAACATTCCGGAGAATCATTGTAAAAAACAATGCCAAAAAGAGAAAAATGTATGAAAATTTTATTCAGTCATTGCCATTCCTTACATCTTTAGAAGTAAGCTTTCAATTGCATTATTTTAGTAGTTGTGGCATGGGGTTTTATCTTGGAATAAAAATTTCCTCTAGATTAAAATTTTGCATATCTTTATTTTTGGAGAAGGGACTTCTGAGGAAAAGTGTTGAAATTTCCAATTTGATCCCCCCCATTGACTATTTTAGTTTCTTCATAAAGCTTGATCCTATAATTTGATCCACACAGCAGTCCCCTAATCGGGATCTGCCTGGAACAGGAGTCTGCTTGTGCAAACCAACTTGTAGGACAGAGACTATAATACTGCAAAAGATTAGAATATTTTTGTGCTTTCCAGCCTTCCATTTCTTAAACTGAATTCTTGCTGGATATTAATAATGTGAATTAGTGCTTTCGGCATGTTGAAAAAAGTGAATACTTTAATTTAAAAGATATATTTTTCTGCACACACATGCACTTTCTCCAGTAAGTATTTTGGAAGACTTAGAGCATGTAGATCTACAATACAAAAATAGAAAATTAACATGTACACCTCTACCTCGATATAACACGAATTCGGATATAACGCAGTAAAGCAGTGCTCCAGGGGGGCGGGGGCAGGGGCAGGGCGGCGCACTCTGGCGGATCAAAGCAAGTTTGATATAACACAGTTCCACCTATAATGCGGTAAGATTTTTTGGCTCCCGAGGACAGCATTATATCGGGTAGAGGTATATGTTGGTAAACCATTCCCTGGAAAATTGTTTAACAGAGGGCTCTTATCCCTTTATTGTCAATACAGATGGCTAGGGATATATTATACTGTACATAGGTCCATAAAAGCAGGTATTAAGGATTAGCAAAACATATGGTTAATATTTTTAGCAAAACATTTTAAATCTTCTTATTCTTTTTATAAAGCTATCTGAACGCTTGAAAGTGGTGGATGTAATAGGCACCAAAATATACAAAGATGGAGAACAAATCATTACTCAGGTATGGTAGTGTCTAGTTGATTTAGTTTTTGCGTCTATAAGTGAAACTACTGTATTATCTATAATGAATCCATTCTTTTAAACTAAGTGAGTCTCAGTATAGTACACATAAAGGGAATAAATTGGTCTGAAAAAAATGGTGTTGTTCAAAGAAATATGTTGTTATGATGATGTAAATTCCAAATAACAATTTAAAGCAAAAAAAAAAAAAAAAGTTTAGTACAAATACTTGGCAGGCTATTTCAATTAATTTTCCAGTGGCTTTTTTACCCTTTTGTATTTCCATACTGCGCATATCTGCGGTTAGTAGTGTGTCTCTATGATTACAAAATGTAATTAATTATTTCTGGGATTTGGAACGTTTTTTGTTAGCTTTTACAAGGCTGTAATTAGTAAATGCCTGTTGTGGAATATTTAGCCAGCATCTGACTGGGGGTTTTCTTTCCACTTTAACAGCTACTTTATTTCAACTGCTGTATTTTAAGAAACATGTTTTGTTGGTCTGAACAGAACAAAGTAAACTATGCAAATACTATAGAAGAGGAAGGCTTGTACTAGTAGGTGCTGAAAATGGATCTTACCATTGAGTGTCTGTTTCTGTTCCGAAAAAAGAACAATGTGAAGATAATTCCATCAAGGTAGATTGCAGGCAACTCAGACTTTGTGTTGCCTTTGGACTTCCTTTAGATGTTGGCTTTAACCTCTCTTATGCTTATTGATACCTGATCATCCATGATCGGGAATAATTTTGGGGATTTTATGAGTTCAAAATCCTCTAGAACAGAGGAAGTTGGCAACTGGATTTCAGGCTGATTATTTCTGTCCACCAACCCAATTCTGCTCTTGCCTACTGATACATAGGGGAGCAGCTTTTTTGTTTTGGGGGATAGGGATAAGTATCCTCCAAGTTATCCAATATCTTCTTTTGCCTCTCTTGGTGCTTCATATTGTGTTTTGTCCATGGCTTAGAACTGAGGTCTGCATGGAGCCAACGGTGTCATTTTCTTTCAGGAGAGCTAGTTGCTCATCTCATCTCTGTATGGACATTTTAATCCTTCTATGCCATGAATGTGGATTTCTAAGTAGAATGTATTAAAGCATTTTGCATTAGGTACCAAAGGATTAGCTGTTAGCCTCTGGCTACATATATTTTAATGTATTACTGTTACTACAGAACTAAAAAGCAATATTCATGTTTTCATTACTTGCTTTTTTATTTTTAATAGGGAGACATGGCTGATTGTTTTTTCATTGTAGAATCTGGAGAAGTGAGAATTACTATGAAAAGGAAGGTAAAAACTCTAACATGAATTTAATTTTTCTAAATCTTGAAGTCATTAATATATTCTAAATGTTAAACAGCAGGTGTCTCTAGTTTTCTCACTGCAGTTTTCTTTATTCTTTAGACATGTTTAAATTCCATTTTGAGTAAAACTGTACATTCAGCAAGTGTCTCTTATTCTTATCTTATCTGACTTTTCAGAATAAACAGGATGTAGAAGAGAATGGAGCGGTTGAAATAGCCCGGTACTCTAGAGGACAATATTTTGGAGAACTTGCTCTTGTAACTAACAAACCTCGAGCAGCTTCAGCATTTGCTCTTGGCACTGTCAAGTGTTTAGGTACTGATTCAGTGATATTTTTGCTTGCTGTGACTAATAAAAAAGAATCTTTTTACTTATCAAAGGCTGCATTTATAATGTACTACTGTATGTTCCTTCATACCATAAAATCAGATTTCAGTCACCTAGTAGCATTGCTTTAAAACCATTGGACTGTTAGACTGTACTGTACCTGTTATAGTATATTCCTACATACACTAGAAAAATTACTTGTAATTGACAACTGTGTCAACCATGGGCCTCCAATGTCTTCCCTCTTTAGATGGAATTGAAAATGGTTTCCAACTAGCGCAGACCTGGTCATAGTACTTTTAATCTGCATAACACTTAACAGACAAATAAAAAATTGTCCTTGCCCAGTGGTCAACCAACACCTAAGAAACAACTGCTTAATATAACCAACCTTCCATGCTACCTTATTTAATCTAACTTCCCATTTCTGAGTAAGTTAGCAAGTAGTTAGCAAAGTCTCTGGCTTTACCAGCCCATGTCACTCTGTCAGGTTTCAGGCTGAGACACAGAGCAGAGATAACAGTGATTGTGTTAACAGAGAACGTCATCTTGTCGTGGACATGATATAGAAATACGTATGTTTTCTTCTGGATCTTTGTGGCATTTAAAACAACTACTACTCCTTCTCCTTTGAGAGACCACAGTGGTGAACTGGACAGATGGCTTCAATCCTTCACCTGGGACTAGCCACACAAGTTCATGATGGACAGCTGTTCCTCCACCTCCAGAGCCATCATCTGTACAATTCCTCAAGGGTTAGTCTTCCCTTCTCTTACACAGGAGTGGACCAAGACTGTGTAACTCAGTACTAGAAGTGATAAATGACCACGAATGTCACTGCATTCAGAACTAAATGCAAAACTTATTTCTTTAACTTAACTTTCCTTCAAAAATTTTGTTATTTTAAAAAAACCCTGGACCTACATTCAAAACAAAACAATTAACTCATCCCAACTGAGTTGACATGGTGTATGGTTTATTTAGATGTTACTTAATGCACTCCTTAATGCTGAAATATAGTATTCTTTTGTATGGTTTTAGGTTTAACTTCTCAGTCACATCATTATATAACCCTTCCATTTTATTAATCTAACTATTAGGAAAATTGTAAGATACAAAAGCAAATTTTGTATTCTTAAATGACAGACATGAGACTAGCAAACAAAATGTTCTCTGTTTATTCACAAAGCTACTGGGTTTTTAAAAATAAGTCTCCCCAGCCAAACAAAGATAAACAAGCAGAAAAAGGAAGACCAAAGAAGAGGAAGATGAGGTGGTGATAAGAAAGAAGATCTGTTATGGTCCAGTGTGGGCAAGTTGTTGGGTCACTGGCACCTTTGAGAAAGTAGTGACCTTGTTCCACTGGAGGCTGGTTCAGGGAGGAAGTTTTCTTCTTTCTTTTGATGACAAGAACCAGTTAAGATGGCATCAGATGAATAAGCACAGACCAAATTCATTGCTGGCTAGAGCTCACAGATAATACCTGAGAAACCACTATGATTACTGTTCAATAGGTTCAGTGCCATTAGATTCATAACCTTGAGCAGAAGATAAGAAAAACAAAGGAAAAGAATAGATTAGACACCAAGATACCACCCTCAAGTTCAACGGAAGCCATTATAGAATCATAGTGGTAGAAGGGACCGCAAGGCTCATCTAGGTTAACCCCGAGGTTCCTTTTGGGACCTCTTATAACTATAGTCTGTTAGAAAAGTAGTGTGCTGTAGCCCTTCCCAGAGTTACCCAGTAGGTTTTGTATTCCACAGAATCTTAACTTGGAAGATATTTTCAAAACAAAGTTCCCAACAACCACTGAATTCTCCTTGACAAACCTTATTTAAGCAATCTTAGATATCTCACAGAGTTGTAGGCTATCATACTATGGTGATTGGCACAGTATAAATACCTAGATAAATCGATACCCTGAAGAGTTACTACCTAATCTTGAGGATAGTTTTCAAACCTTCTATTTGCATTATATCCTACCCAGACTGTGGACAAAACTCTGCTAGCTGAACCATTAAAAAATATTTTAAAAATGGATAGCACACACTTCTTGTGTAGTGTTGGATGGGTTTGGGTGTGACATCCATACACTGTTAGGCCTTGTCTACACAAAGTTTGTGCATCGATTAACTGATTTAGACACCAAATTAGCTTAAGCAATGCAACACCGCTAGCACAGACATTCTTAAATTGGTGTAAGACTATCTTAAATCAGCTTAATTTAATTCAAAACTGATATGAGTGTCCACACACAATTGCACTGGTTTAACTAAAAGTATGTTTAAAATCACACCTCTAGTTAAACTGGTGCAGCTTTGTGTATAGGCCAGACGTTAGAATCATTCAAATGAAATGTACAGAGTGTGTTGCCTAAGTAACAGCCATGTTTATTTTAGTGCCACAAAGTGAATTTTAATATTTAATATATTGAGTCATGATTATGCAATAGATACAGTTTAGATTGTAAATTCATATGGGCATGGACATTTTCTTTTATCTGTCTGTAAGGCTCTATGCACATTTATGGTGCTTTATGAATAACAAAGATAACAATTAAAAAATTAACACTTAAAATCTGTGCATGATATCAAGCTGTAAATGGTGAGAGTCTCAGTTTTAGCAAACAGTTATATCTGAAGTAAAAACATTCAGGTATGTGTTAGCAGGAGCATGGCTCCAGCAACTTTTTGAATAGAGAAAGGAAGTAAAGAGAATGAGACAACAGGAAAGTAGTTTTGATGGAAAGTATGAATAAATTACTGGCAATTCCAGGATAGCAAAAAATTGGGGGGGGCGGGGGGGGAACAGAATTGTTCATTTTGATGTTTTCATTTAAATGTGTATTTTCCCATAAGAACTGCCATAGGTAACATATTAAGACATAAGTTGAAAATATATGCACGTTCATGTCATAATTTGCACTATATAAACTTATAGGAAAAATTGTATGTGTGACTGAAAAAAATCAGTTTTCCTGCATATGGACTTTTTATTGACTTACTAAATTTTTCAGTGCTAACATAATAGATACAAAGTTAGTTCTAGACTTTTTAAATGTAAAGTTTCTTGAAGTAAAAAACATAAATTATTGACTACAGTATTTTTAGTTCTCCTGATTAACACTCCCGGTGAACCAATATGGATAACTATACTTTTAAATTGTCATCCAAAGCATGGGTGGAGGGGTATCTCAGTGGTTTGAGTGTTGGCCTGCTAAACCCAAGGTTGTGAGCTCAGTCCTTGAGGGGGCCACTTAGGGATCCAGGGCAAAAATCAGTACTTGGTCCTGCTAGTGAAGGCCAGGGGGCTGGACTCAATGACCTTTCAAGGGCCCTTCCAGCTCTAGGAAATAAATATATCTCCAATTATTATTAAAGCCTAGATCCTGCAAAGACTTATGCATTGATATCAGTAGAACTATTCCTACTAATAAAGTTAAGCACAGGCATAAATGTTTGCAGGATTGGGGTCAAAGTATTATTTAGGTCTGAATCATATGGGAAAAGTTATCTCCAGCTCTACTGACATAGCATGGGCCTCACTGATGCCTTTCCCATTATAATTTAAAATTCTACACAATGAATGTCATAAACTCTGAAATTCATTTCTGCAGCTGATGGCCACATTATATTCTTTCTCTCTCTCTCTCTCCCCCCACCCCTTTTTATCTTAGTTATGGATGTACAGGCATTTGAAAGGCTTTTGGGACCTTGTATGGAAATTATGAAAAGAAACATTGCAAACTATGAGGAGCAGCTAGTTGCTCTGTTTGGAACAAACATGGACATTGCTGATCCCAGTGCATGAAATAAAGTATGGAACAACAAGATCTGTTACGAGAAAATAGCACAGTAGTGGTTAGTCCACTGAGACCGTCTATCTTCCTGTAGATGCCAAGCATTTTCTGTGATTTTAGGGTTTGGGGTTTTTTTGTTTGTTGGGGTTTTTTTGTTTTTGCTTTTTTACATATTACAATGGATGTATCAGTAAACTAAATAGGGAGTTAATAGACTTTGGTCCTGATTTTCAGAAGAGCTTAGCACCAGCAGTTCCAGTTAAAGTCAAGGGTAGCTGTAGATGCATAGCACCTTTTGAAAATCAGCTCTTTGTATACAGCATTTCATAAAGAATAGATTTCAAGAAAACACTATGCTGATGAATTTGTTCAATCAGCTTCTGTTCTATAAAATGGTTAAGATTTTCTGGAAAGACTGTTAGCTTGAATGTGATATGTTTAAAGTATTAATGCACAGTGTTCATTAGTATTGATAATACAGAAGGTATGCTGTAGGTATCCATTTCTGCCTATTACAATTGTCATAATTTTATGTTGCAATTACTATAGCTGTATAAAAAAGAAATAACTCAAAATTCCTCATAACAATAAGGCACAACAATACATTTTGTGTAAAGTTCATTACCCAAGTCTTATTTTAACATTTGTGATTTGGTATTAAAGTCCTCTTTGCTTAATATGTCACATTTCAGCAAGCCCACTTGGAAAATATTGTAATATCTTATGCAATTTAGGGGATTTTTATATTTTTGCAATAAACTGCATTTTTATTTGTTACATATAAGTGGTATATTCCTCTGTTGAGAAAGCTGGCAAATTAATCTTGATGCAAGCATGTTTTTTAAAAAATGGCAAAAGTATTTTATGTAGACAATTGTCACATTCTATCTAATCGTGCATACCCTACATCATTTTCCTTCTAATTTCTTTCTTGTTTAAAAATTTATGCATTTTGTCTTTCCCATATTTATTTGATATCTACACTAGGGTTAAATTTTTGTCCGTAGAAATCACTTATTTTTCTCTGTACATTTCAAGTCAAATGTTCTCTGTATCTCTTTCTCTTAGTAGAGTCTGACTTTATCAGTTGAATCTGGTCTGTAATATATAAAGTGTTGAAAGCCATACTAAAATTTTTGGTCCCCGAAATCCTTACCAGCAAGTCTGAGAGAGAATGTGAATCTAAAAGATCAATAATATGAAAGGCTGTTTTATACGTGTTTGGAGAGCATGTTATTAAAGCTGACAGATTCTGCTTTGGTCTTCAGAGACCAAAGGCCCCTAAGATATCGTAAAAGACTGTCATTGCATCAGTCGAAGGATGGGGTAAAGTTTTGCTCTGTGATGAAGGAGAAAGTATTATCTTACGTAAAATAAGAAAGAAGGGTTCATTTCTCACTAGTAAAAGTCTATAATTGGAAGTATCAGACACAGTCCAATTCTCACATTATATACTGACATGTTTATTGCTCCATGTGGAAAGGTAGTTCACATAATGACAAATTGCAGTAGTTCTATCAAGACAGAACCAGAAGAGTTTCAACAAGGTTGCTTGATCCCTGTTTTAAACAAATGAAAAGTTACACCTTATTTTTCTTATTAGACAATGACTTTTCTAAAGCAATGTATTTGTGTTTGTCAGTTGGTATAATTATATATCCTGTCGTTATAGTGATCTGTTCTGACAATTTATACAATCAAACTTGAATATAAAACTATGATTATACAGTTCTATTACTAACATGTAATTTATATCGTATAATATTATATAAATTATAAATGAACATTGTTAACAAATACAGTCTCAGCAGAATTTACAAGTGTCAACAATTTTTTACACAGCCTCCTGATATGAATAGTTGCACATAAGATTGCTTTTGTACTTTTGATTTATTGAAAAAAGTGAAGTTTGTTATACTAGAAGGAAACATCAGGTAACCAAAATCTGTATGTGATTGTATATGCTTAATCTATAAAAGTTACTTATTTTTTGCACTAGCTTAATGTTATTCAGAAAAATGCTAATGATTACTTTTCTGATGATGAATTCCAATCAAAGCCATAAATGCTAGTAACAATATTTTCAATATTATTTGTCATATTCAAAGTTTCCTTACAATAAAAAACACTTTTATATGTATATATATATACACAGTGTTCATTTTTATAAATAGTTATAAGTGAATTATTTATAGCCACTTATTAACACATTCATAATTTTTAACACTTTTGTAGTGCTTTAAACCTTCGAAGAACTTTACAAACATTGAGCCTCTTGCTCAGTTCTTCATGTATTGGGAACAAATAAAAGAGAAAATAACTTGTACACAAACAGGATGTGTATACAGCAACTCTGGACACTCAGTATAGATCAAATACAAGGACATGGTCTGGTGATGGCTACTTTTAACCATTTTACTGCAAACCCATGGTCCTTTCTCTCCCCCCCCCCGCCCCCCAAACCCTCCTTACCCAGTTATAAACTGCAGCTAAATGTCAAATGCAAGAGGTGTGATAATTATAAGATAAACACAACATTTTGGGTTTAATGAGGCCCAAGGTCAGGCTCTGTGTTGCAGCAAGTTGTTGTAATGCTTCTGTAAATGGGAAAAAATCTGTGGGATTTTATTTGTTGGCTGATGAATTTTTCAATTTAAAATAATGAATGGGGTTTTAGCTCAGTTGGGTGCGTCTCACTAAATATTAATAACATTTGATGTAGTTTTGATATAAATCATTATGCACAGTTAACCTTAATTCTGGCATTTCCTAACTATTGAGTGCTTACCTTTGTAACCTAAGCAATGTTATTTCAAGTTTCATTAATGTAATCTTTTATACAGTTTGTTTGTGAACCACTGCCCTCTACTGGATGGAACATCTGGCCTTTTACTCATTCTCTCTTCTACTAAAGATTTACAATATACAAAAGAAAATAAATAAGTTTGAATATAGAAAGCACATATCATGAGTTTATTGCTCAGGTTGTCAAATCAGTTCAAATATTCATTTTAATAAGATTTAAATCTGAGGATTAGACTCATAGAATATGCACATATTCTGTCAATGTGTTATATACATTGTGTGGAGTGTGATATGCAAGGCCCAAGTCTTGCGGTCATATTCACTAGTTTTGACCTGTGCAGGAGTCTGTGCCAATGGATCATATTGCTGTATACATTTAGAATTTAACCAGCACTTGTAAACTTAACGTCTGTAAAGAACTTTGAATCTTCACGGAATCCCTGTAAGATTTTGGGGGAAAGCTCTTTATCGTTGGATAGAAAGTGCTGTAAAAGGGGATAGGGATGAGCTCCATGGAAAAGATGATTAAGCATTAGGATGTATTGTCTTTTCTAAAGTGTCTCCACAGGTATAGAGGGAGGAACATGTGTCCTGCAACCACCTCCTTGCCACTCTTCATCCCCTACCTTAGTGCTGACCTTACAGAGCTCTCTGCAGCATCTGGAGGAGTGGAGGAGAGGGTGCACACGCAGAATGGAGAAATCCACATCTAAAGGGCTTCTGCCAACATGGATCTGGAGTTAGATGGCAATCAAGACCATTATTATTATTTGTACTATGCCCAAAGTAACCTGGGAGCTACAGACCCATAAGAAACAGATCCCTTCCCAAAGAGCTTACAACCTAATTAGACAAGTAACGGAGTGGGAGAGTGGAGAAGAAAAGCATGAACTTGTTCTGTTTGGTGGGGTTGTTAAATTCATCTACATGTGGGAATGAAAATTTAGTGAAAACTCCCTGATATTTTTTCCATATCCCTTTCTGTCCCTTACACAGAAATTCTTTCCTAGTGGCCTTTCCCTTTAGAGCATGCAACTATACAGAGCATGAACAAAAGTCAGAGAGAAGGTAGAGATTTAACATCCCCTTGCTAGCAGACCATAATTTCACCATTTAGCTATGGGGGGGAAATGAAACAGAATATGACCCTTTCCCTAAATGGTGTACCAGGCAGTTGGTCAGGAATGTGCGTGTGCATGTGTGTAGTTAGACTACAAAGGAGGAATCTGAAACTACGGAGAGGAAAGCCCTGTTGAGCCTGGCTGTGTAAACATGAACCAGCATTAGACTTTAGCAAACTTTGTCCTTGACCTCTCAAAAGTAAGACTGCAGTTAAATAGATATCTATTAGTTAAATTATATTTTATATCTAATAGGACAAGAGCCTGTGCTGTACCTCCTCTAGGCATAGTGAACTTCAGTCTTCCAGGTGGTCACTCTAGTGCCTTTAGACACTGAATTCACTGTTAAAAATGCTTTTAGGGCTAGGAAATTAGGAGGAAATGACTAGAGCAATGTAAGGCTGCAGTTGGTAAATGGATACCTACAAAAGAAAAAAGCCTGAAACATCTGTATTGTAGAGAGTTTATGACTGAGAAATAAGTTGCATTTAAGTTATTCTAAATTTTAAAAAACTGGCTGAGTGTCTGGACTCTAATAATAAAGGGAATATTAAAATTGATACAAAATGGTGTAGGGCAAATTCCAGGAGTGGGGGAACAGAAATTTTCTCTTTGGAATACTATACAAGTCTTTGAAAGGGCGCAGATCTAGACTTTTTTCAACAGATGGTCTTCCCCCATACATAATGATTTTGTCTAATACTTTCCAGTCCAAAAAAAAAGGAGCTGATGGAATTGACAAATGAAGGACCAGTTTCTTAAAGAAAATGCTCTTGTTTGTTCTAGCAACATGAACCACCAGCTACTTCCAAAACGGCACAGTGCTAAATTATATATTGAGACAAGCCAGGATTTGTGAAAACCATCATCATTTCACTCCTTAGCCAGCTGACATAAACTATCTTAAAGCGGTCCATTGACCAAGTATTAAGCAGCTTGCACTTAGTTGCTCAGCTCTTCATAAAATTTTGGTTGATGTTACAAGGCAAGAGCGGTACGCATTAGAAATACATTTGCTGATGAGCATGTCAATTGCAATGTGGGATAATGTGATGAGAAATGTATTTTGAATGGATTTTCTCCCTTTGTTCCAATTGAAAATAGAAATGTAATAATGTGTGCTGGTAATAAGAATCTTAATCTGAAAGGCATCTTTAATGTCTCTGTTTTTTTAAATGGTTCCTTTAGAACAGTCCAAAACACACAATTAATGTGTACTGAGAGTCTCTACTCTTTCAGCACTTACAGGAATTCAAAAATTCATGTAAGAATATTTAATTTATCAACAAAGTATAAATATTTTCTAAAGTAATGCTTCTATAAAATCTTTCCTATGCAAAAGTGTATAAATATTTAAGAAAAAATTTAAACTCTTATTATTCAGAATATTGAGGAAAAAAGATCTCTGAGCTTGCCTATTGTAATATTAGACATTTAATATTATATTTCATTGTTCAGTATCTTTGGAGTTGAGTCTCAACATTTACTTTGATTATACATGTATTCTTTTTAATAATGTCAGCTTTTCAAACTGAGGAAATGCCTGTAAAACGTTAATTACTTTGGTATATAGTTAAGCACAAGTATTTTTAATTGGATTCTAAGACAGGGATTGGCAATCTTTGGTCCGCGGCCCGCCAGAGTAAGCCCCCTGGAGGGCTGGGCTGGCTTGTTTACCTGCCATGTCCGCAGGCTCGGCCGATCGTGGCTCCCACTGGTTGCAGTTTGGCGCTCCAGGCCAATGGGGGCTGCAGGAAGCGGCGCGGGCAGAGGGATGTGCTGGTTACCACTTCCCGTAGCCCCCATTGGCTTGGAGTGGCGAACTGTGGCCAGTGGGAGCCGCAATTGGCTGAACCTGCAGATGCAGCAGGTAAACACACCATCCCGGCCCGCCAGGGGCTTACCCTGGCAGGCCTCATGCCAAAGTTTGCCGATCCCTGTTGTAAGACATCACCTTTTGTACTCCATTGTTTTTGTCATATTAGTTTGATGAACTCGTATAAAGACTTTTATAATTACCGATTCTCACCCCCAGAAGATATTGCATGTTCCTGAAAGTGAAATACCTTCAAATAAATCCATCTGGATTGAAATAATCCACTTTATCTTACTAATGGACAAGCTATCACTTCCCATAAATGACAAATATCAAGATTTTGTTGCTTTACAATTACAAGAAAATCAGGCATCTGCTTCCTGCAGTCCTGTGTCTTGATGCTCAGTAAGTAAAACTGGGATAACGTGTACCTTGATGCTTAGTTAATTATATTGTAGTCCCTGTGAAAGTTTGTTCATATGAATTGCCGATTATGCATTCATTTATTAACAGCCAGAAAATAGTACTCTTTTCTAGTGGCCATTACTAAGAAGTGGAACCATTTTTCTTGTAACGGCAATAAACTTTATCTAGTTCTTGCTCATTTTCTCACACAGCCCCTTGTTCGCACATGTTAAGATAATGCATCATAGGCTATGCCTGAGAGATTTCTGTCTCATAGTGAATATAGGTTTTTTTTCTTTATATTTATTTGTGTGCATTCCCTTATTAGTTTCGTTCAGATAGTAGGTTACCAAATTGTAACAAACTCTAAGGCAAATCGCTGTATCTGATTGGTTAGCTGAGATGGGAGTGGGTTGGGAATGGAAAAGGAGGAATTTTTTTTTTCTGATTTCAATCCACCCCCACACAATCTCTGAGCTATTTGTTACTGAAGTTTTCATATCTTTATTAAGATTCTGATGGTTATTTTTAAATTGTCAAAACATTTCTGTTAGTATTAGAATTTTTAAGGTGATCTGGTAGATAGGAAACATCACTTGACCTCAGGAAATCTGGGTTCTGTTCCCACTTGTGCCACAGATTTCCTGGGTGACCATAGGCAACTCACTTAATCTCTATGCCTCAATTCCCTGTCAGTAAATGGGGAAGCTTCCTAGTCAAACAGAGGTGTACAGTGAGGATAAGCTCTGTAATATATGTGAGGCCTTCCGATATAGATGGGCACTGCATAGGAACCTAGAAAGGGATTTTTTGTGTTTTCTACCAGATTACATTTTGAGCCTCAATTACCACTGCCACTTTAAATGCAACCAAATTGTTGTCTGATCATTAAAGCACTGGACTGGGAATCAGGAGAGTTGTGGTCTAGTATTAGTGCTGCCACTGACTCACTGTTTGACCTTTGGCAATTCACTTAACCTCTTTATGCCTCAGTTTCCACAGCTGTGAAATGGGAATAATACCTTCTTTACAGGAGTTTTTTGAACATTAATTAAAGCTGGCAAATCATTTTGAGATTTTAAGCTGAAGGGTGGTAGGAAAGTACAAAGTATTATTAAAGTCAGAAATCGAGCAAGAGCAAAATCATCACTTCTAGTCTTATGCTACGACTCAGTGCAACATCAGCTTAATAGTGAAAGAGCTCCTGTTGCGAAAGAAGGGGAAAAGCAGCTGTTCACTCCAAGACAGGACAAAGCCCAATCCCCAGTGCAGGCTATTACAAAATGTGCAAAAGAAGCTGAACCTTACCAGAGAATTAGTTTTGTGAACAGAAGATGGTGACAGCAAACATGATTTGAAGTAACTAAATCCACAGAAGCAAAGGGTAAGCTTTTTAAAATTCAGTAAGATTAAGTAAGTGTGCATAGGTGCTGCTGATCCCCTTGAGTTCCTCAGTGATACAGATTATGGAGAAGATAGTTAAATCCTAGCATTCAATGGTTCTGTGCTCTCTTGAACTGAGACTCCTGCAATGTGCTCATTGGGAGTCATCTAAAGCCCTGCCACTAGATCCATCACTTTTTATGGCTGATTTCCTGGGCTTATAGATAGGGTGCCCACTAGTACATTTCCAGGATACTGAACATTCCGGAAATAGCATGGGCCTGCCCCTACTGGGGCATGATCTTGCACACACAATTCATCTGAGGTCAAAATGAGGGTGCCATTTTGAACAGCACTCTGCCCAGTCCCTGCTGGCATGACCTCACATGCACAGTATGCACAAGATCATGGCTACAGGAGTAGAGTGGTGCACTCTCCATTATGGCATCCCTCTTCTGACACAAGACAAAACCACACCCTGTTTTGTCTCAGTACTGGATGGGGACAAACATTACAAAAGCAGGTCTGGTTAAAAATGCAAGAGTGGCCTGCCTACTTATAGGCCCAAAGCCACAAAAGTATTTAAGCACCTTAACCCCAGATTTAGGAGTCCGAGTCTCAAGGTTTGTTGCCACTGCAGTAGGACAGAACTCCCACTCAACCATGTAGGTTCCTAAACTCACTTGGCACCTAAGTTTTCAGGGTACAAGTTCCCTAGGCACCTACATTTCTGTTTTATGGGCACACGTAGTGTTGCATTCCTGTAAGCAACTGGATATCTACCTCCCACCTAAGGGCTTCTCTTCATGTACAATGCAACAGTGGAGCAGCTGTGCCATTGCATGGCTTGAGTGAAGATTTTTCTGTTGGCATAGTTAGCTACTGCATCTTGGGGAGGTGGATTATGTCAACAGGAGAAGCTCTCCCATTGACATAGTGCTGTCTACACGGGGGAGTAGGGTGTGTGTGTGTTAGGTCGACATAACTATGTTGCTAAAGGGTGTGGATGCAGTGAAGAATCCTGTGGCACCTTATAGACTAACAGACATTATGGAACATGAGCTTTTGTGGGTGAATACCCACTTTGTCGGATACATGCATCCGACGAAGTGGGTATTCACCCATGAAAGCTCATGCTCCAAAACGTCTGTTAGTCTATAAGGTACCACAGGATTCTTTGCTGCTTTTACAGATCCAGACTAACATGGCTACCCCTCTGATACTTGAAGGGTGTAGATTTTTCACATTTTTCATAACATGTAGTTATACCAATATAGGTCTGTACTGTAGATCTGGCCTAAGCCTGAGAGTGATCCATTAACTAATGAAAGATAAGTGGATCAATATCTAAGTTGCATGCAGGGCCTGACCTGGTAGGCAGCTTCTGAAAATGTGGATAAATACTTAATAAGTGGGTGAGAGAATGATTCTGGAGTGCAGTGCTTAGGGCAGCCATCTGGGCCAATGGAGACCTATGCACCAATCACTCTTTCATTAGTTATCCAAAGTGGAACAGCTTTAAGAGGAGAGATTGAGAAAGACCCACATAAGAATATCCCATAGCTCAGTGGCTAGAGCACTCTCAAAAAGGTGAGAAGACTTCTGTTCAAATTTTTTCTCTCCCTCTGCCTGAGGGGGAAAATTGAACCACATCCTAGGCAAATAGTCTCTGGTAGGGGGCATCCAGGGCTGTCCTTAACCATAAGAGTATGCAGCTGCACAGGGCACCAGGAACTTTGGGGCACCAAATTCTCTGGTACCCTATGCAGCTGCATGTTGCTCCAGCCCCTGCTCCCCCTCTTCCCCATGGTCCCCGCTTCACCCCAGCCCCTCTTCACACCCCTGCTCCGCCCCCTACTCCCCTGAAGACTGCAGCAGGGCTGGGCCTGCACTTACCCGTGGCAGGAAGTGCAGGGGCCTGGCCCCAACCCCAGCTGCGCCTTGATTGACTGCTTAGGCGCAGTTTCCCCCTTCCCCCCAAGCTATCCCCCCACAGGGGGTGCTGTGTACGGCCCCAGAATAGCTAGGGACAGCCCTGGGAGCAGCCACCATCTCCTTTCCATTTTGTGTATGTAAGCAGAGTCAGGATGAGCTGTACCCTGACATCTGGTGGTGAAGTATGGGAAGTGTGGAAAGAATGTCTGGAATGCGAAATCTCAAATATTTGCATAGGCACGCCT
>NC_133769.1:29857282-29907008 GCF_003597395.2 Chelonoidis abingdonii
GGGGAGCGGAGCGGGGCGCCACCGAAATCGTGCGCAAGTTCGGTGTCCGGCTGCCTGCGCCAGCCCCCGCCGGAGGCGCGGAGCAGCGCCGGTGCTGCGCTGTGTGGCCCCTGCACCGGAGGCGGGGGGCGCTGCCTGAATCGAACGGGATCAAATCCGCCACACGGGCCGGGGGGCCCCGGGGAGCCCTAGTGCGGGTCAGCACCCTCCAGGGGGGGCGCGGGGCGACCCCACTGTCCCCATCCCCCACCAGGCTTGTTGTTACGCAGTGTGAATGAATGGGCCTTGCGCGCATGCGCCGTGCTGGGGAAAGTTTATAAACAAGGGCAGCTTCCAGGCGCTGATCACATGACGGGAGGGGGATGGGGGCCTGGCAGCTGCGGAGCCCGTTTCCTCCCTGCAGCCTATGGCTAACAAGCCCTCCAGCCGGGCCTTGGTCAGTCACTGCGGGGACACCCTTACCGGCGTCCGCTTCTCTCAGCCTGGCCACTGGGCTTGTGGTTCGTAGACTACATCCAGGCTTCTTCGTCTTGTGACTCAAGGACAGATCTGTCTGCTGCTGTGTTTGGACAGTGGCGGCTGCAAGTGCTGCTGCGGTATAAATAAAAATAACCCAAATCCTCTTTTGGAGGTTGATAGTTGCCTAGTGACCATGATCTAATTACATGTATTAGCGGCAAACAGAGGAAAGTCCCAACCAGTAGTTTCTATAGAGCAGACCCTCCCCCCCTCTTTATCTAATCTAATGGAAACTGGGGCTAGATCAGCTAATCAAAAATTCAGAGATGTTCCCATTCTCCAAATTGTGTGAGGCCGCGGTGCCATCTAGCGGCCCTGGGGGAAAGGGCCTGCTTCTGGACCTGTGTGGGCTGAGGTGAATTATGAGCAAAATTTAGAAGAATGTGAATGGAAATTGGGGGGTCTTAAAAATTTATTAGCTGTCTGAAAAGCCATAAATGCCCAGGACAACTTTGGGTGGATGATAAGCAATGATTTCTTGGGGGGAAAAACAATTTTTGATTTTTTTTTTAATTTGAATTAAATACAGGTATAGAGTGTTAAACTAGCTTTTGACAGTAGTCTCTTCTGAAAGTGCAGAGAGATTATTTTTGTTTTAGTTTATTCAAGTACTTTAGGTCACTGTCTCTCAGTCTTTCCAGACTACTGTACCCTTTTCAGTAATCAGATTTGTCTTGCATATCCCTAAATTTCACAGCACTTTAAAACTATTTGCATACAAAATCAGGCATAAACATACAAAAGTATCACAGCAAACTACAGAAAAAATGCGTATTTCTCATTTTTACCATATAATTATAAAACTTATTAGAATATAAATAGTGTACTTAGATTTGAGTGTATAGTATATAGAGAAATATAAACAAGTCGTATGAAATTTTAGTTTGTACTGACTTCAACAGGCTACATAAATTGCACTAGTGTAAAACTAGTCAAATATCTAGATGAGTTGATGTATCCCTGGAAGACCTCTGCATACCCCCAGGTGTAGTTTACCTCTGGTTGAGAACCACTGGTCAATGACTAGTTAATTCAAAGTTAGGAAACCAATTCAAAGCTTGTTTTCCTCTTCCATCTGTGAATAAAAACAAGGTCTGAGAGAATGAGCTACCAGTTCTAAAATCTTGAAGAACATGGTGACCAGAAACAATCAATTCAATTCACTAACTACAGATATTTCTGTTGTTTAATAAATGAGTTAGTTTTATATGTAAAACATGTTTTCATAATTTTTTAAATAAACTTTTATGTATCAGTACAGCAAATGTACTTTTATTTAACTTAAAAAAACTATTTTAAAATGTTTCTGTGCATTTAATTGTTTTAATTCCCATCCAAATAGAGCATGACACAAATTACAAAAATTTTAATCAGCTAGGATATGTCATTGACTATTTTCTGACGTAAAAAATTAAGAATCTGAATAAAAGTAAATTAAGTAAATTGCTCAAATTAATCTCTATATATATATTTAGATATAGTTTTTATTCTCCTGGTTAGCAAAAAAAAGCATGAAATTTAGTGTGTATTTAGGTGCAAATCAACGTGTTCTAATGGTTACCAACCAAGAAAAATTAACCTTTCTTTAGGAAAATAACTAAAAAGTACAATTGCAAAATCAAGATTAAAATCAATTATTTAACTCAAGGTTTTCTACTTGGTGATTTAAATTATGATTGAATTCAGTGATTTAAATCATTTTCATTTTAAATAAATCCACCCGGACACTAGACGTTATTGAACATCCTCCTCAGTTAAAATCAGCTGAAAAGTACTTCATCTTCCTTATGTGATATGAATTACTACCATCCTTCTTTCCAAATATAGAACAGAAATATTTATTGTATACTTCTGCCTTTTTTTGCATCATTATGAACACTTCTACCATCTCAATTTAGTAATGAGCTCATACCATTGCTAGGATTTCTTTTGTTCCTGGTATACTTAAACTCTTTCCTGTACTTAGTCTTGCCAGCCATGGAATTTTGTCTTTAGCTTTCCTTATCAACATTACACACTCCATAACTTCTAAAATATGCAATTTGCTATGTCTCCCTCTCTACATTTGCTATATATTGCTTTTTTATTTCTAACTGTTCCCTTCATATGTCCACTGAACCAGACCATGATGGGCTATTATCCAGGGTGGATTGATTCCAAAAGTAAAAGTTTTATAACTATTATAACATGAGTTATCAATATCAGATGTCAACATATGCAAAGTAAATATTCTTAAATAAAACTTTAGGTTCTCAAGCTGCATTTTTCTTACTTTGCCTGCCTGTAAATTTTGATTATTATAGTTGGAAATATTTTCTAGTCAGTTTGAATGTGTATGGTCAAATCAACATTTACTGATAAAAACTGAATACTTTCAAGTCTAAAAATATGCTTAATCAAACACAAGTTATTGGGCTCAATGCAGGGATAACGGGATGAAATTTAGTGCCTGTGATATACAGGAGGTCAGACAAGATGAATTAATGGTCCCTTCTGGCCTTAAAATTTATGAAACTAATTCACACCTAGTCACTTATCTAATATGTCTTCTAAAGTGTGGTAGTTCACCGTACAAAAGTCAAAATGAAAACAATGTCCCAGTCCCAGAAGCTTGTAGCATTTTTAATATCTTGCAGTAGGTAGACATGCTCCCCTTTCCTGTTCAACTTCCTAAAGATTTCCAATGCCCCTTAAAATCTGGCCTATGAACTGCATGATCTAGGAGTAATTTGGGGGTTAAATAAAATGTCTAAGCATGTACATGCAACTTTCATTTGGAGATAATTATGCTGTAATCCAATTCAAACAGGTAAAAGGATCCTATGTGTGGCATTTAAATGGTTTGAGTAGACTAGCACTTCTTTGACCCTCCTCAGAAAATAAAAGACAGCTTGTAGAATTGGATAAAGCCATTGGAGTTCAGTATGTCTAATTCTAAAATACTCTGTATACAGCGTAATTTATTGTCTTACTGGATTTTCTGAGACTTTGGCAGTTGATTAAGGAAAAATAATGCCAAAAGGAAAACCACAGGATAAAGTTTCACCCAAACATCCCAGCTCAGTGTGGCTTTGGTAGATGTTGCTCACCCTTTGGAAGAAGTCTCACTGAACCCCATTTTTTTGAATAGAGATACTTATCCATTTTAATAGAAGGTATATAACCCAATAAATAAAATCATTATTAATTATTGTCAATTTCTTAAACATGAACAACTCAACTAATTTTTAAAAGTTGTGTTTATACAGTCATTCACATTTGTCTTTGTTAACCAAAGGAAATAAAATGTTATTACAATGTTGTGCTACAATTTTGTACTTCTAGCAAATATATTTATCACAAACGTTTTTGAGCATGAAACTGAATTAAAAAGAAAACCATTTATACTCTCAGGCTAATTACTGTTAATTCCATGACCGTAACATCCTAGGGGAGAGAAAAAAGCATATGATGCCCAAATCAGACTTCAATCTACCAGGATAAAACATTACAAAATGAACTTGGGCCCATTTTTTTTTCTTTCTTGTTTGTCGAAGGCATTTCTAGACTTTTGCATACAGAGAGATTTTTGTCTGGGTAAAATTATTAAGAGCTGGAAACATTAACTCATTTGCTGACTGGAAAATGTATTCTTCATGCACCTTGTACAGGTTGTATTCGTCATAGACTTTGACTTTTATTAGGTAAATTTTATTATGAACTTAGCATTTGTTTTAGAGAAATATCTTCCCTGTGGAGCAGCTAACTCAGTCATTTTGGTAGGGACAGAAAAATCAAGCAGAAAAAAACAAATCCATGAAAGAAGAGAAGAAGGAAGCAGAGAGAACACAAGGGACAGCAAAACTAGGTGGAAGGGAGGAAAAGAAGGGCATAGACAGAAAAGAAGAGAGAACAGCTAGAAGAACAGAGAGTGCTCTGATTTGATGTGATCCCTTGTTGTGATCCCTTCCTTACCTCCCCCATGAGGAGCCAGACCCAAATGGAGGATGGAGGGAGAAAAGCTAGAAAGAATATAGAATGAAGGAAGGAAATAGGGATGGTAAAATAAAAATGACATGATGCATGTAGCACTTAGATAATGATGTTTATGCACATAAGTAACTTTCTCCATTTCACTGTGTAGTCCCCTGGAGAGCTCTGTTAGAACAAATTCTACTTTCAGCTGCACAAGTCTGAGTTGAGTAATTAGATTATAACTGACTTAAAAAATCTGAATGCATAGCTGAACAAATTTGGAGTGGGGAGCAAGGTGATGGCAAAATATTGATTAGGTGACTTGAGTCAAATTATTGCTTAATACTAGACATAACTAGATTGATGCTGTTGACCACAAAGTGTTACTGACAAAGATGTGGTTTCTAGTAAGGGTGGATAGTGTTGCTCATGTGGCTGTGCAGCTTTTTAATAGTATTGTACAACTCTGATTGAAATAAATGACAAGACTCCCACTGACTCCAATGATAGCTGGATCAGGCCTTAATGAAAGCTTCCCATGGGTAGTTATTGGCAATTGTTCTTCTGCTTCTGAAATCCCTCTTATGCAGAATACCACAGGGCATTATTTTGCCATCCTTCTTGTTGAATGTATATGTGAGGCAATTAGAAGTCCTGTTTAGCTCTCCTCAGCTTGAAAGGAGACAGATTCTACAGTAATATAAATAATAATAATAATAATAATAATAAATGGTAAAGGATACTCATGGCCCCAGAAGTGCCTCTGCCATCGTGTTTCCCCACTAAAGAAAACATTAATGACTTAGTAGACATGCCAAAGCTGGCAACAAATGAAAATAAGACAAGTGTGCAATAGTGTCAAATAATTTAATTGTGATAGCAGAAGTCTATTTGTAGTGTGGTTGTGGTTGATTTTCAAAGGAACAAATGGGAGAGTTAGGCTTAACTGTCCTGTATGCCTTTGAAAATCTTCCCTATTATTATTGCCAGGTTTTATTATTTATATTGTGGTAGCATGTGGCGACCTCTGCCAGGTCAGGGCCCCATTGTGCTAGTCACTGTACATAGTAAATAAGTCAGCCCAAAGAGTATACAATCTAAAAGACAGAGTGTGAGGTGGATGAAATAAGTTCATAGGGAGGTACAGTAACAAAAATAGGCTATTTTAGCACAGACTTGCTGCGTGCACAGTTTATAGCCAGTGAGTTGTGGTAATCTCAATCACAACCTCCTAACCATTTTCAGGTGGCAGTTTTCTATATACATAGAGCAAAGGGAAGATAGTCTCACTTCTTAATAGATTATTCTTCAAATAATTATAGTGCACATGAGGTGCACATTTAGTTGTCTTGTGTCTTGGAATTTTGTCAGTTATCCATCTCTTTGTATTCTGCCTTGTTATAAAACACCCATGATTACCTTTTCAGTGATACTTTTTGAAAGTAGTCAGGAATCATGTTACAGTGGCTTTAGTCCATCTTTACCTGAAAGACCAGTAAATAAACCAAATTATTATAGCTAAAAAAGAAAGTTTTCTAATCTTTAGGAAACAGCAGTTGTGCAGAATAACCACTTGCTCCTCTCACAGTTGGTACTAACATTTAGTAGTATTCCTTTTATTTTAAATGTTACAGCACCAGGATTTTAGGAAATGAAGAAAGCAAGCTGTCATTGTAATTCAAATGTGTAATGAAACTTACTAAAATTGTCTTTTTGTTTTCCACTACAACTTAGCGTTTTGATAATACAAGAAGTTAGATAAAAGAAGTAGATAAGATTTTGGAGAAGGGAAGGCTTGGTGATAAGGCTACAGTTTGTATGTGGAGCCACATAACATACCTAATATTTCATAATTTTTGTGTGTGTGTAATTTTGTGTCTTTTCAAAGTCAGAAAATTTAAAGCATCCTAACATGGTGTGGGAAGTGAAGACGAATCAAATGCCTAATGCCGTACAGAAACTCCTGTTTGTAGTGGACAAGAGAACTTCAGGGATGACTGAGTCATTGGAGTTACTGAAATGTAATGAGAACCTGCCATCTTCTCCTGGATATGCATCCTGTGATGAGCACATGGAGCTTGGTAAAGAATTTAATAGCTTTCTAAAAGTTATATAAAGGGCCCAGTTCTGTAATTGCTTCACGTGTGAAATTCCTGTTGAAGTCCATGCAGGTTACACACATGGAGTAACAACAGAATCAGACAGAATTTTCCTCTTTCTAGGTTTACTTCTGTTTTTTATTATTTCACGAAATATGCATGGTACGATAGTTGATGTATCATGCCATCTTACAGTCCTAAGGCACAATGGTTTCCCTGTTTAGCCTATCACCAGCTCCTGCCCCATTCACATACAAGCAGATGTTGACAGAAACTTGCTTTCTTAACTCAGGGCTGTAAGTTTCTGCTCACAACTTCCAGTGAAGTTCTTTTTGTTGGGGTAGAAGTACACAGACAAAGCTTTACATCTCATCTCTCAGGTCCAAGTCCAAATGCAGATTCTGGCCTAGAGGAACATTTAGCTTCGTTGCTATCATGTTCAAGAAAAGCAGTATATAAATAATTGAATAATGTGTAATTAGTAAAATATTCACGTTATATGAAGTTACATGGTAGTTCTATACATGAAGTACAATAGTGTTATTAAATGACAGGAGTAGAGTGTATATTGATGGCAGTAAGAACTTAAATAACAAATGGGGGAGTCTGCTTTTGCAAGAATGTTTAAAATGTAAAATGTGAAGGCTACTGTTCATATGTATAAATGCTGCATTCATGGCTTCTGAGATATCTCTCTCCAGATTAGCTGTGAAACTTTGACGGAAATAGCTCTGGATGTTTATAGTTTTGTAGAAGCTTTCCTGTTAAAGCAGTTAGATTGTAGTGCTTGATATTCATTGAAGATTTTAAGTGGTGTAGTGTAAAGACACAGAGTAACTTAATTTACTGATTCATCAGGCTCAAACTGATGCTATTCCCCTCCCCATGTTGTTTTAATTAAACCTAAAAAATACTGCATCTGCTATCAGAACCACTTTTGTATGTATTTATTTGTGTTTATAAAACTTGATCTTTGAAAGGATATGTTCAGTTTAATTTTTTATTAAAATTGTTGCCTAAAAGTAAAAATAGGAGTTTAGAAAACCATGCTATAGTGTCACGTCTGCAGCCCTGTATAAGTAATATAGATGAGAAAAGGATTTGAGAAGCACAGATAATTGCTATTTAGAAGTTTTTTTAAGTTACTGTGTCCCTTCTCCTTTTGTTCACCACAGATTCTTTTATCCACAATTGTTAAGTAAAATTCAGCCATGGGGAAAAAACATGATTTCTTTTGTACTTGTTCGTAGATGATCTTCCTGAACTACAGGCTGTTCAGACTGATTCTACCCCAACTGCGCTCTTTCAGCTTGGTACAGATATTTCACATCAAGAATATTCAAGGCCTTCATGGAACCAGCATACCTCGAATAACAATTCAGAAAATGCTTATTCTTGTGAGAATGGGGTGAACTGGTTGACAGAACTGGCAAACATAGCCACTAGTCCACAGAGTCCTCTCATGCAGTGTTCTTTTTATAACAGGTACAGGCATTAATTTTGGTTCTTTTAGTTCTAAAATATACAATATTGTTTATGTTGTTACAAACATTTCCTTTGTTCCTCAGAGGGCTCTATGTCCCAACTGAAGCTCTGAGCATTCCCTTTTTTAACCCTATTTTTGATCTTCCCATTCCTGCATGATAGCCACATTCCTTTCCCAGAATACAGCATGGGAATCCTTTTAGTGCCTGTTGCAGCAGCTTCATAATTGCCTATGTGGGATGAAGTTAAACAGTGCTAGGCAGTCTCTCACCACAAAGAGATCAGAATATGCTCATCCTGCTGTGGCGCTGTATGAGAGACTATAGGTATTTCTGCGTTGCAATCGAGAGGTGTGATTGCAGCATGTGTAGACATACCCAAACTAGCATTGATCTAGCTAGATCAAAGCATGCTTGAGTATGTCTACAGGTGCTGCAATCATACCTCCCAGTTGCACTGTAGACATACCTTGTGTCAGAAGCAGTGGAAGCATAGCATGAGAGCCAACCAGACTTGTGGCAAAGGGTGCTTAGATTGAAAGCTGCTCTGCAGGTTTAGTTGGAATCTGGGGTGTTGGCTTGTTTCATGTGGCTCTCCGGTCTATGCAGTGCCGATCCTTCCACATGTGAGCGTGGGAATGAAGCAGCAGCATAACTATGACAATATGTTGTATTTTTAGATTAACGTCTCATTTGGTTAAGGAATGATCTTGTCATTTTTTAAAAACTTCCGGCATTGTTATTTCCATGCATACCTGGTTGTATTAGAAATTGGCTGAGATGCTAAGGAATGGTATGGACCAAAGTCATAATTACAGGAGAAAAACTGAAAATAATTGTCTGATGAAAGCGTGAAGACTTCCATGGGGTATGGTAAATGAAGTGACTTATGGAGTAGAGATTGCCTAGTGACTACATATATAGAAGCTTAAGAACCCAAGTTAAATCACTAAACATGGGTATTAAATTGCTCCTACACAATGTGCTAAATGTCTGCCTATTTTGGATGTTATGATTTAATGATAAATTCAGCTGTGTGTAAGGGAAAGCTGTGTGTGTATATGGCTGTCTGTGTGTAAAATATGAACACAGGCAAGACGTTTATGCACAAAGTTTGGTTGTAGACAAAGAGTATTGGCTTTTGGATTGAAATGTATATATGAAAAAGAATTGTAAAAAAAAATCTATTTAGAGTAATATTAGTATAATCTTGTGATGCCAAAATATCAAGTTTTATTGTAATAAAAATAATTTTTCATTGTAGATCATCTCCTGTTCATATAATAGCAACAAGCAAAAGTTTACATTCCTATGCACGTCCTCCACCAGGATCCTCAAAGAGTGATCCCAGCTTCTCTAAGTATCACTTAGATGAAACACCAGTCAGACATGAAAGGGTGAGTTGTCCTGAAATGCTTGTTAAAGTATGTGAAGAATTAGGACAGGCAGGCAAAAGTTTTTAGAAACAGAAGAAAGTACAAGAATAAAAATGTATACATTCCTAAAATCCTTCCTGTTGTAAGCAGGGCTTTGGAGCGGAGCCCAGAGCTGGAGCCCAGAGCAGCTCCGGAGCAGTGGAGCTGCAGGTTTTTGCCTGGAGCGGAGCTGGAGCAAGCTCCAAAGCCTTGACTGTAAGCTAGATTCCCCATTATCATTTTTTTAGCACCAGCATCGTGGCTGTACACGACACAAAGATAAGCCTGTTACCCAACGAGATTACAATCTAAAACACAGAGTAGGTGTACTAGAAATGCAGAGGAGGAAATAACAAGTTCTTGTCATTTAATTATTGTATTTTGAACTTACACGTGTTGATATTGTGAAAGAGGCGATGCCTCAGACCTTTAAAGATATGAACAAAGGACCAGCCTCAAGATTATGCTCTACATTGCCATTAGTGTTCCCTCTAATTTTTTACGTCCGTGTGCAGAAAGAATTTTGTTATGTGCACCAGTATGGTCATAGGTGGGTTTGGAGTGTGGGAAGGGACTCAGGTTTGGGGCAGAGGGTTGGGGTGCAGGGGGGGTGAGGGCTCTTGTTGGTGGTACAGCTCTGGGGTGGCATGAGGGGATTGGGGTGTAGGAGGGGGCTCAGAGCTAGGGCAGAGGGTTGAGGTGTGGGGGGTGCGGGTTCCGGGATGGGGCCAGGAATGAGGGGTTTGGGCTGCAGGCTGCCCCGGGGCTGCCGTGGGGAGAGAGGACTTCCTCTCACCTCCTCCTACCATCCCCCTCCCGACCTTCTGTCACCACAGCAGCTTGGGGCCGGGTGAGAGGCATCTCTCCCCGACTGCGGCAGCTCTGGTAGAACTGCGCTGGGGGAGGGGCTTCTCTCCCCAGCAGCTCCGGCAGGCCTGGGCCGGTGGCAGGGCTCCTCTCCCCGGCAGCTCTGGTGGGGCTGGGAGGGGGCAGGGTGCCTCTCTCTAGTGGGGCTGGGCTGGGCTGAGTGAGGGGCTCCTCTCTCTAGCAGCTCTGGCAGGGCCGAGGGAGAGGCACCTCTCCCCACCTGCCTGCACAGCCTTGAGAGGTTGCTTCCCAACTCTACAGAGAACATAGATTGCCATGTGTGTTTTTTAGCTTTAACTCCTGTCTGTTGGTCTTTGGGTCTGATCCTGTTCCCACTAAACTCAGTGTCAAAACTCTCATTGGCTTTAGTGGAAAGAGTATGACGCCCTGGATACTGACAACATTTAGCTACATTGTGGGATGATGGGATGCATTGGGTTTTGCAAAAGTGTTCCCTGTAGCTGAGTGAGGAATGGAATTGAAAGGTTCTGAAAAAAATGGTGTCTAAACTTTGACCAGAAAGATGATGGTTCTGTTCCTCAAAAAGTCAAGCATGAAATTGAGCACCGGTTCAGATTTCCTCCCCTTCCCTTGAGCCTTTGTATCCCTATTTCCAAGGAATCCTCATTTTACAATCCTCAGCTTGAAGTCAATGTGTAAAAGTTAAGCACATGCATTAATATATTCAGAATTAGCCCTAAAGATATATGTTAAATCATTTATATGTTTTTGTTTTCTGAATAGGCAAGTAGTGAATCAGAGTCTGGTATTTTCTGCATGTCATCGCTTTCAGACGACGACGATCTAGGATGGTGCCATTCTTGGCCCTCAACTGTTTGGCACTGTTTTTTAAAAGGTAAAATAGCATTCATTGTAGGATCCTTTTTTTTAATAACAGCTGCTTCTTTTGACAGAAACTTACTGACCTTTTCTTTTCAAATGTCAGGCACACGTTTATGTTTTCACAAAGGACACAACAAAGAATGGCAGACCGTTGAACATTTTGTTAGAGCGGAAGGCTGTGAAAATGAAGACGATTTAATGGGAACTTACAAGGTAGTTCTTTAATGTACTGAATCCTTTACAGTAACCGTAGTACAGTGCTTATATTGTGTGCAACATTATCCACGTCTTGTTGCATGAGGAGGGTTCTTTTTTGGTAGATGCAGCTGTGTATCCTGCTTAGGTGTCTGTGTGCCCAGTGCACTGGAGCTGGATAATTTTGCCTAGCAGTACCCATAGAAGATAGGTGCTCATAAACCCTCTCGTGGCTATATAAATCAGTGCTGCTATAACCCCCCCTCAGTTCCTTCTTGTCATCTGTGGCTGGAGTCAGATCTCTGTGTGGTTCACAACCTCTCTATTTCTTAGTGACTTTTTCTAGTTTGTATATAGTTAATTAGTATCCTTAGTATAGTGTTAGTTGAATTTCTTGTTAGTTAGCTTTAGTTGAAGTATTTCCCCGGGGATGCCCTTATCAGGATTTAAACATTATCTGTCATGTGAGGAAGCAATTCCCGTCAACAATCCCCACACGCAGTGCTTGCCGTGCTTAGGTGAAGTCCATGTCAAGGAGTGTTTGTTTGCAAATTGTTTATGATACGGATTCAGGTGGTGAGGGATCTTAGTCTAAAGCTGCACCGGCTTGAACAGGCCATGTGACTTGCTTCAGCTCTGAGGCCTGCATTGGATGGGAGGTTGCCTTTGGGTTCTGAGAGTGCTGTCTGGAGCAGATGGGAGAGTTGTTCCCCCTAAGGTGCACCAACGAAAAGATCAGATAAGACCAATCGAGGCCATTCAAGATCATCCGCCTCCTCCAGAAGGAGCGCAGACTAGCACAGTGTGAATGCCAATGTGCAGATTGGAGCAGGTTCCGTCAACAACTCCCGGGTACAGGGAGGTCAGAGAACCCCTTACCATTGACTGCGCTCTGGCCACAGGGCATCCGTTGAGTTTGGTACCGACAAGGTCAGTGCTGGCACTGACTGTTTCTGCGCTGGTGGTCTATCAAGTGGCTCCTCTGGTTTTCTGTCCTGAGTTTGCCCTTGCTCCAGGCCTTTGTCAGGGCTAGCATTGTTTATAGCCCCATTGGCTAAGCAGGCAGCTGAACCTTTGGATCCATCAGCACTGCACCCCAGTGTTTCCCTTCTACAATCGGTGGAAGTGGGGCTGGTGCCAGACTCGGCATCAGGAAACTGCTTCAGATCCCCTGCTTTTGGTGCTGCACTCACCACCCTCTGCTTTGGGACCATCAGTCACCTTGGTACATCTGCCAACTTTGTGGTCAACCATTGCTTCCAGCTCAGAACACAATGAAGGCATATTTGGTGCCGGTTGTAACATTTCCACCATCAGCATAAGTTCCCTCTTCATTCTGGGCTATAAATGAGTCAGACCTGTTGCTCGCCCCCTCTGGGCTGGCTCCACCTTTATCTCCGGAAGCCCGGCATTCCTTGGTGTCCAGGTCGGTTTCTTCCTTCTTTCCATTACCTTAGTAGCATTGGGGGGTGGAGTGCTATGGTTACCAGGATTGGTATGTGATTTGTGGTCAGGATGGTGCCCCTGGCCTGGCACCTACTGGCCACCAGTGGCCATACCAGTGGCCTCCCTGGAATCTGTGGGACGCTTCTTGGTTGCAGAGGTCCACCTCCTCATCTAACTCTAAAGTGAGATCACCGTTGATTTGCCACAGGACCAGGCATCAGTGAACCTTCCCTTCCAGAGCCTCCAGAGTTATCCCATCCAGATCTGACTGTCCTGGATCAGGATCCAACTCTGGCAGTTAATGGCTTCATCTTCATCCTTAGACAATTCCATGGTTCCCGGCTCTTCCTCTCCTTCAGTACCAGAGGATTTCAAGGCATACCCAGGACCTTTTGCGGCATGTGGCTGCTTCCCTGCATATTGAAGCAAGAGATCCTTCAGGAGAATACCCATAAGTTGTTGAATATTCTGCTGCTATCTGCTCCTTGGAGAGTTGCCCTCTCTATTAATGATGTACTCCTAGAGCCTGCTAGGGTTCTGTGGAGCAGTGGTTCTCAAACGTATTTGATTGTGCTGCCCTTCTTTTTGTCTGTAGTAGTTTATGCCCCCTCACCGCCACAAGTACGTATATCAATATATGTGGTGGCCCGGGTGCTTCACTTGAACCAGTTTTTGCTTTGTTTTTCACATGAGTTTTTTTTTCTTTCTGTTGCATGAATGAGCCAATGATCCATTGTAATAAGGAGCAAAAGCAAAACCGCAATTGTTTTCCATACTTACAATTAAATGTGAATGCTGTGTCGTAACAAATTAGTCAATGTACAGATAGCAGTGACTTTGTATAATACTATGCAAGCTTAACAGAAATCCATCAAAATGCACAGCGCCATCTAGAGTCAAATGCACAGCACCATCTGAGGACCTGATATGTCTGGAGGAATTAGCTTTGCTAGTTATTCATTGCTGTGGGTAAAATGTCCGCAGTAAGGTGTTCTTTTTTTTTTTTTTTTTTTTTTTTTTTTTCCCCTAACCCCCCCCCCCCCCCCGAATATATTCTGTGCACCCCAGGGGGGCCACCGCCCAGTTTGAGAACTTCTGCTCTGGAGCATGCTGGCTTCAGTACCTTCGATGAAGCACATGGAGAAATGCAGCTTTGTTCCAGTGCAGGGATTTCAGGTTTGTACTTGCATAGGGTGCTAAATTCCCTGGTTGTAACCATAGTAAACAGTAGAGCCCAGGAGGGCAGATTTAAGTCCGCTTCCAAGGATGAGGACATTAAATGGATGGGCCTGATGGGTAGGAAGATTTAACCTCCTTTTCTTTGCAGATGCATATTGCTGTCTGAGTAAGATTTGTGAACTGGATGTCTGTGTCTTAAGTTTACAGACCAAGTGCCCAAAGCCTCAAGGGAAGAATTTTGGGTTTTTATTACCTAAGGCTGCTTGGTGGCTAAGACTTCATTGGAGTCTGTGCTGGACATTATGGATACTTTGGCCAGAGTGACGGCCTCAGCAGTGACCATGAGAAGGACACCCTGGCTGCAAAATTCGGGCATTGCTCCCAATGTGCAACAGACCATAGAGGATTTGCCCTTTGACAGCCAATATTGTGCACTCATTCAAGGACTCTAGAACTATTCTACCGTCCGTGGGGGTGTATATCCCGGCAGTGCAGAGGCACCACTACGATGGGTGGCAGCAGCAGCAAAAGTATCATCAGTAGTACGCATTTGGGGAGCCTTTCCTTTCCCTAGAAAGAAGCATAGGTCCCAGAGAAAGAAGGTATTCAGGTCTGAGGTTTGGCCAGTTGACATGCCTTACCCTGCGCCCCCCTCCCACCCACCCGCTAGTGCCAGCTTTCACTCTTTTTAGTCTGGAGCAGTTTCCAGTTGTCGCTCCCTTCTCCCCGTCTCCTTCCTTTGGGGACAAGCTAGCTTGCTTTCAAAATGCTTGGGGCTTAATCACCACTGACAGGTAGGTCTTAAGCACCATCAAATCAGGCTATGCCATCCAGTACCTTTCCATCCCCCGCCATAGAGGGACCCCTCTCATGAGATACTGCTCTTCAAGCAGATTCACTCTCTTCTGGCTTTGGGAACGATGGAGGAGCTTCCTCCAGAATGCCACGGTCAGAGTTTCTATTCCCAGTACTTTCTGGTACCCAAATCCAAGGGAGAGGTAAGATTCTGTCTCAACCTTTGCAGCCTCAACAAATACGTCTGATACATACAGTGACCATTTGGAACTTCATCGATTATTCTCCCTGTGCTGTCTCAAAACGACTGGTTTGCTGCTCTGGATCTTCGTGGTTAACGATTTTGCCAAGCCACAGAAAATTCTTTTGATTTGTTGCTACAAAGCACCATTTCCCTTTGGCCTCTCCTCTGCTCCTCAGGTTTTGACTAAATGGTGACTGTCCCTCCAGAGGAAAGGAATCCACATCTTCCCGTATCTGAATGACTGGTTAATGAGAGACAGATCCAAAGAGGAAGACCTTTCTCATGTCAGCACTACACTGTACTCGCTCAACCATCTGGATCTCATCTTAAACATCTTGAGAGTATTTTTGCTGTATGACTTCATTCAAGTGATTCACTACCTTTGCCTTAGTCTGCAGTCTCAGCCTTCCATGGGAGTTTGGATGTGCCTGAGGCTCTTGGGCCACACATTTTCATAGATGCAGGTGGCCCAGGTTGCAAAGTTGCATCTTTGCCCCCTTCAGATGTGGCTCAGGACAGTTGACTATCCGATTCTTAACTCCTGGACTCCTTGCAGTGGTGGGCACTTCTGGAGAATGTTTGTTGGGGCATTCCCTTTGTCTAGCCCTTACCAACCAGGTCTGTTGTCACCGATGCCTCCCTGATGGGTTGGTTCAAGATTTGTGGTTGGAGCAGGAGTCCTCACCATATATCAGCATTCTGGAACTTCGGCCCATCTACAATGCATGTCATGCTTTTCTGGACTGTATCAGGGGCTCATGGATCCCATACTTACCAACAATACCATGATGTATTATATGAACAGGCAAGAAGGTGCATATTCCAGGATGCTCTGCCAAGAGGAAGTCAGGTTGTGACAGCTCTGCATTGAGGAGAGTGTTGCTCTGATAGCCAACGACTTGCCCAGTGTCCAGAATCATCTTGCAGACCACCTCAGCAGGAATTTTTACTTGAGACACAAGTAGTCCCTGAATACAAGTATCCTCCACGTCATCTTTGCAGTGTGGGGCATTCTAACAATCGACCTGTTTACTGTGAGGGACAACAGGAAATGTCACCTGTTCTGCTCTCCAGGAGGCCTCAGTCCAGGCTCTCTGTCCAGCACTTTCCAGCTCAGCTGACAGTCGGCTCCTGTACACTTTTCCTCCAATCCCAGTCATCCTCAAGATGAAAGAGGACTAGGGCAAGCTGATTCTCATTGCCCCAGTGTGGCCAAGGCAGTATTGGTTCTCTGATCTTCTTATGTTGTCAGTTCAACCCCCCCATGCTCCTTCCTCTCCAAACCAACCTGGGAGCACCTTACGTCCCCCACTCAGCTCCCTGCATCTCATGGCGTAGCTACTTTCTGGCTGAGTGAGGAGGAAGTGCAGTGTTCGGTAGCTGTTCCAGATTATATGAAAGGTCAAGTGGTCCCTTCACAGATTATCTCTAAATGGGTAATATCTTGTATCAAGACTGCATATGAAATAACTTCAGCTATGTCTCCTCAGTGAGTGTGAGCTCATTCTGCGAGAGTGCAAGCAATGTCAGTAGCATTCCTTTGTGACATCTCAATATTGGACTTTCCCAGGACTGCTCCATGGTCATCCCTATGCACATTTATGAACCATGATGCCATTATCACATCTTCCAGAGTAGATGCAAGTTTTGGTAGGGCAGTCCTGCAATTCTTGTTTAGGTAGTCTCCGAACCCCACCTTCTGGAATGGATACTGCTTTGACTCACCCAAGTGGAATACACAGCTGCATCTACTCAAAGAAGAAGAAACTGTTATTTACTGTACCTATGGTTCTCCCAGATGTAATGCAGATGTGTATTCCACAACCCACCCTTTGTCCCCTCTGCACTGGAGTACAGTCTTGGTGTTCAGTGTGAAGGAACTGAAGGGAGTCGAGGTGGCACCATCTCATACAGCCAGGGGAGGAGCTATGAGCACGAGGTGTAAGTGGGCCTCCACCCCCAATATGGTGTGACAGATTTTTCATTACCAATCTGCCTGAGGCCACAGTTGATCAGGCTGGGGCCAAAGGATCTTTTTTGGGGAGGAGATGATGAGGCACACCAAATGTCTAAATTTTAAAGCTTTATTGATAAAATAATAAAATAACAGCAAATGCTCTCATATCACTCAGGGGAAGATAGAAAGCGTTAATGCCCCAGGCCTTAACCCACTCTCATACTCACACATGCACGACCCAGAGTGGCCAAGTCTGAGTGTAACGTCAGAAGAAGAGGAGGGGTGGGAAGGTGGACGGGAGTGCTGTACTGGGCCCAGGTCGTCCAAGGATCCGCTGTGCTCTCCGAGTGTCTTCAGCTCTCAGGAGGGTTTTAAGTCCTGGGCTCCTTGGGGTGGGGGTTCATTTGGGGAACTCTGCTCCTGGTGCCCTTTGTGCCAGTCCAAACTGGCTTTCTGTGGTCTCTTCAACTTTTCCCAAAACACACCGGTTTCAGGGCCGTGAGACAGTTCTTTTTGTTCGTGGCTGGCCTTCACAGTCTCACTCCTTTTCCTGGCCCCGCATTTTGTTCAACAACTGTCCTTTCTCATGGCTGGGGAAGGTGGCGGATGGGATTTGGACCCCCCCCCCCTTCTCTCTTGGCAGGTAGCAGCTGGCCTTGGGCTGGAGTCAGCTTCTTATCTTGACTGAGATTGTTAGCTGCAGTGTTGAGTTAACCTGTTCTCTGCATTCTTCTTCTCCCCCTCTCTTGGCTTCTTGTACTCCTGCAAAGGAATCTTCCACTCTCCACTCACACCCTTTAACTCTCCCCAGAATGCTTTGTGATGCTTGCAACAGCGTTAGCAACATACAATGTTGATCTACCTTCCTAGGGGACTCCCTAAGGGGAGGGGGCCATTGGGTTGTGACCATGGGTACTGCTAGGCAAAATTCTCTGGCTCTGGTGCGCCTGTGCGCGCACACACCTGAGTGGAATACACGGCTTCATCACATCTCGAAGTACCACAGTAGGTAACCATTTCTTGTAAAAGATGCATATTGAATCTGTCCACTATAGTGTCTGAGCACCCAAATATAAAACAACTGAAAAGAGTACCTGTAGATGTGTTCTGAATGTTGCATAATCTCTTATTAATTTGTGGGGTTCTTCTAACCCTTTGAATGCTGGTATTTTTCAGTGTGCCAGAAAACTGATATATTTGCAGTATCCACAGTATTAAATTTTTCTGAAAAATGTGAAGCATATGTGTGTTTCTAGGACTATGGTTCTGATGGTTTGAAGTTGATATCTCACGAAGAAAGTATTTCATTTGGTGAGTCAGTATTGAAGTTGACATTTGATCCTGGTACAGTGGAAGATGGCTTGCTCACCGTAGAGTGCAGATTGGATCACCCATTTTATGTTAAAAATAAAGGTAGGAAAATATTATATGTGTACAACAAAACTATCAGGAGTTATGTAATAAATTCTTCTAAGACAATATCTGTAAATCTCATAACCATCTCCCGCAGTAGTTGAAAGCAGAAGTATTCCCCATTCACATTACTCTAAATCTGCTTGAAAGAAACACTAGAATTTGAACAATAAAGTTGGTAGAAATGTTGTATGTGTTGTCTCTTCTTGAAAGGTTTAGCAAATATGATAGAGAGCACAGAAAAGGCAAAAAGAGAGAGAGAGCAAATAAGGGATGCTACTTACACTTCCTGTATCTAAATGTGACACTTAGGGCTTGGCTACACTTGCAAGTTAGAGCGCATTAAAGCAGCCCCAGACGCACTAACTCACGACCTGTCCACACTGACAAGGCACTTAGAGCGCCTGGACTCTGCAGCTGGAGTGCTCCTGGTAATTCACCTCCACAAGAAGCATAATGCTTGCTGCGCCTCAGCTGAAACGACCCAGCGTCAATGTGAATGAGGTGTTGCCTTACTGCGCTATGATTGGCCTCCAGAAACGTCCCATAATCCCCTTAAGTCCCATGGCCACTCTTGTCATTGTTTTGGAATTGGCTGCAGGAATGTGGATATTCCCTTTCAAAGCTCCTTTTCTGACAGCCAGCATGCTTATCTGATCCGGGGCAAAGCAACCATTAGTGTGAAATGCTGCTTGCTGTCAGTGTGAGAGAGAGAGAGGCAGGGAGGGAGGGGTTGCTGCTGTCTGAACTTACAAGACAGCATGCTGACACGTTCTCAGCCCCTCAGTAACCCACTCTCTCTCCCCCTACATACACACACAACACACCTCCTGTCACACTCCACCCTACCCCCCTATTTGAAAAGCACATTGCAGCCACTTGCATGCTGGGATAGCTACCACAATGCATTGCTCTCTGTGGCATTGCTTCAGCTGCTAATGTGGCCACGCCAGTGTGCTTAAATCTGATAGTGTGGACACACTGCAGCGCATTCCCTACTGCGCTGTCCGTGGGCTGGTTTAACTCACAGTGCTCTATATCCGCAAGTGTAGCCATGCCCTTAAAGTTGGTAAAATGGTTACTTGGTTTGGTTTTCTGTTCTTTTTTTGCTTGGATAAAAAGCTTGTAAATGAGGTAAAAATGAGCACGAAAGCTCATGCTCCAGTACATCTGTTAGTCTATAAGATGCCACAGGATCTTTGCTGCTTTTACATATCCAGACTAACACAGCTACTCCTCTGATACGATATCAGTAATTACACAAGCAGAAGTTTCTGATTTTGCTTTTGGGGAAAAAAGTAAAAAAAAAATTTATCTGGACTAATATTTGAAATCCAATTTTGGGAAACCCATATTTTCTTTTGTGCTCTCTGCCAGGTGGGATTGGCAGTGATTGATCTCTGCCAAGACATCATAGTGCTCACTAGGTTATTTGTCTAATTTAATTCTTTACCCCTGCAGGTTGGTCTTCTTTCTATCCAAGCTTGACTGTGGTTCAGCATGGCATTCCATGCTGTGAAATGCATATTGGAGATATGTGTCTACCTCCAGGACACCCCGATGCCATTAACTTTGATGATTCAGGTGTTTTTGATACATTTAAAAGGTAACTTCTGGATAAAATGGCGCCATTGCTTTTCTGTGACATTTTTATGCAGAAGAAAAGTTGCATTAACCTTGTGGGCATGTAAATCTACCAGTATGTGAAAGATGTGCTCCCAGGAGGGAAAGGAATTATTTATGATGGTACAAGAGGGTATAAATAGAATAAGACTTCAGGCAAAATGTCAGAAAACTTTTCCGATGGTGAAATCTGTTAGTCTATGGAATAGTCTCACAAAGAAAGTGGTGGTAGACCCATTGCTTAGGACATTTCAAACTAGACCAGATAAAGCACTAGAAAATATACTGTATGGAATAGTCATACATTGGGTGGGGGAGTAGCTTGGGCTGGATAACCTATTTGCCATTACAAGGTGCATTAGTTGGCTATTGGCATATGCTTCATATACATCCCACTGTCTTTAGCCATCCGAGCAGTTCACCAGTAACCAGAGAACCAACCAATATGACACAGCTTTATTGCTCCTGGAATATGGTTCCTTTATTTTAAATGTTGTCTAATCAGATTTTTGAGGATTCTGCAGAGAAGGAAGAGAGAAAAAATAGTTTTGATCAAACTGATTTTCCCATACTTCTTTCTTCCTAAATTCTCTAGCTGATTTGAACCCCATCTTTATCCCCATTAGCCCAGCAGCTTCCCTTTCAGCAGCAAATTATGGTCCAGTGATCACTTAGAACTTTGTTTCTTTATTGGTACTACTAAAGTTTCCTGTTCCATTTTTTGGACTAAAACTGCTACTGAAAGGGCATCAGGGTTGCTGGGGAAAAATAAAAAAAATGCCTGTCCCCTGTCTGGACACTTATCAGGCCCTGTCTAGTTCTTTGGGCAAAAGGAGTAAAGCAGTGAAGAGATCATGAGACAACAGCTGTGGACAGCAGGGCAGAGAAAGTTAAAAACAAAACACTTCAGTCCCAAGCTGCCCTGGGAGCAGGAAGGTGGGGAAGGAGCAGGATCATTGGGAGACAAAAAGCTCCTTTCCACATTTCTCTGTCCCTCTTTGAGCTGACAAGCTAGGCTGTCAGCAGCTTACCCTACCGTCTCCCCCTTTTGCAGTTCTTTACTCTTCCAAGCAGATTTTGGGCAATGACTATTCTCCATCCCAGAGCACTGAAGGGAGAGAAAAAATCCCCTCTGTAGACAAGCGAGTCACAGGGTATCTGTCTGATGCTACTTTGATCTTCTGTTCAGAACGGCACTTCCAGCCTCTATCTCAACCAGGAAGTACAGGCAGGTGATGGAAATGCCCAATTCAATTTTAAAAATAAAACTATTGGGGTTTATGGATTATGCACATTTTAAAGTCAGTTTTGTGGTACAAGTTGGTATTTTAGAGTGATAATTGAATGGTACCTCTTTTTTTAAGGGCATAGGAACACTGTATTTTACTCATTCATATTTTCCCCAGCTATGATCAGCTAAAGGCCTTAAGCACTTGAATGTCACATAAGCAGTTAAGAGTGTCATGAAACATGATGGAATTATGCAGTGGTGTTGTAGCCATGTTTGTCCCAGGATATTAGAGTGAAAGGTGGTTGAGGTAATACCTTTTACTGGGCCAACTTCTATTAGTGAGAGTCGAGTTTACTCAGATCTCTTCTTCAGGCCTGGGAAAGGTACTCAGAGTGTCTCTGCTAAATACAAGGTGGAACAGATTGTTTAGCATAAGTAGTTAACACCCTAAATGCTCCAACAAGCAGACAGTCACTACACTCTTGAATTAACTCACACAGGAAAAGGATAAAAGACAAAAACACCTCATCACTTGTGGGTGAACACTTTTCACAAAATGATCACTTTATAGCTGGCCTCTCATTCCTCATCCTTAAAGGAAACCTGCCCAACACTTTCAAAAGACAAGCCTGGGAGCTTAAATCCATAACTTCACTAGACACCTAGAAATCATGGACTGAACAGAGACACTGGATATATGGCTTATTACAACAACCTGTAACCCACTAACAACCTTCCCCAGCTGCTTCCCTTCCACCCCTTCCTTTCTTCCCTGTGACTGAGGGGTGTTAACGGGCCACTTCACCTTGAATGGTCCTTGAAATGTGTTAACTACTTATGGTCCTATAAAAGGTATTACCTCACCCACCTCATCTCTAATGGTGAAATTCTCACACTTCTGCCACTAGAGGGTGGAAGATTATCATCATCTGTGAATTAAATTATGTACTGTATCAATTGAATTAAATCATGTATCTGTGTTAATTTTTCAGTGAAAGTTGCTATATAAGTACAAAAGTGTGCCTAAAGCAGTTGTTTGTGAAGACATTGTTTATAATGTTAGTCTCTGTGAGTAGTGTGTTTTTTATATTTCTGTTAATATAAAAAATTACAAGTGAACTACAGGTTTTTTCTGGAAGGTTTATGGAGATGCTCTGTTTTTCATAAAATGAAATACACTGAAGCATATTGTGTATAATAAAAATGTAAATAAGTAACACGTTTATATAGACTTTAGTCCTTCTTTAAGTTCAATTTTCAACACAACCTTAACGATGAAGTCACTACTGACTCTTTCATAATATATATTATATAAAAGTATGTATATATCTTAAATACTATACTAAAACTTCATATAAATACTGATGGGGCTTAGTTAGGGCTCAAATTGAAGGGAAAAAGTGCTCTCCCAGATTTTGTCCACAAACCAAACTCTGCCCACTTGCAACTTGAGAAACCAGAATCAGATGCCACTCACCGTAAATTGTATAGAATAGATGTTCAAAATACGTTTAGCTATCTCTGCTGGGTTCCATTGGCCTCCTCAGCTTAATTCTTCTTCATTGCGGTTTGAGTAAGGCATGTACATTAGTGATGTAGGAATCTAAGCTGTCATTTAAAAAACATTGTTTCTAGATGTCATGGTTGTCACTTGAAAAGGTGAAATGATGCAGTGATCTTTGCCTGAGTCTGCTGACAGCCTCTGGCAGAAGGAGACACTAAAGTCAGGGAGGAAGCTGCAAGGCCCTACATACGCTGCCAGAGCAGACCTGGCCCTTATTACCGTGTGGTGAGCTTTGGTGCCCTGTTGGTTTCTGCAGGATTGGCTCCCACTGGTAAGGCTCAGATGCCCCCTGGACTCCACTTTTCCTCTCTGGTCTTTGGGCTCTGAGTCACTTTGTGGGTGAAGTAGTGGTTGTACTCTCCCATGTGCTATTCACTCAAGGTCCACAAATGAGTTGTCACTGCTAGCAACCATCACACACCAGGTCTTGAGTTCAATCACCTGCCTTGAGCGCTAACAGAGACAAAAGCAGAAGGTGGACTAAGGTCCAAAGCAGAAATAAAAGGAAGCTCCAAAAGGAGGTGAAATGAGACCAGAACTACAACTGGCGTACAAAGGGGGAGCCAGTAGTAAACAACAACAGATCTTGGACAGTTGCATCCCACCACCACATTGTGGTGCATCTACCAAAGCTGTTGACTAATCTCTGTGCCAAGTACATCACAGTTGGATGATGTACGTTTTGGGTGAAGCACAAGAAATCTAAAAATGAACAGTGGAACGATTAATTAGGGATTGTTCAGGAATCAGCATAGGTTTTAAAAGTAGGACCTGTAAATTTCATTCTAATTGATTTACTTCCTAATCAAGTGATGTATCTTTTCATTCTAGTTATGATTTTACACCAATGGATTCTTCTGCAGTTTATGTATTAAGCAGCATGGCTCGTCAGCGTCGTGCTTCTTTATCTTGTGGAGGATCGGGTAGTCAAGACTTTGAGCGATCAGAATGCAGTAAAAACTGTGTGGCTGATGGATCATCACAGCTTTCCTCCAGTTCTTTGTGTAGTAAAGCTGGCAAAAGCCACAGCTCAGGGACTGCAAGTGCTATGAGTGCCACTTCTCCTAACAAATGCAAAAGACCAATGAATGCCTTCATGCTTTTTGCCAAAAAGTACAGAGTTGAATATACTCAGATGTATCCAGGGAAAGATAACAGGTAACGGTACTCAGCTTCTTAGTTTTGACCATATAATTGCAAAGTTTGCAAGTCCCATTTTTAAACTTATAGCAAATTAAGTTTCACAAGTGAAATAAAATGTGTATATATTGTTCCAAGAAACAGACTGAAAGCTGCTCACATAAGGCCAAACTTAAGAGGAGGCTTCAGACCTCAGTGAACTTGACAACCAGTGTCAGGGCAGAAACTGGTTTAATATTTACTTTTATTGTAGCTTTATGTATACTTTGTCCTGCCCTCAGAAGCATTTGAGCAATGTTTGTGTGTGTGCAGTGCACACAGACTTTGTACATTTTGGTAAGATTCGTTCAGGGGAAAAAATACTGTGTTGTCCTTTCTGTGTTATGGCAGGGAAAGGGGGGTTTTATATTTTGCCTCCCAGTCTCTGATGGTGTCTTGACATAAGATTGTAAGCTCTTTGGGGTAAGGAGTGTTTGTCTTTTTGCCTCTGTCTGTAAATCACCTAGAACAGTGTGACTCTGATCCTTGATTAGGGTTTCTAAGTATTGTTCCAAGCAATAATGTTTTAACTGTTCCTATGCCATTCTGTTTGCACTAAAAAGCTTGAAAAATCCAGTTACTTAGTCACCAGTGGTGAGTAATATGTAGCTATCCCTGGCAAGAAGGGTTAAATGGGTCTATGTTTTGATGTGTGTACATTTTATTTATTTATACACACACATACAAACAATTTATATATAATAAATGTCTAGACAAAGATATCTATTATATATAAATGTTTGTACATATCAGATATAAAAACTTACAACTTACATATTATTCATATCTATATACATACATAGGTATGTTTGTGCAAATTATTTATAAAATGTTTGTGGTTTTATGTACAAGTTCTGAAAAGAAATTTTTTGCCTTTATATGAGAATAGAATCATTTCTTATAAATTACAGTTCTAAACCTAGCAAAAACCCAGAGTTAAGAAATTAAACCTCATAGCACAAATAACCCAACCCTTAAATCCCTCTGCTCTGCAATATCAGAGAGTTCCATAATGGGATAGAGTCACTTCCATGATGTATCTTTGCAAATGTGTCTGTCTTCAGATTCACTATAACTATCACTGAGAAATCAAAATAGCCAATTAGAAAAACATAATATAATTTCATTTAAAATACTGATTTCAAATGGAGCAAGCTGGAGCTGCAGTTGGGTGAATTCCAAGGAAGTTTTAACATTTCCATATGTAAATTTAGGCTGAGAAAAATAACTGAAGATTAAAAAGTAACTGACATCTTGGAATGAAACACTTAGGGCCTCGGTGGGAAATGCAGCGCATGGGAATACGTATATGCTTTGTCTTTTAAAAAAACATAAGTGCAGCATCGATCACTAGCTTTGGATTTATCAATTCTACAAACTTGTGACCAGCAAAATAGCCTTTTAGACATACTAGTGGAGTATTCACAAATTTGGATATGCAGAGGAAATCATATTTATTCAAATCTATACAACTTATCAAATTCCTGAGAATTTTACAGTATATGGTGTATGTTTAATTACAGCATAATCATTAATTTGTAAACTCAGGTTCTGACCTTCCATTGCAATAACAGCTATGCCATTTTCGTTTGTTTGTTTTGCTTACACATATTAAATAGCATATGTGAACTGGCATTCCCAGCTAGGGGCTTGGCTACACTCAAAACTTCAAAGCGCTGCTGTGGGAGCGCTGCTGCGGCAGCACTTTGAAGTTTCGAGTGTGGTCGCAGCACCAGCGCTGGGAGAGCTCTCTCCCAGCGCTGCACGTACTCCACCTCCTCATAGGGGTTAACTTGCAGCTCTCCGCGCTCCCAGTGCTGCGGCAGTGTTTACACTGGCGCTTTACAGCACTGTATCTTGCAGCACACAGGGGGGTGTTTTTTTCACACCCCTGAGCAAGAAAGTTGCAGCGCTGTAAAGCGCCAGTGTAGCCAAGGCCTGGGTTACGTTTTTGGGGGTGGGGAAGGGGAACACAATGTATCCAACCCATCAAAGGTTAGATTCATCAAGGAGCTTAGGCACTGGGATGCTCAGTGTCTCAACACCTGATTTTTTAGGCACTTAGAAAATCAATGAGATTCACAAAGCTTGAGTTAGGTGCTGAGGTTTCCTATAGAATGAATGGCGGAAGCTAGTTGCCTTAAATAGG
Source organism: Chelonoidis abingdonii (assembly GCF_003597395.2). Classification (NCBI taxonomy): domain Eukaryota; kingdom Metazoa; phylum Chordata; order Testudines; family Testudinidae; genus Chelonoidis; species Chelonoidis abingdonii. The sequence continues at coordinate 29,883,439 of NC_133769.1, forward strand.
ATTCACAAAAGCCAATGCACTAGTTGGCTCCCTGCCCAGTGTAGCCAATAGAAGAGGAGTGTTTCTGCCTGACTTCAAGCTGGAGGGAGGTGCCTCCCTCTGCTTGGGATTCTTAGGGCTTGGCTACACTGGAGAGTTACAGCGCTGGTGGTGGCTTTACGGCGCTGTAACTTACTCCCTGTCCACACTGGCAAAGCACATACAGCGTTGTATCTCCCTGGCTACAGCGCTGGCTGTACTCCGTCTCGGCCTGGGGAATAACGACTATAGCGTTGCTCTTGCAGCACTGGGGTGCCGCTGTAAACAGTGATTAATCTTACTAAGCTGTAACTGACCTCCGGAACATTCCCATAATGCTTTTTAAGTAAATATAACACTTTTTGTTTTGTTGTGATGCCTCTCTTTGTTTTGTTGTGAACTTGGGGCTCCCGGAGCTGCTTATCTAAAAAAAAAAACACAGCTACTGTTTGCTCGAGCAGAGGCAGGCAGGGGGATTCCTTTGGAATGTCCACAGCTAGTGTTTGCTTGAGGAGAGAAGCAGTGCGGAGGGGGAAAGGGGGGAATCTGTTTTGGAGCAGCTGCTTATCTGGTCTGAAGGCTATTTGCATTTAGTAAATGAGAGAGGGGTGGGGGAAGGGGTCGAAACTTTTAAAATGATTGAAGGTTGGTGCTGTGTATCTTCAGGTTCTTAGAACTTGCAAGGCAGGGAGCTGAGAACAGTGTCAGCTCCAAAAATCCACTCTCTCTGTCTCCCCCACGCTTCCTGTCACACTCCACCCCACCCCCGTTTTGAAAAGCACGTTGCAGCCACTTGAACGCTGGGATAGCTGCCCACAATGCACCACTCCCAACAGCACTGCAAATGTGGCCACACTGCAGCGTTGGTAGCTGTCAGTGTGACCACACTGCAGCGCTTTCCCTACACAGCTCTACGAAGACAGCTGTAACTCCCAGCGCTGTACAGCTGCAAGTGTAGCCAAACCCTTAGCTGCAAAGCCTTTATTGGAGTTAGGCACCTATGCTCTTTTTGCAAGCTGCCCCAGGGGGAGCAGGGAGGAGCTCTCTCATAACTTGTAGACCAGGGCTCAGGGTAATTAGAGAGTTATAGGATCAGAAGGACTAAAAGCTGAGTCTCCCACATCTTAGGTGGTTGCTCTTACCAACAGGCTAGAGAGTCATTCTTATGTGTTTGTGCACACTCTCTGGCACAATGACATTTTAATTAGTTAATCTAACAATGCAACACCTTCAACAAGAGAAATCGAGGGAAGCCAGCATCCAAATAGCCCATAGTCCAGGGGTTAGGTCACTCACCTGACAAGTGGCAGATACCTGTTCAAATCCCTTCTCCCTCAGGAGGTGTGAATTTGAACCACAGTTTCCCAGGTCAGTACCCTAATCACGGGGCTAAAAGTTGTGAGGGAGCTCCTCTGCCTCCTGCCCCACAGTTGCATTAGGCCAAGGAACATATATCAGTCCCTGGTTCATGGATCACACTGGGTGTAGGTGTCTGGCTGCCTAGCGCAAGGCAGCAGTGCACATGCTCAGCGACAGAAACAACCAGCTTTTACTGCAAAAACTTATGTGCCAAGTATGATTAGTGCATACAAGGTTTGGCAGAAGCTGAGCAGGGTGGTTTGTGAATACCTATGGGGCCTGATCCTAGAATGTAGGCACCATTCTAAGCCCCTTTGTGCCTCTAGCCCCAGGCTAATAAAATAGTGATCTGTGAAAACCCTAGTATATAGGGCAACATCCATTTCGGTCTAAGGTTTGAGCAGAATGCTCCCAATCCAAACCTGATTTAAGGTGATGCTTTAGGTGTTTCAGACCTCAGTAAGCTTGACAACCACCATGGATTCATTGCCATGTATCCATAAGTGGACTTTATCCTGTATGCAAAAATATTTAAATAATTTTTGAGTGACGTGTAAGTTTTGAAAGTGGAACATATACAGCCCCATGTCTTTAGTATAATTGATGGCAAGAGATACCTAGGCTCAGATAACTTTAAATGTGTAGCAGAAACAAATTTAGGGGCTTGTTTAGCGCAGACTTTACAAGGGCTAGAACCTGTAATAATTCCTTCCTCTGCTTAAAAAACAGCAAAGAATCCTGTGGCACCTGACAGACTAAGAGACATTTTGGAGCATGAGCTTTCATGGGTGAATACCCACTTTGTCAGACCCACGAAAGCTTATGCTCCGAAACATCTGTTCGTCTATAAGGTGCTACAGGACTATTGGTCGCTTTTTACAGATCCAGACTAACACGGCTACCCTTCTGATACTTCCTCTTCTTAATTCATCATAAGTAACCATAGCTGTTTGATTATGTAATCAGATGCCTTACTAGCACTTGAAAAGGACAGCAGATGCTTTTTGAGGTACCCTAAAGCCATGAGTGCGGGAACACAGGTTGGTGGGAGGGGCAGTCTAGTGAGGGATGTAATTGGACAGGTTTTTGCCTGAGTTACTGCTGTCCATAGAGGAAGAGGCTTACAAGGCCATGGACTTCACTAGCCAGACTTTTCATCAGTCTCAGTAGTACTGGTTGGTGAGCGGCCAGGCTCCATTTCCTCTTTCACGTGAAGCTCTTACCTTTCCACCAAACTACTGAAGCTCCAAAACCATTTAGGTTCAATACCTGTGTGCGCAGCTTTGTCTCTTGGAGATATCAAGTGTCTTGCGCACGAGAGCGTTTTACCGGCCTGTCCCATACACATTTAAAAAAACTATTTAGGAAGGTTTAATAAGTTTATAACTCCTTGCTGTGTAACTACCAGAGACAAACCAATAGTCATTATACCAGTAACCTTTGGTTTAGAGCAGGGGTCAGCAACCTTTCAGAAGTGGTGTGCAAAATTCACTGTAATTTAAGGTTTCCCGTGCCTTAACATTCGTAGAAGGTCTCTCTCTCTCTGTCTATATTATAGAAATAAACCACTGTTGTGTTTATTTAACAAGCTTAATTTAAAATACAATTAAAATGCAGATCTTATCAATTTAGTGTGATCCTTCCCTGGTATTGTTGTCTGGGGTTCCAGCCACCAACCCCGCTCAGCCCGCTGTCGGTCTGGGATCCAGCTGCTGGGCCTGCTCAGCCCGCTGCCGCTCTGGGGTTCCATTTACTCGGCTGGCAGTGGGCCGGTGGCAGGCTAAGCAGGGCTGGCGGGGGTGGGGGGGCTGAGTGGCTCAGTCCGCTGCCAGTCTGAGGTGCCAGTAGCACTCAACCTGCTGCCGGTCTGGGGTTCCAGCTGCCAGCCCCTTGCCAGTTGGGGGGTCCCAGCTGCTGGCCCCACTCAGCCTCCTGCCAGCCTAGGTGAGCAGAACCCCAGGCCAGTAGTGGGCTGAGGGAGGTCGGCGGCCGGGACCCCGGCTGGCAACGGGGCAGCAGCCGGAACCCCAGAGCAGCGTGTGCCATCAAAAATCGGCTTGCGTGCCACAGGTTGCCGACCCCTGGTTTAGAGAAACGTGATAAAGTACTAAAATCAGAAACGTAGCGGTGGCAGGTCCCCTCAGAGGTCAGCTAAACTGTCTCTCCCCCCCGCCCCCCATGCTAAGGCTGGACCAAGTATACCTAGACCAAAGCTATAAGCAAGTAATAATCATATAATGTTATTGAATATTAATATTCAGTTGTCATGCCTGGATTGTTAAATGTGTAAGCAGCAATTTCATCCAGTTCAATAAAATGACCAGAAACAGCATGGGTAGTGTAAGACTGCTCACCCATGCACATTTTCATGCCTTTGCACGGTAAATGGAAGGTCTGACCCCCTTTCCCATCGGCTAATAGCTAGACCTGTATTTAATGACAAGGTTACTATTTGTAAATCAGTTTTCCAGCCTCAGCAGCAGGAGAGGGCAGTATTTGAAACAAGAAATAACATTTTTTTTTAAACTGTGGTTTAGTTCCTTGAACTCTGTCTGGCTGAGGTGTATATAATAACTGGTTCAGTTATCTCCATTTGCCCTAATTAAAGTGAGCTTCTGTAGCATGCTGCCCATACACTGGGGCACATTTAGATCTTCAGTATCTATAGTTGGAAGCCCAGTGGCTTGAGGTGACACCCTTTAAGAAATTCTTCATTTAGCTGAGTCACCGTGTTCTCACTCCACAGCACTTGATGATGTACTGGTACTAAATAGTGCCTGTCTGAGAGGGGCAGCTTTTGGGGCCATTGGACCATATCTTGAAACAGATATTTATGAAACCTTCCAGCTAAACTAGTGCATGTACCGGTAGAACTAGCCATGATAACTTAACTCAGAAACATGACCCCTATCACTGAAAGACACAAATTGACCTACCTGTTTGGATTTACCAAAGACAATTTAACGTATGAGCCTTTGGTCTCAGGCGTCTTCAAAGCATCTCACAAGATAGGCTTAGTGATAAGTAGAGATTAAATTGCGCTTCCATTTTGGTCCCTGGGTGCTGCGTAACCCATAGGATTCTGGCTGTGGTAGAACCTTTCAGCATTAGTTTGTCTCCTAGTTGGTGTGGAGCAGAACGAACTACCTCTGAAGTGTTTGATGTTGCTGTGCTTTACCTGATTTGATTAGGGAGCCGGTAAACTGCACAGTTTACTGTGAGCCTCTTTACTGACAACGTGTGTATCATTGGTAATTTGAGGGGGAATATCCCCTATCCCATGTTTTCATAAATCACTAATAAAACTTTCTCTGTAATTTAAAGAGAATTTATTAAAATGGTGGGGCTGTGGATTGTATTTTGTATGAACAGCTAATCACCATCATTTTGGAAACAGTGAAGCAGTATGGCACAATGAGGGGAGATGTTGCCGAATGGGCATAGGGCCTATTAGGTGTAAGGTAGAGAAGTTTTTTTTCATGTTAAGCTTTAGGAAATAATCAAGGGGTGAGTCATAGCAAATGGTCCCTTACAGCTGTCCAGCCTAGAATTTGTTCAAGAGCCCAACAGTCTGAGCTTCTCCTCCCCACACAGGCTAATAGTGCGGAACTCTGAATGCATCTACCCAGTAGGTCAACCCATCAACCACAGGGAAGCCCATTCTAGTGCGTTTTCATTAAACAAAATCTTTTGTTCAGTTGCAGTCATAGCAAAATCACTACCTTAATTATGCGGCAGCATCTTGTCAGCAAGCCCTGCCATATCATCATCCCATAAAATGAGGTGAAAGAGAACAATTTTGTAAATATTGTGTGGTTGTGCATAACGGGTGATAGCCTGCATGGTGACCAACCAGACTCTTAACTTTCCCACTTTATTAGATTACAGTATGTGATGTTCAAACTTATTTCTAAATGTCAAAATATGCCCTTGTAGCCTTACTCTGTTTAACAATAGCTGGAGGTCTTCCCTGTGACTATTCAAAGAGGCATAGGACAGTCAGAAATATGCTCACACACTGCAAAGAGGAAATTGTTCGTGTTTGCTTTCATGTCTAACATTTTCTTTCTGATGAGAGCCTTTTACAAGAGACAAGAAATATTGTGGGATTTATAAGAAATTCCTGCCTTGACCATTCTGTAAACATTTATTTTGCAGAGCCATAAGTGTGATACTTGGTGACAGGTGGAAGAAAATGAAAAATGAAGAAAGACGGATGTACACGCTGGAAGCCAAGGCTTTGGCTGAAGAACAAAAACGTTTAAATCCTGACTGTTGGAAACGGAAACGAACAAATTCAGTATGTTTTGTCAAACAGTGCTCGACTGCATTACATCGTTTACAAATAAGTTCATACAGTGCCATGTTTTTCTTTTTCTGCAGTATATAGTAATATAGTATAGCAGACCTCCTGCTCTCCTTTGTTGCAGTAGCCCACACTTTCCTTTTGTTACTCTATAGCCTTTAACCTGCTGTTGCAGAGTTGCTGTCACAGTCTGTTCTGACTGATGACAGGGCAATTGGCCTGTTTCAAAACCGATGCCAATGTGATTATGTACTGGGTCGAAGCTACTCACTCTCATGTTACTCCTTAAAAAAAACAACAGTGAATTCCACTGGTCTGAAAAGTGAGAAGTTTTTTTCCGAGTATGGAGTCTGTAAGGACTTTGACTTTAAGAGTGTGAATGAGACAGCTTTCTAAGGAGCATATGCAGGTGTTGCTTTACAGCTTAGACAGAAATGCTGCAAGAGCATGTTGCTTCTCCACTTACTCCTGTACATAGAGCCTTCAGTCTCTGGGCTGCACAAAGCACCATCAAATCCCTGATGGTATCACCTGGCTGGCTGCTTGTATCTTTCTGTGCAATTTATCATTCTAGCAGCTACAATGGCAGAATTAAAATTAGAAATTGTGTAATAAGGCAACAAAACTTCATGTAATTCTATTAAAGCTTGCAGTAATCCATTATCGTTTAACTAAAGACTTCTATTTAGTAACTATTTTTCCTAGTAATGTGGTCTTGGGAATCACAGTGGGAGATTGCTTGTGCCATTCTAGCCCTGGGCTGGTTAAGAGAGTTTAGTGTACATATGCTAGTCATGAGGACCAAATTAAACTCAGCTTCACCTGTGCATTTGAATTGAAACAAATGGATTGTGCATGGAACTGAGAGCAACATTTCAGTCAGTTTTGGGTTGGCCTCAGCAAGGGGGAGAACTTGAACACACCCCATGTATTGAGATTTTTCCTGCTAATCCTTTTTGCATGTGTAGATGCAATGATGATGGACATCATACAATACCTAGGATGAACTACCCCTGTGACAAAGCAGCTGTAGCTAGTGATTTGTGCAATTGTTACACCTTGCTTGAGGGTCGGAGAGCAAACAAGCTGATTCAAGAAACTCTCCAAATAACTATTTGGCTTCACTTGTTAGTCTAGGGACAGAGTGAGAGTTAGCTCCATTTTGCAACTACCCACATCAGCATGTTATTTTTTGCATGCACCTTGATCAGCAAATGCAAATACTTCTGTTCATTCTGTAAATAAATCCTTTTCACATCTCATATTACCCCTGCATCTGTATTTCTCTTTGTTTTGTAATTGCTAACATAGTTTCTCTTTTGTTACTGTTTTTACAGGGCTCACAACAACATTAAATCAGAATTTTACTGTTCTGAACTATATTTACAAAACGGCTGACACTTGATGGAGAGATTTATGAAGATCAAGGTCTTAGACCACAAAATACTAAGTCAGAAAATGATTTCACATGAGTGAGGATTTGCTTTTTACAATAGAGCATTCAGTAAGCTAAAACTATCAACATTTTAAACCAAATTGCCTTATTGTTCTTCCAAACTTCATATATGTCTATCAGGTAATATAGGCTTGAAAATGGATATCCTGTGGTGCTAAGTAAATTAGGAAAAAGAAGAGGAGATGTGTATAAATGTTTTATTTTTTAAAAATGTACAAAATGGGGAATTTTAAAAGATGTAACAGCTGTTTATACATTGATTTCTATGCTGATTAATATGTATTGCACAAGCCATGTAATTAATGATGATTCTGGGAGCTGGGATTTCCTGAAATGGCAAAAAGCATTAGTACCAATCTGTGAACTCCCAGTCTGCCCCATGCCAACAAGCTACCAGATTGTGTGGGAAGTGGACAGCGTAGTGTACCGTAGCAAGAGAGTTGCCTAGTGGGGTGCCACATATAAAATTTATATCCACGGTGTGATGTTTTTGCACCAGCTGACAATACTGTGAGCTATTATTTCCAATGGAAATAATGGCCTGGGCCAGGATGAAATGTATTAATAGCATTGTATTTATCTCAAGAAAATATTGCAAATTATAATTGTCACCATTGTACTTTTGTGTTTTGTCTCCTCTGCCACATATTCTATGATTATATTTTATTTTGCCATAAGATATCTTTATGGTGGGGGCAAACTTTGCACTTACGTAGGTGCAACACTTGCACTTTACTTTTTTCCTCCAACTGTCTAAAATTAGGCCAGATACATTAAAATTACAGCTGCTTTTGCTGTAAACTTTTATAATCATGGCTTTTCATGTTACTAAACAAGCAGTATGTTTCTTTTTTAAGAATCACAACTGTAAATTAATTGTTCATGACACATGTCTACAGGATGTTGCCCCTAAGATTTTTGCACACTATATTCTTGTATATTATTTCAAATAAATTTGTAAAACTTCTTGGTGGTGGTTTTTTTTTAATAAACTAAAGACTAGTCATTAAGTCAGGCCTGCAGAAATACACATTTTAAGTGTTGCAGATCTGTGTAAAGGCTTGTGTGGTTTCATAAAGAACCAAAGATGTTTTACTGCACACATCTTGTAAGTATGTTTGTTGCTTTTTAATTAGGAAGCCGCTGATTGAATTGTAAATACTGAATTGGAGATGAAAAGAGAGTAGATGCTCTTTATTACACTTGTAGCAAAAAGATAGAAAATCAAAATTACTTCAATGCGCTAACGATGCTGCAAAGAATAAATGCTACTTTATTTTGTAAATTAAAATTTTTGTGTGTGATAAATAGTGCTTTTTACATGGAATGTTAGACAAACTGATTTAACTCTACTGAAGTTCAGACTCTTTCATTCTAACATGATAAAAAAAGCTACCTTTCTGCATAACAGTAATATTTAATCAAGCTCTTTTTTGTGCCATATTTACAGGAAAATAGCTAAATGTGCAGGTATTATTTATTAGAATTCATTTACTGAAGCATATAGAACATTTGAGAAAGTCTTAAGTTTTTTTTTTTACCTTCTAAATTCAGAAAGGATATTAGAAAATATTAGGCAAATATTGTTTGAGAATAATTTTGTGTGAAATTATATTATTCTATTACAATAAAACATTTCCTACTGTTTAGACAAAGTTGAGGAATACAGAGTACAAAAAGAAGATGTTAGAACCTTTATTAGACAGGGCTTCTTCTAATAGCACTTTTGAAAAGGATGGCATATTTGAAAAGAATTATTTATATTAACCCTATAAGCATTCATCGGTCAGTGCCCAATTAACAATATAGAATTTGAGTAGCATTGGGGTCGGATGCTGCTACTGAAGCGTAGACATTGCTTTCTTCAGCAGTTGAACCATTATGGGATAGACTGGTGCAAACTCCTTTCCTCCTCTTGTTCTTACCGACTGAACATAAGCTTCCAGTGCGCCTCTGAGTTAAAAAAAAAATAAAAATAAAAAAAAAATCAGAGGATAATTTTAATTGTAAAGAAGTTAGATCAATTAATTAGTTAAGTCTATTAGCAAACAGTTATTTGTGCAGCTAGATATTGGGACCCAGAGTAGATCTGCAAGCTAGAACCGGGAAATACCAAAAAAGGTTCCTGACTATATAAACCCTGAACAATCAGCCCTGGTCTCTCACTAAACCAGTGTCTTCCCAAACTGTTGGAAGTTCAGCCGCTCACCTCTCAAAAATCAGGAAAAATAAAATGAGTCACAACCAACCCTCCAATCCTGTGTGATGGTAGACAGACGTGTTCATTCCTTTATCTTCACAATCCCAGCCTCCCACACCTGTTTTATGAAGATCTACTTAGTCTCCTTTCAGCAGTGAAATAATTAGTGGCCATTTCTGCCTCCCAGTGATTGCATCAGGCTCTCTATAAACTCAGGCAGGCATGAAGTGAATGTGTTCTTCTCAACCAAAACTGCTAAAGATCGAAAGGGCTGTAGGTGGCTCCTCTCTGCTCCACCTTTTGGGAAATACTGCTTTTACTGATAACACATTTTCACATGTATGTGTGCATTTCTACTGGATTTTTCTTATGCAACTGTCATGCATGTTGCCAGGCTAAGTATGTAGATTCAGGCCAGAAAAGACCATTATGATTATGCAGGCTGACCTGTGCAACACAAGCCATAGCTTTCACCCAATAGCGGGGTTGAACTAGAGCATATCTGAAAACAGAACTGGGTCCTGTGGGCTTGATTGGTCAAAGGTGGTTTATTAATATTAAATGGTAACCCCTAGTTTTTTAAATAAACTGATTTTGATTTTTACTGTTAGACAAAAAAATTAACACTACTTAGTTAAATATTTACCAGTAATTTAATTTACTGTCAGACTCCTCTTTTTCTGTCCCACAAGAGAGACAGATGGAACAATAGTGCCAACTATCCGGTAGCAATAAAGTTGAGAGTGAGACTTCCCCTCTAAGCTCCAGTCTGAGCCTCCCTTTCTGTTTGTTAGACTTTACCATAGCAAAAAGTTAGAAAAGCTTAGAAAAATAATCCTCAGAGGGTGGATTAGGGAAAAGGAGATGACAAACAGTTACTAGTAAGTAATTTTCCCTCGTTATACTTTTCTTTTCTCCTATTTAGTAAGAATCAACTCAAGGCGAGTTGGTTACAGCATGAACATGTTACCTGATAGTACTATTAGCAAAATTCTGTCCAAAGGCAGGTTGAGCAGTCAGCAGGTCAAGCTTTATGAATGAGTGCATGGCTGCCTTATTTCAGAAGCAAATGGCTTTGCCCTTGCTGCCCAAGAAATACAACTGCCTCAGGGGATGAGGAAGGCTGCCTTGTTTGTAAACCAGGGTACGTCTACACTACGGGATTATTCCGATTTTACATAAACTGGTTTTGTAAAACAAACAGATTGTATAAAGTCAAGTGCACGCGGCCACACTAAGCACATTAATTCAGTGGTGTGCGTCCATGGTCCAAGGCTAGCGTTGATTTTTGGAGCGTTGCACTGTGGGTAGCTATTCCGTAGCTATCCCATAGTTCCCGCAGTCTCCCCCCGCCCCTTGGAATTCTGGGTTGAGATCCCACTGCCTGATGGGGCAAAAATCATTGTCGCGGGTGGTTCTGGGTAAATGTCAGTCATTCCTTGCTCCAGGAAAGCAACGGCAGACAATCATTTCGCGCCCTTTTTCCCTGGATTGCCCTGGCAGACGCCATAGCACAACATGTAGCCCATTAGCTTTTTTTTAACGTCACCGTATGTGTACTGATGCTGCTGACAGGGCGATATAGCAGCGCTAAAACAGCAGCAGTCATTTCTTTTCATGATAGCAAGAGACGGTTAGCAGTTGTTCTACACTCTGCCATTGTAAATTGGTAATGAGATGCAGCTATCTGTCGTCTACTTTGCTGCTATCATAGGTGCCTGCTGAGGTCGGCCGGGGCAAAGGCTAAAATGGGAATGACTCCCCGAGTCAATCCCTCCTTTATGGTTTTAAAAATAGACAGTCTTGCTAAATATGGCAAGTTACTAGAGAACAGTGTATCAGAAAACCAGAGAAACAGCTGCTCTGTGTCAGATCCACAGAAATGATGAGCTCTGTGCCATTCACTGGGGTGCCCTGCAACAACCCCACTGTTGCTTCCTGTCCCAACCTTCCTGGGCTACCGTGGATGTTCCCCATTGTGTCATGAAGTTATAAAATGCAGGAATAAGAAAAGTGACTTGTAGTGAGATAAAATGAGGGGGAGGTAGTCTCAGCTGCTATGATAGTCCAGCAGGACATTAAGCGGTGTGGGGGAAGGAGCCAGCATCCCGTTCTATGACAGTCAGCTGTACAAATCTTTTTTTTACACAGAAAGGGAGGGGCTGATGGAGTCAGCCCCTTGCTATGATGAAGAGGTTACCAGCCGTTCTGTCCCATCTACTGGAATGATCAGGAATAATTCCTATTTTTACCATGTGCCCTCCCGGCCAGCCTCACTGAGGCCAGCAGGGTATTCAGCAGTTACCAACATATACGATCTGCCATAGAGCAGGAGAAGGATACTCTCTTTACTGCCACAGCATTGCTCTACACCAGCATTCAGTAGAATAGGGTGACATAAAAAGAAGTCAAGAAATGATTTTTTTCCCTTTTCTTCACGTGGGGGAAAGGGGAGTAAATTGATGAGCTGAACCACCCGGACATGTTTTGAACCTACAGGTTTTGGAGCTAGCAAGAATGTAATACTTTTAGACTCTGTAGACTGTGGATAGCTGGAGTCTCAGTACCCTCCCTCCTCATGACCATCATTTGATCTTTGGCTTTCATTCGCTTGTCATGCAGCACTGTGTACTGGGATTTTTTTCAAACTTTGGATTTTGTCTTCTGTAACAGAGCCTTGTAGAACAGAGTGTCTCCCATACAGCGATCAGATCAGTACCTGTAAGCATGCTGAGCTCTTTTTGATTTGCGACTGCATCCCACCCGCTGCCTGATCAGACGCCACCTGGCAAACAGGAAATGATCAAAAGTTCCGCACTTTTCCTGTTACCTGCCACTCAGCCAGTTAGATTGCTGTCCAGAGCGGTCACAGTGGTGCACTGTAGGATACCGCCTGGAGGCCAATACCATCGATCTGCGGCCACACTAACCCTAATACGATTGGTAATACCGATTTTAGCGCTACTTCTCTCGTTGGGGAGGAGTACAGAAACCGATTTAAAGAGCCCTTTATATCGATATAAAGAGCCTCGTAGTGTGGACGGGTACAACGTTAAATCGGTTTAACGCTGCTAAAATCGGTTTAAACGCATAGTGTAGACTAGGCCCTAGGCAACAACCTCCTTTATCCATCTGTTGAGGACAGGCTTACAGCTCTATTTTCTTTATAGCATCCCTCAAAACCAACAATTAGAATAACAAAAAAATTTTAGAACGCATTTATTACTCACGGAATGCAGCTTTCTATTCTGAAACATAGCTGGGACAGGGCAAGAGATTGAGAGAAAAATAGGATCACTGATATGGAATTCCTTGTTCACTTATAATAAAGTCTAGACCCAGGATCAACCTTTGGCACACGCCCGTCAGGGAAATCCAGTGGCGCGCTGGGATGGTTTGTTTACCCGCAGCATCCGCAGATTCAGCCAATGGGAGCTGCCACTGGCTGCGGTTCGCCATTCCAGGCTGCAGGAAGCGGCATGGGCAGAGGGATGTGCTGGCCACCACTTCTCCCAGCCCCCATTGGCCTGGAACAGAGAACGGCGGCCAATGGGAGCTGCGAGCGGCCGAACCTGAGGACGCTGCAGGTAAACAAATCGTCCCGGCCCGCCAGCAGATTTCCCTGATGGGCTGCGTGCCAAAGGTTGCTGATCCCTGGGCTAGAAGATGGAACAACTATTTGTCAGGGAGGAGGGAGAGAAGCTCCGAGGAGGATGGGGAAACTTTATTCCTCAACTCTTATAGCTGAAGTCACTACACTCATAGCATCTTCTAGGGTGATCCATTTGAGAGGGAACTTGCCTAAAGGCTCAAAGAGAGAGCAATCCCATTGAACAAGAGGGAAATCCTGCTGAGGAGTAAAATGGGCTATAATGGTTTCACAGCCCACTTTTAGTGTAGTTGATCGTGATGCCGAGGAAGTAGAAGGCTTCACATCCTATAAGTACTGTCCTGGGCTGTTGATTAATCACAGATAACTCACGCAATTAACTCAAAAAATTAATTGTGATTAATCGCACTGTTAAATTTAAATTGGTATTCTATTGTTTAAATATATCGATTTCAGTTACAACACAAAGTGTACAGTGCTCACTTTATATTATTTTTTATTACAAATATTTGCACTGTAAAAATGATAAAGGAAATGTATGAGGTGAATTGAAAAATACTAAGTACTGTAGTGCAATCTCTTTATCGTGAAAGTGCAACTTACAAATGTAAGGTTTTTTGTTACATAACAGCACTCAAAACCAAAACAATGTAAAATTCTTGTAGCGGAGGTCACGAGATATTTACGTGCCAGATGTGCTAAAGATTCATATGCCTTTTCATGCTTCGGCCATCGTTCCAGAGAACATGCTTTAATTAAATTTGTGACAACTCCTAGGGGGAGAACTGTATGTCTCCTGCTCTGTTTTACCCACATTCTGCCATATATTTCATGTTACAGCAGTCTCAGATGATGACCCAGCACATGTTCGTTTTAAGAACACTTTCACTGCAAATTTGACAAAATGCAAAGAAGATACCAATGTGAAATTTCTAAAGATAGCTACAGCACTCAACCCAAGGTTTTAAGTGTCTGAAATGGCTTCCAAAATCTGTGAGGGACAAAGTGTGGAGCATGCTTTCAGAAGTCTTAAAAGAGCAACACTCTGATGCGGAAACTACAGAACCCAAACCACCAAAAAAGAAAATCAACCTTCTGCTGGGGGCATCTGACTCAGATGACAAAATGAACATGTGTCGGGCCTCATTTCTTTGGATCATTATCGAGCAGAACCCGTCATCAGCATGGACGCATGTCCCCCGGAATGGTGATTGAAGCATCAAGGGCCATATGACTTGTTAGCGCATCTGGCATGTAAATATCTTGCGACGCCAGCTACAACAGTGTCATGCAAACACCTGTTCTCACTTTCAGGTGACATTATAAACAAGAAGCAGGCAGCATTATCTCCTGCAAATGTAAACAAACTTGTTTACCTGAGTGATTGGCTGAACAAGAAGTAGGACTGAATGGACTTGTAGGCTCTACAGTATTACATTGTTTTATTTTTGAATGCGGGGAGAGGGGGTTGTACATAATTCTACATTTGTAAGTTCAATTTTCATGATAAAGAGATTGCACTACGGTAGGTGAATTAGGTGAATTGAAAAATACTATTTCTTTTGTTTTTCACGGTGCAAATATTTGTAATCAAAACATAAAGTGAGCACTGTACACTTTGTATTCTATGTTGTAACTGAAATCAATATATTTGAAAATGTAGAAAACAGCCAAAAACATTTAAATAAATGGTAGTCTATTATTGTTTAACTGCGAGATTAATCATGCAATAAATCACAATTATTTTAATCACATGATTAATTTTTTAAATCTCTTGACAGCCCTAGTACTGACATTTCTGAAAGTAGAGGGCTCTTTAACTGAGCAAAGGCATAATGAGATCCAGTAGTTGGAAGCTGAAGTGACAAATTCAGGGCAGAAATAAAACGATGAAGGCAATTAACCATTGGAACAGATTAGCCAGGGCTGTTGTAGATTCTCCATCATTTGAAGTCATTCAATCAAAACAGGATGTCTTTCTAAAAGAGATGCTCTAGATTAACCAGAAGTCAAGGACTGGATGCAAGAATTGCTTGGTGAAATTCTACAACCTGCACATGCAGGAGGTCAGACTAGATAATCATATTAAAGCCCTTCTGGCTTTAAATTCTATTGGTACGGAGAAAGTAAATTAGGAATTCTTATTTACTCCTCACAATACAAGATTTAGGGGTCACCAAATGAAATTAATAGGCAGCAGGTTTAAAACAAACAGAAGGATGTATTTCTTCACACAACACAGACACCCTGTGGAACTCCTTGCCAGAGGATGTTGTGAAGGCCAAGACTATAACAGGGTTCAAAAAGGAACTAGTTAAGTTCATGGAGGATCGGTCCATCAATGACTATTAGCCAGGATGGGCTGGGATGGTGTCCCTAGCCTCTGTTTACCAGAAGCTGTGAATGGGTGACTGGGGATGGATCACTTGATGATTACCTGTTCTGTTCATTCCTTCTGGGGCACCTGGCATTGACCACTGTCGGAAGACAGGATACTTGGCTAGATGGACCGTTGGTGTGACCCAGTATGGGCATTCTTATGTAATCTAACCAGGTAAATGACCAACTCTGCAGAGATACTCTCCACTAAGAGATGAACATGTGACTTGAGTCAGAATTTTGCATGTATGTGGAACGTGAAAATCCATGAATATATGAAAAGCATTGTTATGTGAATGAATCACTATGAGTTATATGTACAACACATAGCGATTTGCAATACCAGGGTGCCTGAACTGACATGAGTGGTGAGCACATAAGCAAATACAATAATACGGTGTAACTGAAATTGTATTGTGTGGTGTGATGCGATGGAAAATACACTAATGCGCTCACTGCTATTTACACAGTATGAACTTGAGGCAAGGTTGAAAGTGAAACACCAGTTCCTGAGAAAGGAGTTCAGGAATTTCAGGGAGACCAAGACAGAGTCACGACCATGTTCATAAGAGCTGAGACCCAAGGATGCTAAGGCCACCAGGGGAGCCAATAACATCTCATTGTCCTCTCCTGACTGATTTTCCTTGGAAGAAATGTTTGTAACTGGGTGCTGAAAAATTAGGGAGTTTAATCCTCTTAGCATAACAAGACAACTGGGGGGACAGAAACTGAAGAAGCTATTTTCATAATCAACAGATACCGATTTTTTTTAATCCCTGGTGTTCTGGGGTGGGATCGCTCCTGCTAAAGCTGTTCCGTTTTGTATAACTAATAGGGCTTGAACCTGAATCTCCCACAACCTAGCTGGGTGCGCTAACCACTTGGCTACAGTGTCAATTTGTTTTCTCTGGCCCAATGTTCTTTAATTATTAGGCATTAGGTATTGTAACACTTAGGTCTCTTTTGTGGCTCTAGCCCTTAGTGCTTTTGCCTCTCCCTCTGCCAAATAGGGACAAAACTGTTTCCGTATTCGTAGTGGTGACAAGAGGCCAAACTCATCAATGTTTGAACACTTCTTTGGAAATTTATACGGTGCTATATATGTTATATATGGATTTCCTCTGAGCTAGCAGAAAGGATGGATCCCCAAAACAGCTGTGTAATGTTCAATACCTCCCTGGGAAAACTCGGATTCTGTTCTGTAGAACTTTGGCCTGAATGGAAAAGAAGGCTAAGTACAGCTACAACTTGTGTAACAAATGCAGTGAGAGCAGCAATTCTAATGGCCACCTCGGAGTCTCAGAAAGAAATTCAAAGAAATATTCCTTTCATAATAATTGCACCAGTAACAGCTGATATAGAAGAAGGGAACCACTGTTTTCAATACCTCATATTCATAAGCTGAGAATATAGGGGAGATTTAAGAAATAACAAAGATGTCTGGAAAGTGCGAGATGAGATGCAGTATCCTGGGGAGCGAACGCAACATTTCCTGAGGTCAAATGTGCTCTCAAAATTATACACCTCATATGCTCCCTGAAGGAGATCAACAACTGAGAGCTGAAGCCAACATTTTCAAATAATAGAGGCCCTTAAAGTCAATGGGAGCTGCTGGACACTTGGCATTTTTATAGATTAGGTCACTTATGTGGGTGTCTAAACGTGAGTTTAGGAGCTCCACTTCAGCACTTACTGTTGAAAATCTTTGCCTAGGGAATTCAGAAAGTCTAAATAGGAAACGAGCTCAGATGTGAGTTTCCTGCCAGGGAAATTATCCCCATCCCTGCAATGCAGTAGCCACCTCCACAGTCAGATGCTCCCCCAACAAGTTGGAAGCTGGGTCTCGGTGCACAGCAGGAGAAGGGTGCTTAGGCAGTGGATTGATCCTAGCATCCGGGAAGGCAGGAATATGCAGTTTCACAGGAGGTATTGTCCATGCAGGAAGGAGCAGGGATGAGAGCCTGTTATCTCTCAGAGGCAGGCAGTAGACAACAGGCACAGAGATTAGGAGAAGAGGTTCTGAATCATCTCCATGGTGCTGCAGTAATGGAGACCCACTAGCTCAGGCTAAAAGAGGAGCACCATGGCAGGCAAGCCAGCGGAAGTATAACAAACCAATGCTGAGAGAAAGAGTGCTGCAGAGAAAGGCACAAAACCAAATCCAAGGGAAATCAGCACCAAGGAGCAGGGTATTAACTCACCTAGGGTATGTCTACACAGCAGCTGGGAGGTGAGATTCCCAGCATAGATATACATACATGCAACGAGCTCTGCTTGAGCTAGCACCTAAAAATAATCATGTGGCCATGGCAGCATGAGATGCCCCCTGGGTAGATACTCGAGTAACCAGCCTGAGCCAGCGCCCATGCCACAGCACCAGCACTGCTATTTTCAGGTTCCAGCTCTGCTTGAACTAGTTTGAGACATGTATGTCTACCCATGCTGGGAATCACACCTCCCAGCTGCGGTGCAGATATCACCTTAGTTGCCTGAGAGAAACACAGAAGCTAAACAATGAACATAAGCTCACTCAACAAAGGTCAAAAATTGGGCATGGGGTGAGCCCTACTGACAACAATAAGCAGAAAGTTCACCACGATTGAGAGAAGGAGACTGATCTGAAGCCTAGGGTCCCGCACTTACAGCTTACTGCAGGGAAGGAAGAGAATCTGAGCACAGCACTGTAGCCCCTGAAGAGCTTGAGATTCAAGCCCTGCCAGGTGATCGCTGGGCTGCAGAGAGAGTCCAGCACTTCATTTTATTTACATATCAAAGACCAGAGCAGGGTAATGTATTCCCAGTTACTGAGCCTTTTACAGAAGGAGCTAGGTTTCCAAGAGGGGACTTGCTAGCAAGCTAGGTTTGTGTATGGTCAAAGTACCTCACAGATCAGTTCTTGCTGCATTTTCCAACTCCTTGCAGGCCAGATGTCTACCAACAGTACCAGCGTCTTTCCTGTTGAAGCTATGAAATACACTCAGGCTGTTGAACATCACATACGCAACCTTGACATTGTGGAAATCACCTAGAGTGGTATACATAATGCTGTATCACGCACCACCACTGAAACCATCTACTTCGGATGGTCACTGAAGAAACCATGGCTTTCTGAAGAGGACTCTGATACATTAGGAAAAAAAAGGAAGAAGCACATAGCAGGGAGATGTCCATGAAAGTAAATGGTTGAAATGCTTTTTCTGCGCCATGGTACAATGTGACTGAGATCTACATCAACTCCCTGGTCGATGAAACAGAGGAAGGCCTACAGCACAACATTCTTTGTCTTGCCTACAAAGGTATTATGCACCTGGCTGGCAGCCATAAGCAACCTTCTAATATTCCTATCACGAAACCAGGTACATCTCTCTCCCCCTCAGCAGATGAAGTCCTGGACCATGCATTATCATCCCTGCACTATTCTGTCAAGCTATTGACTGAATGTTAGGACTTGCCACTCCACAAACTGGAATAAAGATTGTTCAAGAAGTGGTCACCAACAAAACCATGGTGCCTTGCTCGTGGAGAAGCTATGGAATTTCAGTTCTGCCCTTCAAGGTTTCTAAGACTCTGCTTGCATTGTGGGCTTCAATGTCTCATGGCAGAAGACCAAGATCCAGAACTCAGGGCTGGCCCACCAGCACACCCAGTGCAGGGAGGGTCAAGCACCATGGGAAGGATTGACAAGTTCATCTGCTTTCACTGCAGAGTGCAAACAGTTGCAGCAAACCAGATGTCCTCTGATGAATAGGTCTTGCTGCCTCCTGCATGAAGTCTGTGTCTCACTTATGGACACAAAAACGTTTCTGTGCTGAGACAACATTCAGGATCTACCGAAACTGCATACTGCCTGTACTGCTATACTAGTCAGAAACCTGGACTCTCTTACAGGCACCTTGGAGAGGCTAGCAGGATTCTATATGCACTGTCAGCATTAAATCCTGAACATACAGCGGTTCGACTTTGTGAGAAATGCCATTATCTCTGAGAGACCTGGCCCTCCTCTAGTTGCTCATTAAAAAGCAGCATTGCATGCTCTTTGGCCAGGATGTACTAAAACACCCCAACACACCATCTTCTGAAACTCTCCATCCGTGTATGAAACTCTCCATCTTGACCCAGCCTGGCACTGATTGTGGGGCTACCCCAGAGATTTGTAGATTAGCAGGATAGACCCAGTTCTGGGAACTTCACCTCTACAATGCCTGATATGATTCTATCAATAGAAGTTACTGTGGCTGGTGCCATAGTCCTCAGTAGATTACACATTTTTGAGAGAGGAGATAGAGGAGAAGAAAGCACCACACAGTAAAAGGACAGCCTGAGTGGAACATAGAGGGAGAGCAAATGAGGCACTGAACTGAGTAACCATGGAGCCTGGGGTAGTCAGTCACGACAGCTACCTGGCGTAGCTCCTCTACAGAACACAGATAAGAAGGAAATGGTGGCTGGAGTACCAGGCAGTGCCTCCATCCCACTGCAGGGCTGGCACAAGACGCCCTAACTGGAACCAATGGACTGAGTTTGGGAAAGTTCCTTCCCTGATCATGCACAAGAGCACATCACCCAAGACTGAGGCTATGTTAAAAGTGTGTTAAGAGTGTATCTGAGACTTGTATAACTTGGTTGTATTAAGAGCTTTCAAATGACCAGAGAACTGCAGGTGAATGAGCGCAGAAGAACTCCTTGAGGTGCTCATATGCTTTTATAGGACATGCTGCGTGTTCCATTTCTGTAACCATATACTAATGAGTCACCACATGCCAACACCTTTTGAACAGCCACTCAGACTCTCCTCCTAGAACATCTATACTCTCATATGCTACTACAGGAAGAGCGAGCCCTCTTCCCAATCAGAAAGCAGGCTGCAGGCATGTTAGCCAGTGATCAAATTATTCTACTCATTGATCCAAACTAACAATGAGTGCTGGGATTTCTTCAACTTCCTGAACATTCTAAGCAACCTCAGCCCTCATTCCCACTCTCCTCACTGGTGCTCCACAGAATTACCAGCCACCCACTGCCTGCAACAAGTGCACAAGAAGGATCACACAGGACTTCTGCTTCCACACATGGCTGGCATTCGGTTTGAGAAGAGTGAAGAGGCAACTAGAAAGCTGCTGCTGGTTGCATCTCTGAGCAACACTTCCAATGTAGCCTGTTGACCCCCTCTACACACACAAGTTTCAATAGCTGCAGCACTGACTGGGAAGAGTCTAGTGTTGTCCCCATTCAGATTTTAAATGCCATGGGGAGAAGGAATAGGGGTAGAGCGCAGGGAAATGGGAGGGATGAGGAGAAAAGAGTTGTTAATATAACTAAGCATTTGTTAAAAATGACTTTTGGTGGGAGTGAGGGGAGCCCAAATAAATCCGTTAGTCTTTAAGGTGCCTCCAGACTCCTCGTTGTTTTTGTGGACACAGACTAACACAGCTACCCCTCTGATGCTTGAGGAGCTGTGTGTTTGGGGCAGTGCATGCACATGCTACGTGAGAAACAGGGATGTTCAAAGGCCCAGAGGTGATGAGGGACAAAAAACTTCAGAAGAACGAGACACAAAATATTCATGTAAAATAGAGGTGAATCTGTTCTCCCCGGCAGCCAGGACCTTTTCATCACCCTGGACCCAATACAATCCCAAGGTGGGATCCTGGACCCTGAAGCCGGAGAAGGCATCTCTGGTGAGTGCACATTTGTAACTACAGTACAGGGTTTAAAAGCAATTGTGTTTAATGTTTGATTTGCCCTGAATAATTGGAATGCATTCGGGGCCAGTACAGCTCCTGGAAAAGTCTGTTAACGTGTCTGGGGATGGAGCGGGAATCCTCCAGAGACATCACCATGAAGCTCTCCTGGAGGTACTCTGAAAGCTTTTGCAGAAGGTTTCTGGGGAGGGCTGCCTTATTTCATCCTCCATGGTAGGACACTTTATCATGTCAAGCCAGTAGCAAGTAGTCTGGAATCATTGCAGCACAAAGCATGGCAGCAAATGATCCGGGGTTTTGGTCACATTCAAGCAAGATTCAGTCTATATCTTTCTGTGTTAGCCTCAGGAGAGTGATATCATTCATGGTCACCTGGTTGAAATAGGGGAATTTTTGTAAGGGAACAGTAAAAGGACTCCACTCATGCTGGACTGTTTGCGCTTCGCTAAAAGGGATCATCCCTGAGAATAACCATGCAGTGGGAGGAGGGGTAAGGGATAATTCCCAGAGAATAGCCATGCGGAGGGGTAGGGGGAGGTGTGTGCTGCCCATCCACCTGAAAACCACAGCCCCTCCTTTTAAATGGCAAACCCAACCGGCATTGTTTGCTATGGGAAAGGAGGGCGCTGCAGTCTGAAACCATTCCCACATGTTATGAAGGTGGAAGAAGCCAAGCCCACCATGGCTTACCATGGCTGCCTGGAAACCGAATTCTGTTGCCCAGCTGTATGTGATGTGTCTCCATACCAGCAGGCACTCAAGATAAAAGGCAAAATGTGACCTTGTACCTAAAGCACATGTGCTGTCTGCTGTGAATTGCTTGATTCACTGTGAAAGAGTCTCCCTTTAGTTCTCAGAAATGTATCACCTTAAATTTTACTCTCCCTTTTTATCCCCCCGCAGGTGCAAATGTTTCTACGCTCCCCCTATCATCTCTGTCCCTGAGGTTATCGCAGATTAGAAAGCAAAAAAAAATGAAAAAAGCACTCATGATGACATGTTTTCCAAGCTCATGCAGTCCTCCTGCACTGATAGGCCACAGTTTAATGCATGGAGGCATTCAGTGGCAGAGGCCAGGAAAGCATTAAGTGAGTGCTATGAGAAAAGGCAGAAGGCGATGCTGAGGCTAATAGAGGTGCAAACGGACATGATGAGGCATCTGATGGAGCTGCAGGAAAGCCAAAAAGAGCACAGACCGCTGCTGCATCCACTGTATAATCGCCTGCCCTCCTCTCCAAGTTCCATATCCTCCTTACCCAGATGCCCAAGAAAGCTGAATGGAGAGGCTCTGGGCACGCAGCCACTGCACTCCAGAGGATGGCCCAAGCAACAGAAGGCTGTCATTCAAATAGTTTTGATTTGTAGTGTGGCTACAATAAGCATTGTGCCCTTGTCCTTTCCTACCCAACCTGGACTACCTTGTCAGTTATCTCACTTTTTTTTTTAATTAATAAAGAAAGAATGCATGGTTTCAAAACAATAGTGACTTTATTTTCTTTGCCAGCTGTGATCGAAGCAGGAGGGTGATTGGCTTACAGGGAATTAAAATCAACAAAGGGAGCAGGTCTGCATCAAGGACAAACACACACAACTGTCATACTATAGCCTGGCCAGTCATGAACCTGGTTTTCAAAGCCTCTCTGATGCGCAGCGTGCCTAGCTGTGCTCTTCTAATCGCCCTGGTGTCTGGCTACTCAAAATTGGCTGCCAGGCGATTTGCCTCAACCTCCCACCCTGCCATAAATGTCTCCCACTTACTCTGACAGATATTATGGAGCACACAGCAAGCAGCAATAACAATGGGAATATTGGTTGTGCTGAGGTCTAACCTAGTCAGCAAACAGTGCCAGCGAGCTTTTAAATGTCCAAAGGCACATTCCACCACCATTCTGCACTTGCTCAACCTATAGTTGAACTGCTCCTTACTACTGTCCGGGCTGCCTGTGTAAGGCTTCATGAGCCATGGGAGCAAGGGGTAGGCTGGGTCCCCAAGGATAACTATTGTCATTTCAACATTCCCAGTGGTAATTTTCTGGTCTGGGAAGTAAGTCTCTTCTTGCAGCTGCTTGAACAGGTCGGAGTGCCTAAAGATGCGAGCATCGTGCACCTTTCCCTGCCATCCTACATTGATGTCGGTGAAACGTCCCTTGTGATCTACCAGTGCTTGCAGCACCATTAAGAAGTACCCGTTGTGATTTATGTACTGGTTGGCAAGGTGGTCTAGTGCCAAGATAGAGATATGCATTCCATCTATCGTCCCACCACAGTTAGGGAACTCCATTGCAGCAAAGCCATCTGCTATGACCTGCACATTTCCCAGAGTCACTACCCTTGCTAGCAGAAGGTCAGTGATTGCATTAGCTACTTGGATCACAGCAGCCCCCACAGTAGATTTGCCCTCTCCAAATTGATTCCCGATCACTGGTAGCAATCAGGTATTGCAAACTTCCACAGGGCTATTGCTACTTGCTTCTCAACTGTCAAGGCAGCTCTCATCTTGGTATTCCTGTGCTTCAGGGCTGGGGAATGCAACTGACAAA
>NC_133769.1:29908077-29930182 GCF_003597395.2 Chelonoidis abingdonii
TAGGGGACCTGTTCCAAATCCCTAATCATTTTAGTTGTCCTTCTCTGAACCTTTTCGAATGCCAGTATATATCTTTTTTGAGATGAGGAAAACACATCTGTATGCAGTATTCCAGATGTGGGGGTACCATGGATTTATATAAGGGCAATAAGATAATCTCCGTCTTAGTCACTATCCCCTTTTTAATGATTCCTAACATCCTGTTTGCTTTGTTGACTGCCACTGCACACTGCATGGACGTCTTCAGAGAACTATCCACGGTGACTCCAAGATCTTTTTCCTGATTAGTTGTAGCTAAATTAGCCCCCATCATATTGTAGGTTAGCTGAAGACGCATACAGTTAAAAAAACAGGACTGTTTATCATTTGGGATGCAGCAATTTTTAACTTAGGAACTAAACTTGGGGTGGCAGCTTCATTCCTCCTTCTTGAAGAAAATTATGTAATTATAACTGTAGCATCTTGGCACAATGACATACAGGGATGGGTCCCTCAGCAATATGGATAATGATGGTAAGGTGCACGGAACACAGTGAACTCAGTCATTGAAGAACGCTGTCAGATTTCACTCTCAGCTTGCTAAGAGCACAAAATTGTGTAACGTCTTACAAAATGTTTAAGTTATGTTGCCGAAAGAGAGGTTCCTTCCTGTCTAAATCTCTAGTTTTATTTACAGTATTATGAGACAGGTTACATCATCACATTATATAACTTACACCAGTCCTAACTTACAAAAACTAGTTTAGACAATGTGGCATAAAAAAGTTAAATAGTGATGCATCATTTTACCATGACAATTCTGTACTAGGAATAGTAGATTAATTTATTCCTACAGAGTACATTGTAAAGATACTTGTAGAACAGGAGCAGTCAAAGAATGAGATGCTTTATGGGCTAAATCAATATCATGTAGCAGGCAGCACTGAAACACAAACAGGACCATATTCATATAGAAATATGTCATTTATGTGTATATTCCAAATGTTTAAGAAAAAAGGAAGAAACCTTGTTTATATAATCTACAGAACCTGGTCTCTAAGGGATTAGACCCAATATTGCCCTATACTCAGCATCTTCAAATCTAATAAAGGACATAAAATCTGTTCAGTAATTCTTTTTCCATTTCAAAAGATCAGATGTGATACACATTACAGATCTGATTTTAAGAGAAGGCTACAGAAAGAGGATTGGCGGGATGCTCTGTATATATTAATGTTTCATGAAAAATGCTATCAGATGTAAGAAAAAAAAATCTAAGTTTAAGATGCCCTCCCACATAAAGAAGAACAGAAGAGGATTTTAAAGCACTTATTAAATTACTTCACTTGCTTGCTCAAAAACATCAGCTTTCTTGGGATTCAGGACAAGCTGATTATATAAGACTAGATAGGTTTTTATAAAACATTCTTTCAAAACATGAAGATTTATATCTAAATTAAAATAATTAACAAAACTATGATGTGGATACTGTCCCTTAAAGGAATCTCAGTATATATCAATAAAATGGATTGTTAATTAATTTGTTAATGTTTATATACTTTGAATACTAAGGCCTCAATCCTGCCATCTGATTCACTCAGACAAACCCTTAGTCAGACTGTAAGCTCCCTGGTGCAGAGACTGTTTGTTCTGTGTTTGTGCAGTGCCTAGCACAATGGACTCATGGTCAATGACTGAGCTTCCTAAATACTCTAGTAATACAAATAATACTAATAATAATGTACATGGCCCCATAAAGGCGCATGGATCAGCATGAAAAAAGATTACAGGACTAGGATCAGATTACAGGAATTGCTTTACAAATAAGTATTATTGTTATTATTTTGTTAAGAGAAAGTGCTATGTAAACTATAAGGAAAAGACGAGATACCTACGGAAAACAGACCATTATGCCATAAAAATACAACAGTATGGCTCTAACTATTTAATCAAAATATTACAAAAGCTATTATATGTAAACACAAAATAGTAGGAAGAGGACTCTATTTTATTAAAGATTGCGAATAATTAGCTGAAATAATTGTGCTATAGTTCTGCCAACCAAAAACTAACTTATATCAAAGTATTTTTATGAACAAGCTTGTGTTGGTTGGGTGGTTTGTTTTTGATTTTTATACCATACACTTATCAGCAAATCAGGGCCAGTTAGTCAGCAATCTGATTGGCTGGTGCTAGGTTTGTCTGACTTAGCTGGAAATTTAAACAATATGTGCCTGAAGAGGAAAACCAGTGCCTGTAACACAATATGACCTTGTGGACTGGTCATACTTCTGCACTTAATACCAGGGTGGACCAAATTAAGCTTATAACTCAGTTTCATGAATAATCTAATACTGAAGTTCACAAACTGATCTTTGCCAGTGCTAAGCAGAAGGGGGTCATCCTTGAGACAATTTCTTTATTAAGATATAGTCCACGCTATGAAAATGTTTCAGAACTCTTGGTTTAATATACTGGGCCAGCTTTTGATCTCTATTACAGCAGTGTAATTACACCTGGTCTGACTACATTGGCTTCAGTGGAGTTAATAGGTTTACACAGTGTAAGTGGAATCAGAATTTGACCCATGACTGCAGCAGTTCAGAGTCTGCAACAGGCTCAATTTAACTTCCATTAAAGTCAATGGAAGATCTACAGGAGCTGTTTCTGACTTGATACTACATTAAGTAACAGGAACCCTTGCGATTTTTAAACTGTAACAAAAGTATGTGGATCAACTAGTTTACAAAACACAATTTTAATTCCAATAACTCAGTCCCCAGGTATTACCCCAGGCCCTAGGAAGACAAACAAAAAGGAATACAAAAATAGTTCATTAACAGCTACCAGCTGGCCATACGCACACTGTGCAAGGTTTAAAGTATTTAGTCACTCCATAGTGAACAGAAGGAACTAAGGATTTGATAACAAGCTGTGAGGAACCTAATAATCCTACTACAGTAATATTTAAAAAGCAGCTCTTTAGAGCAGCTGCAGTCGTTACAAATTGAAATGGCAGCAAATGTACCATTTGTAAAGATATACCAGAATTAATTTCCCACAAGTAATATTATACAATACATTCTACATTACAAAGCAAAAGGACTACAAATTCTTCTAAAAACAATTACCCAGTGATAATCTGCAACAGTAATACATGCCTTTGGGATTACAAAATTCAACTATTTTAATTCTTCTTAGGCCTAGTCTACGATATGAAATTTAACCATGGCTTAACATGGTTTCAACAATCCTGTTAGCTGAACCAGGCCTGACATTGGTTTAGCTGTAAATGCAGACAAGGAAAAACGACTATCAGCACAAAGTCAGCGAACACAATTACTGAAACACTGTTCAGATACGGTTAAATGTCATCACATAGTTCAGATCTTAGCAGGGCTTCTACCATACTTACAGCTGAAATAAAATGCAATAGCAAGCCTGGCCACAGGCTTCCGTAGCCAGGGTCAGCTGCCTTGTGTTCTTTCTGTTGGTTGCAAAGAAAGGGGCAGACTAATTTTAAGCGGGTTCTGTTGACTTTGAAAGCCCTTTATAGAGGCACCTCCTCCAAAAGCCTTACCCTGGCTGGTAACAGTATAGTAATACCATCTTACCTGTAGGGCCCCACCATCACTCTATGGATCAGCAGGGAATCATGCTTTGGTTGGTACTTTTGGTATATAGTTTGCTCATCCTGGGCACCTATCTTCCCCATTTAAAAAAACACCAGCTTTCTGTCAGAGTAGTTTTTGTCTTGATTGCTCTTCCTCCAATGCTTTTATGATGATACACTGAGTTGTTTATATTTTGCTCTGTTTTTATAGTGTTTAGTTGCATTGTCGTTTACAGATAGGATTTTCAAAGTTGCCTAAACGGACTTATGAGCACAAAGTCCTGTTGATTTTCAATGGCATTTGTGCTCCTAATTTCCTAGACCAGCGGTTCTCAAACTTTAGTAACCCGAGGGACCCCATTTTGATTTAAAAATGTTTGCAGACCTGAAGCACCACCCCCCGCTCTGCTCAGCCCCAGGCCTTACCCCCACTCCACTCCTTCCCAGGGCCCAGCCCCACCTTTTTCCACCCTTCCTCTTCCCCACCTTTTTCTGCGCCCCCCGCCCCCCAGCACACCATCCCCATTCCTCCCCTCCCCTCCCAGTGCCTGCTGCACACCGCAGAACAGCTGTTCCCCGGCATGCAGGAGGCACTGTGAGGGAAGGGAGGAGTTAATCAGCAGTGGCTGGTGGACCCCCTGGAGTACCCTCATGGACCCCCAGGGATCCACAGATCCCAATTTGAGAAACACTGCCCTAGACACTTTTGAAAATACCATCTATACATAAAATCCCAGCCCCGATTAGGTCAATAAGAATTTTGTCATTGATGTAAATAGGTCCAAGATTTCAACCTAAGTGATCATCACCCCATAATGCTTCAGCTCTGGTAGGAGTGCTGTAGACCTAAATTTACCCTCAAGATTTCATGATTTTAGATATAAGAAAACCTAATTTTTTTTAGCCAAACTGCATTATTACATTCATATCAGCCAATATGTGACCTTCAAAAGACTCCTATATTTAAGACGTGAACAGACATATTTTGCATTTTTATTTTAGGTGTTGAACACAAACATATAAGAAGGCCATACTGGGTCAGACGAATGGTCCATCTAGCCCAGTATCCTGTCCTCTGATAATGGTAATGCCAGGTGCCCCAGAAAGAATGAACAGAACAGACAACCATCAAGTGATCCATTCCCTGTGATCCACGCCCAGCTTCTGGCAATCAGAGGCTGCTAGGGACACCCAGAGCATGGGGTTGCTTCCCTGACCTTCTTGGCCAATAGCTATTGTAGGACCTACCCTCCAACAACTTACTAGTTCTTTTTTGAACCCTGTTATAGTTCCCTGGCAACAAGTTCCACAGGCTGACTATGTGTTGTGTGAAGCAGAACTTCCGTTTGCTTGCTTTAAACCTGCTGCATATTAATTTCATTTGGTGACCCCTGGTTCTTATGTTATATGAAGGAGTAAACAAAATTTCCTTTTTCACTTTCTCCACACCATTCATGACTTTATAGACCTCTATCATACCCCTACCTTAGTTGTCTCTTTTCCAAGCTGAAAAGTCCCAATCTTTTTAATCTCTCTTCATACAGAAGCTGTTCCATGCCCTTAATCATATTTGTTGTCCTTCTCTGTACCCTTTCCAATTCTAACAAGTCTTTTTTTTGAGACAGGGCGACCAGAACTGCATGCAGTATTCAAAGTTTGGGTGTACCAAGGATTTATATAGTGGCACTATGATATTTTCTGTCTTAATATCCATCCCTTTCCTAATGGTTCCTAATATTCTGTCAGCGTTTCTGACTGCCGCTGCACACTGAGAGTAACGATGCAGATAGAGTCTCTTAGCAATTACATATTCTAAATGCAACAGGTTCAAATACAATAAGGTGTAACATAGACGAAAAGGAGAACAGTTTAATAGTTGTACATGAGCTACCAAATTCTAATTCCAATTGTATGCAAGCCACCACATGACAGTAACTCACAGATGCTTATGAAATGAATCTGTACTAAAATACATCAACCAGCCATTCTCTTAAGTACCCTGTATCTGTTCTGTATGCTATCATTAGCTTAATGAAGTATCAATATTTACAGCAGACTTCTATTGACTATATATTTTAATTTCTGTTTAAAAGGATAAGTAGATAGGTATTTCTTTTCAACACAAATATTGCTGGCTGAAATTTAAATGACAGCCATTATAATTTCAGCAGATGATTGGAATGTACACGCACATAAGTACACAGTCACAGTGTTGCTTCTTAATCACATTGGGCTACATTGTGAGTAGCCCTGGCAGAGGATCTCTTGCAGGGGCTAGGCACCCTACTGTGGGGGTGGGAGCATTGTCCTGGCTAGCGCCAGCAGCAGTAACAGACTCCCAAAAGGGGGCAGGGAAAGGCAGGGCGACAGCTCCTCTATCCCGTCACATGAATCAGTCGAGGTGGTGTAGCACAAACAGCCAGCTCAACAGACATGCCACTCCATCGTGCATCCTTTGAAGCCCCAGGAAGGATTCTAGCTGCATTTCAAGTCCTGCAGGGCCCTGAAATGCAGCATTTCCCCTCCCATCCTCCAGAGCACAGGCTGCAGTGCCACTGTCAGGCCTTTGTAAGCATGTCATATGCAACGTAAACAAATCAAATGTTAACCTTTGCCCCTGAGTAGCATTTTATGATGAATCCAGTATTCCAAAAGGACCCAAGGCTCAGATACTATGAAGTCACATGGTCAATTGTTTGCATGGTCTTGTCAAGTAAGAGTTATTTCCCAGTACTATTAGAGCTCTGAAAACACCTGCTACAAGGGACTCATCACTTGAAAGGTACCATTTTGTCTGAAAGTGTTTCAACTTTTAAGATTATTGGAACCGAAAAAGATCGGAGACTGAAAAATACTCTTCTCTGTTTTTCCAGTTTATTTTCTTTGTGCACTTTTTGGACAGCATTTTGTACAGAATCAGTTTCACTGCTTCCCCATATAGTCAATTATATAATCTAGAATAATAGGTGAAAACAAGTCAGGGAGAGGACACAGGACTTATGACTTGTAGATTTTGTCAGCATGTGGGATAATTGATCAAATGATGATCAATAAGTAGAAGCAAGTTTAAATAATAATCACAAATATGTAGCTCCTTAGCTATGCACCATTGTTGAATTTCTCTAATACATGTCTTAAAGGTCAGCTGCAGGTTTTGAAAAAAACTGAAAAACTTTTTTCTAAGATTCTAAATCAGGAAAAAGTCCATAACTATTATGGGAAGATGTCATTAGTGCACTATATTAACAAAACCTGAGACAGTTACTACCTCCTATAGATCCTGAGCTGATGACTTCCTGATTTCTCTGGCAGAATGAATGATACCACGACTATTATAAACAAAAAATTTCCATTTTGAACACCTGTTTTAATTCCCCTTGTTTATGGCTGTTTGATTCACTCGCTTCCAGCACTGGAAGCAGGAAGGCTGGAACCTAGATTTCTCGAGATATTAAGGAGGTAATTTAGTGAAAATATAGCGATTATTGCATTCCTAAACCACTTTGTGTGCATTTTCCCCTCTTTTAAAATTTAACTAAGGAGTGTTTTGGGGTGGTTTTTTTGGGGGAAACCTTTTGCAGCTCACCTCTAAAGATGGGCAGAACATGACACTCTTTGGAACAAATCCCCCACAGCTCACATCTCACATCACAAGAGTAATCCTGTTTTTTTGGCTAAAATACTGCTTCAAGGTAATACATTCAAACAGGAAAATAATTGTTTTTACCTTATGAGAACGAGTCTGTCCTTTTCAGATGGATGGTCATCAAGCCATTGGGAATAACGGGCAATGGACCATTCTGCTCTCTGATACACAGAAATATTGACAAACCCATTCAACATTGGTATATAAAAGATATTTGCTATAATGTCAAAGAAATACGCACAATTGTCAGACACAAAAGTAAACTAAATTTTAGTCAAGAGAAGCAGGTTCATCACTATCACAACTGTTAATCAGCAATAAAAATAAACAGTCTCTCATCTAAGAAATCTCAGATGATACAAAGACGAAGATTCACTTAGCATTCTTACAGGGAGTTTTTCCTCCATCTCCGCTGAACGATAGACTTGAAGAATTTAATAACATAAAAGAAAACAGCAAGAATCTTTTTCATGGACATATTTTAAGTTATGAATTGTTAGCTCTAAAATGAACACCAAGAAAATGCCTACAGTTATCTGGGAGAATAAAAAAAAAATTGTGAGCCCACTTCAGTATAGCTTATCTGCAGGATGATTGGTTTTTTGTTTTTGACTTCTACAAACTAACCAAAATATAAAACCAGTGACCTGAGCACCCTCGCCACAAACTAATAACAACAGAAACAATAAACTGTATCCTGAATGTGGGTTCAACTAAAAGCTAATTAGAGCAGATGCACTGATGTATAGCAGAGTTAATATATTAATGGAATATTTAAAAAAGGAAGATGGCTTGACCTGGTTACCTGGAATGGTGATTTTAATTCAGGTGGTGATCTTGTAAATAAGAACTGAAGAATAATGCTGAATGGAATAATATCTCCCACAGCTGGACTATTGGCAATATGCTCACTAGTCTGGAACAGTAGTGGTCTGGAAAAAGCACAAGTTACACAATATAATCATGAAAGAAAGGAAAAAGACACATCTTAGAATATTATTTATAGCGTGCCAATACTGTGCTAGGCCTTTTAGAGATAGAATTATTTCTTTCTGTGCATCTCATTTGTTTTTTGCTGCTTTGCATCATTGCTTTGTAATGCACAATTTGGCAGGTGATCATTTGTACAAGAAGCGTATTATTTTAATTAAACAATCTCCCAACATTGCAATGCAAGTTCTATATTTCTATGAAAACCCTCGGTCTGACTACACAGTTCATCATCATAAGAACTAACATTAAATACAATGCAAGAAGGTACAATTTAACTGACATTAGCATGACAAAATTCACCAAACTGTAGTTACAGTATGAATAAAAATTAAAAGGAAAAACACTAATTTGTTGCTAATTTGCATGAGAAGTTGCCAGAAGGTTTTTAATTAGAATCACAAGCAACAGTAAGTAGGAAAATAATTTAATAATATTATTTGGCCACATTACCAATTGCTAGAGATACTCTGATTGTAACTTACCTGAATGACCTCAACAGCCTATAAGACTTTCCTAGATCAGACACTCGCCTGCAGAGCGGGGCCACTGCTAACTCCATCTGTAGAATAAAAAGACTTTTACTTAAATCAAAATGTCCCCAAATGCAAAACCCTGTATCTAACTGGTTTGTCTATAAACAATAAGTAGAGGTCGTGGGATGGGTCATCAGCATATCAATAATTTCCATGTTTGGCATCAGAAAGAAATTTTCTCCACATGGTAGATTGATTGGGCCAGGGCTTTTTTGCTCTCTTCTTTGAAACACCACAACCATCATACAGCAGGCAGCGGTTATGTTGGCTACAGACTTTCTGGTTCACAGAGCAATTATGTGAGCAAGACATTGAACTTTCGCAATGAGTTTGGTGCGTTGTTTATCTCAATATGTTTCATCTTTACTGGTGGAGTAAAATTCTCCCCACAATCTGGGCTAAGATTGGAAAGAAAGGGGATAATTGACAGACATTGGTGATCCTACTGATGAGGCCTTATTATTGGAAACAGGTCCAGGGCTCCCTGACAGAAGTGGCTGATTCTCCCTCTGGTGAAAGGGCTTGTTAAGGGATTTATGACTGAAAACACACAACCCCACAAAAGACTTGAGCACAAGCCTACATGAATTAGAAGATGACTGCTGGGACCTATTGTCACTAACACTCATTAAAGCGTGGTCATAGTCAAAAGAATGTCTCTGTAAAAGTGATAACTTCTTACCAATCTTCTCTGAGTGATCTCTGCTGCCTTCAGTAACAAAAATAAGTAATTTAAACAAACACTTAGCACTGTGAAACTCTTACTGCCTTTGGAGAGTGAGCTAGTCTCTGTTCTGGTGTGTACACTGTTCATAGAGTACAGAGAACTGAGTTTCAGCTGCAGAATCTTGATTAATGGTGAGGATGTATAAGCCAAAAAGAACAAATGAACTTTCAGATTTTAGAGTTTAATAAAACAGAAGTTGCAAACACAATGTTTCTATACTTCTACCCCAATATAACGCTGTCCTCGGGAGCCAAAAAATCTTACCGCATTATAGGTGAAACTGCGTTATACCGAACTTGCTTTGATCCACTTCCCCAGAGCTTTACCGTGTTATATCCAAATTCATGTTATATCGGGTCGCGTTATATCGGGTTAGAGGTGTATTAGTAAACTGAGAAAACATTATATGGAGTCACTGAAATACAAACATGGAACCCCACAATACCAATAAGTTGCAGACAGAGTGCTTTTATCCAAACATGATGAATTTTCATTTTTGCCATTCAAGAAGGCGGGAGCCGCACTGGGTCCATGGAGGAGCCCGGTGGGGCTGTAAGTGACCCCCCAAAAAATAGTGGGATGACAACTTAATTCTAAGTAAATTTTTAAATCACTAACTTAAAAGACTATTCAGATATCACACACTTGTATTTGACTTTCATTGGCTGATTCTTTCTATTTCCACGTAACATACAATTAAATTAAGGTTCAAAGGGGCAAAGCTAAACCTGAGTAGCCAGAGCAGGATAGTGCAAACAACCAGATGCTATTTAAAGAACATTACTGAACTAGCTTCACTGGTGGCAAGACATTTATAACAAGGGCTTTAATAGTCTTATTATTTCCAATCATGTAATGATATCTGAAACAGAACTATCAGATCACATTCTGACAAACAGATTTCACAAAGAACATTTAATTGTACTTGCGGGATTCTTGGTTACTGTGAGCATGAGAGGACAAAGCAGTAAACTGTGCTCATACTTTCCGACAGGTTAATTTCTCCATAGTGAAAATGATAAAAGGAAGCATGGCAGTTTTGATAGAAAAAAGTAGTAATAACAGGAGAATTTTCAAAGGTCCAAATGACAGACAGACATCTAACTCTCACTGAAAGTTAACAGGGTTAAGGGTGAGATTTCCCCAGCATGTCTTTCCAGCTCCTGGGACTGGCTGGTGGTAGTAGGAAGCATCTGCCTTTCAATGAGAACACCCTTAGGTGCTTTAGACAATTCTACCCTAGGCACTTAACTGCTGTTTGGACCTTTGAAAATCAAGATATATGGAGAAAACTGCTCCTTATGACAAGGAAGGGAACCAAACGAAGGTGACATCATATTCTGCCTTTTCCTAACATGCTTCCCCTCCCAAAGTGGATATAATATGGGAAGATTTTAGTTGCACTTTTGTTTCCTACAGCAAAAGCCAAACACTTAAATTCATTAAAACAAATTTCAATTCTCTATATTACATAAGCTTTAGGAATGTCCCTAAATTCATATTTTTTGGTCTTTAAGTATTTGAAAGAACATGCTTTACTTAAGAATATTCTGTCCCTTAAGTGTCAACCTTTATTCATTTTACTATTCAGAATAATTCATTCTAATTATTACTATTGCCAGAACTAGACAAACTTAAAAGGCAGCAGATGGCTGCATCGTGAAGCACTAGTTGCCAAAGAAATATTTCTTTGTAAGCTTGGAAGTCTACAGTAGACTTTAGAATTGAGTCATGCAAAGTGGGAATAGAGTGAAACTAATCTGGTAAAAATACACATAAACAACAAACTCAGATTATCTAGATCTCCAGCGCTACAGGGTCTGTGCTGTACCTTGATGTATTCAGTTAAATTCAGAGGAGTAAAAGACTATGCTTTTTAATATGATTTTTTTATTTGTTAGACTGCATTAGATTCTTCAGTGAGGGGTGTGTGAGCATATTTCTGCAATGAGGGGTGGGTGTGCTCATTCTTGTATTCACAGTATGTCCAGTTTTTATATTTTAAATAAAGATTGCTGTCGGCCATGACAACTGGTGCTGGAGCAGGGCCTGTGAATAGTCTGGATGGCAGCAACACTCATTTCAGCCATTGAAGAAGGGCTCTTGTCAGAAGAGCTGTCCTTGGTCAGTCCCAATACTTTTTTCAGGTGCTGGGATTGGCTGGTAGGAGGAAACATCTTTCTGTTTGTCCTACCAACAGCAGTTGCATTAGCCTTCCTTCCTATAGCTGCTTATAGATACACCTTGTTTAGCTACAAAAGATATATTATAATTTAAAGTTACTGTTTCCAATGTGCTGAGATGCACAGTTATGCTGTATGATGCACATGCAGGGTTTCATGTATTGGGAGGGTCTGATCTCTTACACAGCAATGTGCTATGAACTTTAAAAACATAAGGATGGGGCACATTTTTGGTTCCTTCTTTTATTTTTTCCCTAGATCACAATTTTGGGAGGTCAGATGCCCAGGTTAAATTAGCTTCACAGTTGGGGTTAAAATCAATGAATGTAAGCTGGTCTTCCAACCTCGTGACAGCTGAGAGGTGGAGAAGATAGGCTTTCCCATGCATTAAGCACCAAACATCCCAACCCATGGGGTCCACTCTCATAGATCTGCCAGCATAAACTCTAGGAATTTCCTGGAGCAGAAGCTGGTACAGCTTGCAAGTCTGTTTAGGCCTTGAACAGTCAGGACACATAAATGTGCGTGTTGAGAGGGATGTGGGATGCCAGTCATGGTACAAGACCTACCATTGTCTCCCAACCCTTTTAACACTGGCCAAAACCCAGTGCTTTAAAATTTTTATTTTGTTTGTATGTAATTCAATAAAATTACAGATTCCTGGTCAATTTCTATATAAATTTATGTCTGATCTCAGAGACTCCTGCATGCTGCGAACATCTAACCCTTAAAGTCTGTTTTATATTTCCCTTCCCTGTGACCCTGTCGCAGCCCATGGCTATAGTTGGCCTATTATTTGTTGCACAAGTCACTGGCTAGCTATATTGTAAAGAACTGTGTCACATGATTGTCCTGTCTGAGTGGATTATTTTCAGCAACATAAAGGTGAAGTTAATACAACACCCACATATAGCATACATCTACTGATGAATGTTTTTAAACAATCGTCCATGGTGAAGTTATTGTTTAGTGACTACTGTGGAGTTTTCGAAACCTCTCATTACTAAAAGTTTATTTTTTCAGCTGGAAAATATTAACATGAAAATATTTCAGCAACTACTTTTCCTCCTGCCTTAAAGAATTCCAAGTTTTCAAACATTACCTAAAAATGCTTTTCTCTAGCACTTGAGCAGCAGAGAATGTTGAAACAAATATTAGTGGCAGAGCAGAGGAAGAGGTGGTTACTTACTTATAATGGAGGTTCTTTGAGATGTGTGGTCCCTATTTGTATTCCAGACATGGTGCGCATGCCCACCATGCATCAGAGCCAGAAGTTTTTCAGCAGCAGTGTCTGTTGACCCACATGGTCACCTTACATCACCACATGCTCCATGCAAGGGTATAAGAGGCCATGTGGAGCGATATGCCCTCAGTCTTCCTCTTACCACTGCATAGAGAGTCTGCAGCACAATGGAAGGTGTGTGGATATTGGAATCCAAATAGGGACCACATCTCTCGAAGAACCTCCAGTTACAGGTAAGTAACTTTCTCTTCTTCCTCAAGTGATGGCCTTTATATGTATTCCAAATGCAGGTGAGTACAGTGCAGTGATCAGCTCTGAGATAGGTGTGAGGATGCAACAGATAAGTCCTGCTGCAGGATGGCACATACTACGGTCGTGTCTGTGGCTGCTTAGTGGTCGATGGTGTAGCGCACTGTGAAGGTGTGGACAGAGCCCCATGTTGACACATGGCAGATCTTGAGCCAGGGATGTCTGTCAGGGAAGCAGAAATGGTTGTGTGCGCCCATGTGGAGTGTTCTGTGATTCTGCTGGGCAGCGTCACATTGGAGCAAGCATAGCATTCTGTAATGCACTTAGAGATGCAACTGAATATGTGCTGCAAGGAGAGGGCCTGTTCTCTGACTGTTCTGCAATGGTTACGAAGAGGCATGAGGAGGCACAAATCCTGTCCAAGTAGAAGGGTGCCCTCTGGACATCCAGGGAGTGCAGCGTCCTGTCCGCAAGAGTGGAGTGTGGTTTAGGATGCAAGACTGGGAGATGGGTGAACTGGTTGAAATGAAACTCGGAAATGACCTTTGGGAGGAACTTAGGGTGAAGATGCAGGGAGACCTTGTCTTTATGGAAAACTGTATACAGGGGGTCAGCCATCATGGCTGCTAATTCACTGACCCGCCAGGCAGAGGTGATAGCCACCAGAAAAAGAACCTTCATGGATAGGCGGACATGTGGCTCAGTAGATAGAATAGAGGCTGGGTGAGGGAAGACGGCACAAGGTTGAGGTGTGGGGGTTGGGGGTAGGGGTAAGGACTGGCTGGAAGCAGTTTGTCAGGCTCCTCAGAAACTGGGTTGTGGTAGGGTGGGTGAACACTGACTGGCCGTCCATGGGAGGGAGGAAGGCGCTGAGCACCGGAAGGCGGATAAAGCTGAGTGTCAGGCCCAGGTTCTTGAGCTCCAGGAGGTGGTCTAGGATGATGGGCATGGAGACAGCGTGGAGGGGGAGGTGGCAGAGTTGCGCCCAGGTGAACTGCTTCTATTTCATGCCATAGCATGCTCTTGTGGACTCCTGCCTACTGTGTGTAAGGATACAGCAGATGGGCGAGGGGTAGGCATTGTCTACGCACAAGCCCCATCCAAAAAACCAGGCCATCAGCTGGAGCAGGCCCGGGTTGGGGTGGCGAACCCTGCTGCTGTCCTAGGTGAGACAGTCCAGCTGAGTGGGGAGGCTGATTAGTTGGCAGCTGACAGTCTGAGTAGATCGAGCAACCAGAACTGTTGGGGCCAGTGCAGAGCTATCAGGATGACCCAGGATCGGTCTTAGAAGATCTTGTGGAGGACCGAGGGAAGGAGGGGAACTGGGAGAAAAGCATACCAAAGGCTGTCCTGCCATACTAGAAGGAGGGCATTGCCCTCGGAGTGCTGACCCCTGGAGCAGTAGAGGGGGAACTTACGGTTTGCATGGGTAGCAAAGAGGTCCCAGAGCGGGGGTGCCCCGGGCCCGGCAGATGGAGCAGAGGATAGGGTCGTGGAGTTCTCAACTGTGATTGAGGTACCAGGTACCCTGCTGAGTAAGTCTGCCATGGAGTTCTGCACCCTCGGGAGGTACACCACATAGGGCACAATGCTGTGGCAGACACCAGTTCCGGGATCTGGTGCCACCCTGTCTGTTTATGTACACCACGGCGGTGGTGTTGCACAAGAGGATATGGACATGTTGGCAGTGCAGCAGAGGAAGGAATGCACAGGAAGCCCAGGGGACCATGTGCAGCTCCAGTATGTTGATGCGCATAAGCGCCTGCCTGTGAGTCCACTTCCCCTGTGCAGTGAAGCTGACCAAGTGTGTGCCCCACCCCACCAGAGAGGCATCTCTGGTTAGGGTAGCTCTGGAGATAGGGGTAGCAAATGGGATGCTTCAGAGCAGGTTGGTAGGATTGGTCCACCAGGTAAGTGAGGCATGGAGCCAGCTGGGAATGATTAAGGAAGAGCCCAGGTGTGCAATGTGGGGCTCGCAGACCCAAGAGGAGCCACAGTTGCAGGCAATGCATGTGGAGGTGCGCATGTGATGTCACATAGGTGCAGGCCACCATGTGGCCGAGAAGACAGAGACATCCTGCATGTGCGGATTGTGGCGCAGGGTCTTCATGCGGGTCGTGAGGGTGGCAAAGAAATATGCTGGGAAGAAGGCTTGCGCTTCAACCAGGTCCAGGCATGCTTTGATTAAGTGGATTAGCTGTGTCAGGAGGAGCAGATTTCTCCTCATTGACACAGATGGCCAGTGAGGCAGGAAGTGAGCGGAGGGCTATGACTGCTATTGCCGCCTTGGTGAGGGACGGAGCCATCAGCAGACAAAGTGCCCTTCCCCGGCAGAGTTGGGCTGCTATGACTGCAATGACCTTGGGGAAGATCGTGGGGGACCCTGAATTGAGAGTGGCTGTCACCATGCAGAAGTGGAGGAATTTGCGGCGGGCCAGGTGGATGTCGATATGGAAGTATGCATCTTTCATGTTGAGGTCTGTGAACCACTGCAACCACACCCACTAGGGGAGGGATGGAATGATGGATGCTAGTGTCATCATATGGATCTTGATCTTTCTGATGAAAGTATTGAATAAGCAGAGATTGAGGATAGGGTGGAGGCCTCTGTCCTTCTTCAGGATAAGAAAGTATGGGGAGTAGAAGGTCCTGCTGATGAGGGGGCGGGCATGAGTTCAATAGCACCCTTCCTGAGGATAGTGTCAGCCTCGTGTTGAAGGAGGGTGTCATGGGCGGCGGTCCCCGAAGACAGTTTGGGGGGGAGACCCGGTGAGATGGGAAGGTGATTCTACTGAGTAGCTGTGTCATATGAGCTCCCATACATATCGATCTGTGGTGATCTTGCCCCATTGGCAGCTAAATAGGGCAAGATGGCCCCTGAAGGTGGCACAGGGGGCTGCAGTCAGTGAGGTGGGGGGTTCACAGCTCAACCATCACATCAAACTTGGGTCTTCTGCTGGTGGCAAGGTATGGCAAAGGAGGTGGCGGTGACCAATGGTCATAGGTGCTGGGATTGTGGGCACTAGCAGGCCATCTCTTGGTACGTGGTATAGGCAGGTTGGTATGGGAGGTAGGAGCACGGCCAGAACTGTGTCTTAGGTTTCCAGTGTTGGGGGCGAGGATGTAGATCCCAAAGGGCCAGAGGGTTGCCCACGCGTCTTTCAGGGAGTGTAGGGCTTCGGCCATTTTCATGGAGAAAAGCTTATCCTCATTGAATGGGAGGCCTTGGAAGGCAGATTGGACCTCCCTAAGAAAACCAAACAGCTGGAGCCACGCTTCTCATTCCATCACCACCCCCCTGGCCAGGGAGAGGAAGAATGTGACCGTCGTATCTACCACAGCCTGGAGGCTGACCTCGGCCGTCAGGCGGCTCTCGTCCAGCAGGGCCTAGAACCACTGCCACTTGCCTGCGAGATGTTCTTCAAGTACTCTGCCAGCCTGGCATAACTCTGCCACCTTATTGAGGGGTGGGGTGAGGAGTGGAAGTGAGGAGTGCTGGTGTGCCCATTCCATGGCTGTGTGCATGATCAGTGAGGCTGGGGTGTATGTGTGAGAGAACAGAAAGTCAGCCCCCTTAGCCAGCATGAAGTACCTGCATTCTGCCTTTTTGGATGTAGGGGTGCAGGATGCCAGCGTGTGCCATACTGCGCGTGTGGGTTACATAATGGCATTGTGAATGGGCAGAGCTATCTACTTTGGTCCCCAAGGCTGGAGAACATCCAGCAGCTGGTCAGGGTTAGTCCTGGTCGAGGGCCACCTTCCACAGCAGCTCCTGGTACTGCTGATGGTTGTCAGATGGTGAGATGGTTGGTGGGACTGGGGCCTTGTCCAGGGAGGAGGAGGCTGCCGTCAAGTCCAGTGGTATAGACAGTGCCGGGTCAAGCTTCAGATCCTCTTCTGGGTCCAAGGTGATCGGTGCTGGTGGAGGGGGCTGGGGCGGGCTGGTATTAGGTCACTGACTGGCCAGTGGAGGGGCTGGGGTATCGCTTGCAATAAAGGTCCTATGCAGGCCAGTGGTGCCACAAGACTGGGTCCTGATAGTACTAGGGCCCCAAGGATGAGGGTACGACCCAGACAGACCTGGAGCGTAGGGAATCATAAAAGGTGGGCATGCCCAGGAGTCCGCACTATGCCAGGAGACTGGAGAGAAAGATCCTCTTCTGCTGAGAAGAATTTCCAAGTCTGAAGAAGACTCTGGAAGTGGCAGAGTCATCAGTGCAAGTGGTAGTGCAACCAGTGGTGGCAGGTTGTGACTGAGGAGGAGCAGCTCATCCTCCAGTGTAGCTGGCTGTGGGGCCAAGAGAAGCGGTGAGGGCAGGTACAGCAGCTCAAGGTGGGATGTGCGGACCAGCAGATCCGTTTGGCCTAGCATCCAGGGCATATCTGGTTGTCGGCCAAACCAAGGAGAGATACATGGAATGGAGCACAGAGAATCCTGCCATGGCTGAGGAGCATGCACTGGCGGGCTGTGGGGACCCTCAGTCATCATGGGAGCCAGAGATGCCGGGAAGTCTTGCTTCTGCTTCACCTTGCCCTCTGCCTTAGGGGGCGGCCCTGTGAGGTTGTCATGTGACATCTCACCTGCCCAAGCCCGGCTTGGGGAGGAAACGCAGTGCATCACAGCAGTCTGCAACGGGGACCTGCTGCAGTGTTCACAAGATCCCTTGCAGCCACAGGCACCAACTTCTCCTGGAGCCGGAGGGTGCTTGTACTCCCTCACTCCCGTCCCAACTCCAGCCCTGCCCCACCCCCATTCCAACCTCTTCCACAAAGTCCCTGCCCCAACTCCACCCCCTCCCTGAACCTATTGGACTCCTTCCCCAAATCCCCACCCTGGCCCTGCCTCTTCCAGCTCCAGCGCCTGGCGTGGATGAGCACCCACGTTTGAAATACAGATAGGGACCATCACTCGAAGAAGAACTCTAAATTATATGAAAAAAGCTGACCATG
This sequence comes from Chelonoidis abingdonii, assembly GCF_003597395.2. Lineage (NCBI taxonomy): Eukaryota > Metazoa > Chordata > Testudines > Testudinidae > Chelonoidis > Chelonoidis abingdonii. Next base: position 29,926,194 of record NC_133769.1, read on the forward strand.
AAGGAATGTAGAATTGAATTTCCCCACCACATAACAATTCTAAAACAATAAGTATTTAAAGTAAATTTTTCAGCTGTGAAACACTTCCAAGATATTGCACACTAAAAATAATTTCCTTCTTCTAGCAAGAGAGAGCATCAAACATTAAGTATACTTTAGTCCAACTATTTTTTGCCTTTCTGCCCAGCAACTCTGATTAAAGCTTAATGGTTCCTTAGCCTCCATCATAGGAGACTAGCAAGGAAGGATTTCTTGCATAGAAAAAGGATTTCTTTGCACTCATCCGGCCCCTTTTGATCTGAAGATTTTAAATCTCTTTAAAAATGTTAATTAAGCCTCACCAGGCATGTGATATAACTAAATATACTAATAAATAACCATTTTACAGCTAAAGTGGGGCACAGAAAGGTTAAGTGTCTTTCAGTGTACCCATTTCCCACTCCACACAGGCTAACCAGTAAAAAAAAAAAAAAAAAAAAAAAAAAAAGTATCTTGGTTGTACTAGTATTTACTAGCACTGATCTTGCAATAATCATTTCTTTTATGCAACAGACACCATCTTTTTATTTGATTATTTTACTAAAGAGAGGGACCATATTGTCCTCCTATTATTCAATTCTCCTTCAGAATAATTGGCTATGAAGATCACAGTGCATCCCATCATATCTAGTGTCTGTGATAGGGTGCTTGGAGGGCCAGGTGGCCTAGTGATTAGTGCACCTGCCCTCCAACCCCTTGTTTCACTGTCAGAGGGGATGGAAGTGATGCCTGGTTCCTGTCCCAGGCCAGGAGCATTTGGGCTTCCCCACTACATCTAGGCCTTTCCCCTTTAGTAGGGCGTGGTAGGGGGAGGTAGTCCCTCTCTCTCCACTGAGTCCGAGGTCAACACACTGTAGGAAGGTTCCTCCTCATAGACAATCTAAATCTGCCACCCTGCTACTCCCCATTTATGTGCTCCTTCAGTTTGGGACTTGGCCCCTACAGTCCAAACAGTGAATACTTTTGCAATGTCCAAATGAGCAGGGCCTGCAAGACCTGCTTGTTTTCAAAGTGGAAGGAGGCCAGAGAAGGCACTGCCTAGAGGCCTCACCCACTATGCAGTCCTCTCTCAGGGACCACTTTCTGTCTGACTTCATGAAGAAGGATTCTTCTCTCCTGCAGCCTGTCCACCATCCCTTTCCTGGGCTTCTGAGCTCCTTTTAACCCACTCCTCTAGCTGGAGCATGCTCATCTGGCCTGCAGAAGCAAGCCTACCTGGACTCAATACTGCTTTTTAAGCCCTTTGGGCCCAGCATGTGGTTTCTATATACCCCACCACAGTGACAAATTAGGATTTACTGGATGCAAGAATGAACTTTACTAAACAAGATGCAACCCCCACAAACTAATAGTCCCCTTGGACTTTCAACTACATGCAATTCCTGCAACTCTAGTTTAAATCACCAAATAATTGGTCACAACTTAAAATTGGTCTTTAATCTTATTAACCGAGTCTCCTTCCACACTGATTTAATCCTTAAAATAATCTCTTAAAGATTGCGAATCTAGTCAAATCCTCTTTATGGGCTGCACAGCGATCTTAAAAATAAATACTGCTCCTTATCTCCTATCTACAATGAGAATAAATCCATAATATCAATAAACTCCAGCTTCATTTGAGCTACTAAATGTGCAGACTTACACAAAATTGTAAAGAAATCTTAGCAAGATGGAGTAATATCACTAGATGCTTCAGAAGGTTTAAAACTAGCATTGGTTGAAATTTTTCCATTAGAACATTTTCCATCAGAAAATACTAGTTCAACCAAATCAAAATGTTCCATGGGACAAGATACAGAATATAGAAAATGTCAGCAGAGTTCACGATGTCCTGCAGCAACCCTTGAGCACTGGACAAGAATTAGAAATACAATAAAACAAACAAAAACTGCACAATAAATAGAAGATTTATAGAACTAAACTACAATGAATCATAAAGGGACCAAGAAAAATTGGTTGCGACAATAATGGTGGAAAACAATTGTAATCACTATGTTTGGGATGGCTGTCTAACAAGTGTGGTCTCTTGTAAATGCTTCACCATGTATACATACATAGCATTTAACTGTTTTTATATTATACCCTAAAGGGAAGGAAAATTTTGTCTGACTCCATCTGGTGATCAGTTTATGTTGTGTAGAATGAGGACTGATGGCCCTTGCAATTTTTAGCCTAGTTTATGTCTGTGCAATTGTTATTTTTATTCTCATTAAATGCCTACATTATTCCTTATGAGTTTAGGACTTTATCTCAGCAGACTATCAATTTCTATGCCAAAATATTGAGGAATGCTTGTTCCTTCGAAATAAATTCCAGAATGTATAGTGTTCAAATTTTGTTCTCTGTTGTACTGTCTCTATCAATCATTTACAGTTGCATGCCATATAAAGGGCAATGTATGATTCTAAAGCATATTTTTGAATCTCAGAGTGTCTAGGATCCATGGAGGTCACTGTAACCCAAGTGGCCTTGGTTTTGTTACAAAGTAACAAAACTCTTAGTAATGAGCAGGTCAAAAGGTTCTCCAGTGCCCAGCTGATACCTCATTGGAAATATAAATGTCAAGAAAATGTCATCTAAGAGGGTTCGACTGACCCCAGAAAAACCACTTCCAATTTAACTAGTTCTAAAAGTGAAAGGAAAGCTTAGCAGCGCATCCATAGTTGTGAATGATTTTTATTTTTTCAAAAACTCCACCTTAACCAAATATGTTAGTCCAGAAATGAACAGTACTTAAGTTAACAGTAGTCCCATTCTTGGATCTTGTGCAGATGGCTTCTATAAAAGTTCTAAGTCAGCATGAATTGCAGGCAAATTCAACCCCTGAATGCTGTCACACTTTTAAATCATAGGAATTCCAGTAAGTGGTACAATATAGGACAGTAATCCTGCAGCATTGCAAATATTTTTAAGCATTAAGATGCATCTTGAGTGTTCTGTTAAATGATGTTCAGAAGCACACAAGTTACAGAACATTTCATGTTGAAAGTGCTCATGAGTGTATCTGACAGCATGTCACACAATTAGCCAAAGTGCCAGAGAGCATCTATAATACACAATTTCATAACGCAACAATTTTACGTGGCATTGTGGGGATTGTATAGAGGTTCTCAGTTCACTGGTGATATATATACTGGAGGACTTGAACTGACAGCTGATAGGTGGTAAGGCTGATCTTCCCCCCTGCTTGCAATGCTAACAGAAGGGAGAGATCCATACTAGAGTATCATTGCACCAAGCATTTTATTTTTACACAATGTTTTCTATGGCCCAGTATATCAGATCTCCCCTGCCAGGCCTCATCGCTAGCTGGGTTGGAAGTGCTGCGACCAGAAAAGCTGAACAGCAGCTAAGAGCAGCAGCAGGGGAGGCCCAGCCTGTGACCAGCATCCAGCTATTTCTGGTTACATGTACAACTTAAACAGGGAGAGGAGGTAAGGGGGAGAAAAGAGGAGAGGAAGAGAACACAAGGCAGCTAGACAGGGAAAGAGGAAGGATTCAGAACCAAGCAATTGTAGGTCTAGTTTAAAATATTCTCCTGCAGCACAAAAGCACAGAGATCAGAGAACTCATTCCATTGCACATTCAGTTAGTACAGATAACACAGTGAGAGACAGTGTGTAAACTCCCTCACACTGAGGTAACAACATACCACTGCCTTTTAGATAAGAGGCAACTCTTACTGTAACCTGGTTGATAAAAAAGATGCATTTAGAAAGAAAAGGAAGGAGGTATTTTCATAATAATATATATATATAGAGAGAGAGAGAGAGAGAGAGCGCGAGAGAGAGAGAGAGCGCGACTGGATAGCGTAGTGGTTAAGAGCGCCGCCCTTTGATACGGGAGACCACCCTTTGATACGAGAGACTGAGGTTCAAATTCCGGTTGGTACTCAACTTTCCAGTAGGGGTCCTTGGGCAAAAGACCCCCTAATGCTTCACCTGCCTATC
>NC_133769.1:29933244-29967069 GCF_003597395.2 Chelonoidis abingdonii
GCTGTGACTCCTAAGCTGGGTGAGTGGCTCCAACAGATCCCAGGAACAACATCAGAGCTCTCTCTCCAGAAGAGAGCAGTGCTAGGAACAGCTAAGATACTGCGCAGAACCCTCAAACTCCCAGGCCTCTGGTAGAGGACCCGAGGTTGAGGAAGACACATACCACCCATAGGGTGAGAGGGGAATTTTTTTTTTATATATATAAAGGCACTCTATACTGTAATATCAGATATAAAAACTTACTGAATTTAAGAAGTACATCAATATTTATGCAGGAGAAGGAATCAATTGTCCTCCTCACCCCACATTTTAGGTCATTCTGGCCCCTTTCCTGTTCCCACTGAAGTCAATGGAAAATCTCACATTAACTTTCTTGCTGAAGGATTGTGATGCTACAAACTAATCGGTGAATCCAGGTGGTTTATTCAGTGGCATGCGGCTGGGGCCATTACACAGTTTAGCTTGAAGCAATGAGCCTTGAAGGCCACAAGACCTGGGTCCCACCTGTTCCCTAGTAGTAGCCAATTCCACAACTAAGGGCTCTATATGAAACGCTCTGTCACCAGCCTTCTTGGATTTGACCCTCAGCTATGTCAGCCAAGCCCTGTTGAATTCAGCTGGAGGCAGAGCCTGTCTCTGAAATGTTTGGATCTTAAGCTGCTCCTTAGAGCTTTGAAAATAAGGACGAATACCCTGAAATTGACCTAGAATCAAAGTGCTGAATATTTGTGTTACGTTCCCTAACAGTTCACTCTGCACTGTATTTCTATTAAGATTCTTTCCTCTGAAAATAGGAAGTAGCTCACTGGAAACTGGAATTATCTACTTGATTGTGCTTAGTTCGCCAGTCCAATATAAGTTAAGGCAAAAAATATGAAACAGAGAAATGAACTGTGTCACCAACAGAACCTCAGACAACATTGTAATGTTTTCAGTATTCATAGCAAGGTGCAGGCCTTTCACACTCTATTTATGTTTATTTGTATGCTACACTGCAAAGTAGGTCAGTTCATGATCATAATCAGTGCTGGCACTGTGGGACATAAAGCAATTAAGAAAGGAAAACCATCTTACAGGGAGGTGGCGTGGGGGGAGTGGTAGCAAATGATGGATCTAGCATTGAAGACTATTGTTCTGTATTAAAAGGTTTCAAAATGCTGATGAATTTCAAAGCATCAATAATTTGACAGGAAGGTATAGGGCTTTACTGAATTTGCCTTATGATGAGAACATCATCATTAATTATTTAGAGGATAAATTTCTCAAGATTCAGTTTCTCACAGGATGAAATCTTGCAGACCCAACTAAGTTGTATAGACAACAGGCAGCTGCAAAGGAAAAAAAAAAAGTGCATATTTACCAAGTACATGTTTCCATTAAAAGAGGGAAATAAACAAAATGGAAGCCAGCCCTGGTTAAGTCTACCTGTGCAAAGTCAGCAGCAAGTCGCATTTTCCCACCTTCACCAAGGGGTCTCAGTAGACTGGCATTGCGAATAAAAAGTTCAATTGCTCTCTGAGCAATGGCTTCTGTGTTGTCAAAGACAAAGTCGAAACACTCAAAGTGTCTAAAGTAGTCGCTCATGACTCTTGCTATGAAGCCCTGTAGTTCCTTCATGTAGAGAGAACAAGGGACATCTGGTTTTCCTGAGCTGGATAATGATCTGCCAAAAATGAAAAAAGATGCTAAATCCATTTTTATAATACAACTAAAAATCATTTGTTTCTTTTTAATTTTCTTCTTATCCCAGGTAGTAATTTTCCTTTGGTAGCATGAATTTCAGCATCCTATTTCTGTTCGGAACAAAGGAGTATGTAAATCCCTCTGGGACTGCAGTCCAAAAGATCTCTTGATCTACCATTGTTACCATCACAAGATAGAGGAAACCACCCCCTCCTATCCAGCTTGCAGACCCTCCATCAGCCTGGAGTTTAAAGCTCTAAACCAGCTCCCAAATTTAAGTGTCCCAGCTGTTTGTATAATATTCTAATAGATCACATAATATCAAGCTACATCTCACAAGGTTACTAGTGCAGTCTGTCCCAAGCCCAATCACTGCACAGAATTAGTCTCTTAGATTGTTGAAGTCCCACACCCGGGATTATAGGCACTCTCTTCTAATCAGTGAAGAAACAGAGCCCTGCAAGACATAGGACATGGTAATCAGTAATTGCTCTCTTTCTCTTTGAATCATAGCCAGGCTGTAGAGTCCTCCGAGACGTCAATGGGAGTTGAGGGCACATAACATCTTGCAAGATTTAGTCCACAGTCTGAATCAAAAGATCAAACCAGAGAGTGTGTGTTAATGCCAGCAGCAGGAAAGGTTGCAGCAGGTAAAAAAAATTGTAAAAGCCAAGTGGAAAAGCAAAAGGGAAAAACATCTTTGAAAAGATACTGTTTTCAACAGATTTATTTTTTTAAGAAAGGAGAATGGATGAACTGTAGCAAGATGTGCAGGGAAGCAAATAATACCCACTATGGCTCACCATTACTTGTGTCTGTGGATAAAGATAAAGGGTGTTAGAGTGCATGTACCTACCAGGACCAGGCTCTCTTAGCAGGCCTCAAATATAGCTATGTCTTTCCTGGTTTGGAAAGCCCTTCACGAAGAGAGTCTGTTCAAAATCAACCTCCTCAGACCAATGGCCCATCTAGCCCAGTGCCGACATTGGCCAGTGCCAGACAGTTCAAAGGGAATGAACAGAACAGGGCAACCTTCAAGTCATCTATTCCCTGTCACCCAATTCCAGCATCTGACAATCAAAGGCTTAAGGTTACCCAGAGCATGAGGTTGCATCTCTGACCATCTTGGCAAATGACCATTGATGGACCTATCCTCCAGGAATTCATCTAATTCTTTTTTGAATCCAGCTATAATTTTGGCCTTCACAACATCTCCTGGCAGTGAGTTCCACAGGTTGACTGTGTAGTGTGTGAAGAAGTACTTCCTTTTGTTTGTTTTAAACCTGATGCCTATTTATTTCATTAGGTGACTTGCGGTATGTGAATGGAGTAAAGGAGTAAATAACATTTTGTATTCATTTCTCCACACCACTCATCGTTTTACAGACATCTATCATACCCCCCCTCTGTCATCTCTTTTACAAGCTGAAAAGTCTGTCTTTTTCTCTCTTCTCATATAGAAGCTGTTCCACACCCTTGATCATTTTCGTTGCCCTTCTCTGTACTTTTCCATTTCTAATATAACTTTTTTGAGATAGGACGATCAGAACTGCATGCAGTATTCAAGGTGTGAGTGTACCATGGATTTATGATATTTACTGTCTTATTATCTATTCCATTCTTATTGGTTCCAAACTTTGTTAGTTTTTTTGACTGACACTGCAAATTGAGCAGATGTTTTCAGAGAACTATTCACAATGACTACAAGAACTTTCTTGAGTGGTAACAGCTAATTTAGACCCTATCATTTTGTATGTATAGTTGGGATTATGTTTTCCTATAAGCTTTACTTTGCATTTATCAGCACTGAATTTCATCTTCATTTGTTGCCCAATCACCCAATTTTTGTGAGATCCCTTTGTAACTCTTCACAGTCTGTTTTGATCTTAACTATCGTGAATAATTTTGTATCATCTGCATACTTTCTCACCTCGCTGTTTACTACGTTTTCCAGATCATTTATAATTATGTTGAACAGCACTGGTCCCAGTTCAGATGACTGGGGGAACACCGCAATTTACCTCTCTCCATTGTAAAAACTGACCATTTAGTCTTACCCTTTGCTTCCTGCCTTTTAACCAGTTACGATCCATCAGAGGACCTTCCCTCTTATTCCATGACTGCTTACTTTGCTTATACATTTTGTAATACAAGTGGTCAAAAAATGAAAATGCAAATTTTTTTTTAATTTTGCAGCTGTTTTCATTTTATAAGACTCAAAACTGATCCCCATTATTGTTTTTTCAAAAAATTTCATTTAATTTTTAATGGGAATTTTAATCTAAAACCTTACAGAAAATGTTATTGAAAACAGTTATCAGAATATTTTATTTACCAAAATCCATTTTTCACTAAACACATTTTGATAGCCATTCAGAGTTTATAATGTAGATAAAAATGTCTACGAAAATTTTAGATAAAAAAGCCACAAAGTTTTTTCTGAAAAACAAAACTGTTCACAAAAACATTGGTTTTGAATAAAGCTCTTCTTACTTAAAAAAACTGAAAATTTTTGACAAATTTTACTTCAAGATAACCAAAATAAAAGGACAAAGGCAAGTGTGATATGATTTTGGCCACTCAGTTCAATGGCCAGCCATGTTGCTGCCTTCGGTGCAAAAAGACAATCAAGTATCATGAGCTTCCAGACAAGTGATCCTGTTGCAAAGGTCACTGTGGTATTAACAGTATATTAAGCATATATATTATTCTTTACCAAGACAATGCCATATTATGAAGATAGTGGCTGATTACCCAGAAAAATCTTCCTGATGCATAGTGATGATAATGGCCTCCACTGAGTCTCCTACCGAGTTCAGTAGGGGCTGCACAGCACTACCCATGAGATCATAGATTGTCTAAAAAAAAGTGAGAAGACGAAATCAGTAATGAACAAAAAGTACATATACTGACACCACCAAAATTTAAGATAAATTTAGTACAGACATTTGCCTCCTTTATGTTACTAGTGCCCTTTTATTCCATACTGGAAACATTTAAAGGAAAGGAAAATGGAAATCTTACAACATTTAATCTGTGCAACCATTTCAGTAAGGTAGAGAAATAAAGGCCACTTTACTGTTACTACTTTACTTCACAGTGGCGATGCACATTGACATCCCCTGTATATAAAGATACATATTTTAATGCACACACGTATGCCTATTATCATCTCCTGCTGTAGGCATGGCCTCCTGTCCTCTACTTGTCATCATCACTCCAGACAGCGAATATAGAGGGATGGGTCCAGACAGCCATCACCATAGAAACCCGGATGTACAAGGTTACTCATCACCCTGAGAGACAAAAGCACCAAACTGGTGAGGAAAGAGGGAGTGGAGGATCCAGTGCTTGTTGTGTGAAGATTGTAGGGAATTACATTTATTGTTAAAGCAGATGTATGGGTTCCAAGCATCATCAAGCTATCAGAACTCTCAAATACAAATACTTCTTAAATCAAAATAGCCTACTCATCCACAAATAGTTAGAGGAAGTACAAATTACAGAGAATTTGAAATTAATGCATATTTTGGCCAGAAAGTAAGGTCCATATTGACAAAAAATGCCAGAACAAGACAAAACTCACAAGTTAAGTTACAGTGCCCATTGGAAGTATGGTAAATACAACAAACGTTCAATCTAATTTTATAGCATGTTGACATTCAATTACCTTTAAGGCTGTAGCTATAGTTTGTTCAGCAGCTGCCGGGAATGAACTCTGGCTGGAAACTACCTAAAATATGTAAACAACTATTAAAATAGTCAAAGCTTAGTGAATGATTAATGACCCCAGAATTTTGTTTGGACTGAAAACATTTTTAGCTATTGAAACAAAAGTTGGCCATATTTATAAATAACGAACAAATGTGTTATTGATGGACAAGATTTTAAAAGTTAGAAAATTCCACAATATGAAACCACTTTGTCAAAAAATACTTTTGTCCTTCTTACAGTATTTAACAGCACTTTGCAGCCCAAAAAGTTCAACTGGTAAATCATAGTGACAAAATAATATTTTAATAAAAACATTCTGATTCTAGGGAGGATTTTTGAAATGCAGCATCTACTTTTCTAGAGCAATCTGAAGATGCAAATGCCAGCTTGCCACTGCATAGTTATCCAGTCACAACAGTTTTAAACTATGAAAAGTCTACCGTATTAAAAACAAAAACAATACCCAATTTGGTCCAAAATGAAGCATCTATATTTGCCAATGCTCCAGAATAATTATGGCTGACATGGAGAACACTGACATTTGAATACACTTGAATTAATTATCTGTCATTTTGCTTTCTTGATATGCAATGAAGCAGTTCCTATTGAAGTCAAAAGTCCAATTCCCATCAGTTCAACAACATCTGGATAGGCCTTTAATTTTTCTGTATGCCAAATATTAATTATGAAATCTCTAATTTCCAACATTTGCAGCTTTACGTAAGAGACACACAACATGATAAAAGGTGAATGGTCTGTTCTCCTACCGATGTGTGTGGGGTTTATGGAGAGCTGTGCAGCTGTAAATAATTGTAGGAATTCCTTGTAAGTTAAAATCCTACACTTGAAATAATTGCTCAAATCCCAGCTACAGTAGCATTTGGACTAGATGTCAAGGATCAAATCTGGAAACATCCCACCAATTTCCTTACAGTTATCAACATGTTATATTTATCTCATTTAAAACAGTGTATTGACCATTAAATTCACAGTTAAGAATGGCTGAGCCATTACAAACACTGAATCTATCTCCCCTTGTAAGTATTCTCACACTTCTTATCAAACTGTCTGTACTGGGCTATCTTGATTATCACTTCAAAAGTTTTTTTCTCATCCTTAATTGGCCTCTCAGAGTTGGTAAGACAACTCCTTCCTTTTCATGTTCTCTGTATGTGTATATATATCTCCTCAATATATGTTCCATTCTATGCATCAGAAGAAGTGGACTGTAGCCCACAAAAGCTTATGCTCAAATAAATTTGTTAGTCTCTAAGGTGCCACAAGTACTCCTGTTCTTTTTGCGGATACAGACTAACACGGCTGCTACTCTGAAACAGTTAAGAATGAATCACATCAGCTCTCTCTCCAATACCAAAGCACACAAGATTCATTACATCAGAATTACCATCTGTTTTCAAAACTCATACAGGTTTTATATGCTATTTGAACCTTTTTATTTTTATTTTTTTTCAAGTCAGCGTCCGCATTCACGATCATGTGTTTATTCAGACCAAGATTTTATCATGTTGAGTAGCAACAGTTTGCTCTGGTTTATACTGACTGTGTAACCATAGTTGGCACTGGGTCAGTAAACTTTATTGGGTATGTCTACATTGCAATTAGAAACCTGTGGAGGTAGGGCTAAAAGGCTGTTCAACTGGGGTATTCAGGTTTGGTCTTCAGCCCAAACTCTGGGACTCTCCCATCTCGCAGGTCTCAGCCCCTTAGCCTTTTTGCGTTGGAGGGTTTGGGAATATTGGTTCCATTCTAAATATTGTTCTATCTCACTGAAAACCAAACTGTTTTTTTAATTAATTATTACAGCAAACTCAGTTGATAGTTCAGTCACCTAAATTCAAGAGAAAATCTATATTCTAGCCAGTTCTTTGACAGTTTCCTAATTTACCACACCACAGGTAAAATGATACATAAGTACACAGACAAGCCAAAAATGTATGATGAAAAGCAGACATATGCTAATCCATCAAACAGTATTCACTAGTTATAACACAAGCAGGGCCGGCTCTAGGCACCAGCAAACCAAGCACATGCTTGGGGTGACACATTTTCATGGGTGGCATTCTGGCCATCTTTTTTTTTTTTTTTTTTGCTTTGAGCAGCAAAAGCCTAGAGCCAGCCCTGGCAGCAGCAGTGCGTTGTGCACAGGGGGAACCCTGGGGCTGCGTGGTTCGTGCTGCGGGGGAGCAGCGCCTGCACCTTGTGGCTGGGCTGGGCAGGCTCTGAGCGGGGGACACTCGGGCTGGGGGCACCCCGTGGGGCACACAGAGCCGCCTGCATGTGCCGCAGGGCGGCCTCCCCCTAGCACTGCAGCCTGGGCTGAGCGAAGCGGCCCCATTTGCCCAGGGACTGCTGCAGAGCAGCCAGAAGCAGCAGCAGCAGTGGGGCCATAGAGGGTGGGGCACTGCTGTGCGGAGCCTGCATACCACTCTCTGAGGCTCCGCTCCCTCTTGGGCTATCCTGTCTGGGCTCCTCAGCTCCCTGCCTGGCCAGTCCTGGAGGCGGGAGCCCTGGCTGGTGGGACCCTGGGCTGAGGTGTGGCCCAGGAGCCTCGCTGCTTACCCCGACCCTCGCAGTGCCAGACTGGCTGGAAGCGAGGGAGGAGTGGGCGGAGTCAGTACTGGTGTGGGGAGTCCAGGGCTGGGGCAACAGAGGTGTGGGTGGGGTGGAGTAGGGGGAGAGCCCAGCGCTGGGGTGGCAGGGGGTGTGGGTGGGGGAGGGCATTGGTGGAAGGGTGAGAGCCCAGGGCCAGGGTGGGGGGCAGCAAAAATTTTTTTTGCTTGGGGCAGCAAAATACCTAGAGCCGGCCCTGAACACAAGCCTCATTTATGCACAAATCACAAACTTTGTTCTATGCTGCTGTTCAAATAATCTTTAAAACGTATTTGTATAAGTTCTCATCAATGCAAGGCTGACTAAGCCTAAGAAAAAGCAAAGCATGTAATCAAAATTAATGACAAGAAGTTAAGTATCGCTGAAAGCTTACCTTCAGCACTGACTGGTGTAGCCTGTACAGTGAATTCACTACAGCCACATTCCTTCTCTGTCCTTCTGTAAGGGGTCCAATCACTTGGCTGGCATCGCCTTGGGTGGACAGCTGCATTAAGTAAATAAATAAGCAAGTGATTTTAAAAATAGTATTATCAGAATGTCAACTCCTTTCTCTTGAAATAAAGTGAGATCTAAAAAAGTAAAATTAGTTAAGCTGAGTGTTGTCTTTACTATTCAGAGCAGAATAAGCAGTATGTCATTTGTAGAAGACAATATCTTCCATTTAACCCATGACATATACATGCATACATATTACACACACACTCACTCAGCCCCGGGTCTCAGAAGACTCATACAAGCAGGGAGCAAGGGCTATCTCCTTCCTCTGTTCCTCCAACAGGTGCTGCCAAACCAATCCACTTGGAGATACAGGGTCTCAGCAGTCTGCCCACCTCTGTAAGTGGCAAAACAGCAAACAGAATGCTGGTATCCCATCTCCCAGTTCCCTACTCTAACCATTAGCCAAGCTTCTCCCTTCAAATGCAGATTTTTGTTGTAAAATACGCTTTTAGAATGACATACACATTAGTAGTTCAAATAAATAAATATAAATGTGATGAATTACAAAAAACAAACAAAACAAAACAAAAAGAATAGGAGAGTGTGACAGGGTGCTGATTAGAAAGACTGCAGAATCAGCCCCCTGCCACGCCAGCCCCATTTAAGTGAATAAAATGGAGCTGGCTGGAAAGAACCTGCCCTAATTGGGGAATGAGAGCCAGCTGCCAGCCCATTTAGCTCAGGACTATATAAGAGGCTGGGAAGAAGAAAGCCAGGGTGGTGGGACGGAGGACAGCAAGAGAGTGCAGGCAGGGAGAAAGCCCTTTCCTCCTGGATTCAGCCACAGAACTGTGTATGCTGTATGGTTTGAAGGTGGTGGGAGCACAAACTGGTAAATAAAAGCACCAGTGGTTCCTGAACCCAAGGGTCTGAGTGACTTTATCTGAGCATAATCGAGACAAGAGCCAGGAGGGCCAGCTGCACTCTGCTACGGAGAGGTTGTCACGTGCTATTCCTAACATTAAAGGGAGTCCTTGCATAAATCACCACAGAGCAAAATCAAAATTTACTCCAGAATAGAGAACACTGTGCCTTCACATTTAAAGTACATGAAGGATGTTTTCTTGGTCATACAAATGATGTTGAAATCATAAAGTACAAGGATCAGACATATGACTATTTAACTATGGTCTCATAAGGAAATCACAGGGAATGTTTACTATTTAAAATAAAGTCAAATTTGGAAAAATAACTAGAAATTTTCTTATACACCAGTAAGGTGCAGAAACACAACATTCTGTTAAAACAACTACACTGGTTTAAGTTGATTGAGTGAATCTTAAAAAAAAAAAACGTGTCAAGTAATTACAGCATGAATACTATTAATACACAATGTCACTGAGCTATGATTCTGTTATCATCTACATATATTCCAAGACACAAGTTTATACTCAATTAAAGTCCCAGAGAAATAAGCCTAACTCTTAAGATCCTCCAGCAAGAAGGCATTAAAACCCCAGAACAAACAGTGAGTGACCTTTACTGAAATCTATTCAAATAACCTATTCATAGCTGCTCAGAAAATAGACAGTCAAAATATACACGAGTAAAAATTAAAAGAACATTCTGAAAACATGCAGCACAAGCATAACAAGAGAACACTTCTTAAAATGATATAACACAATACATCTTAATTAAAGAAAGAATATTGCTTTAACTCATAGTTCTTCTAAGGATTTGAGCACTCAACATAAACATCAAAATAGCAAATGCATGGTGTAACAGGTTGACTTGCTTCTTTAAGGCCAACCCTAGTTAGGAAATAGCCACAGTTGAACATGGTTCACCTGCTTCCCCCTACAAAAGGCAGCAGGAAGCTGCAGAGAGAGAGGGATGCTCAGAGAGAAAAATACAAGTACTTTTTTTGTAACTGGTGTTCTTTGAGATGTGTTCCTCATGTCCATTCCATTGTAGGTGAGTGTGCTCCCCAATGCACCAGTGCCGGAAGTTTTTCCCTCAATGGTATCCACAGGGGACCGGCTTTAGTGCACTCTGGAGTGGTGCACATATGCCACAGTATGAGGGGTGCTGCCAGCTCCCCCCATCCTCACTTCCTTCTTGCCACACACTCTGACAATGTGGAAGGAGAGCAGGTCATGGAACGCACGAGCTACACATCTCGAAGAACACCAGTTACGAAAAAGATAATTGTCTTTTCTTCTTCTTGCTCATGTCCATTTCGTTGTCGGTGACTCCCAAAGCAGTACCACCGGAGGTGGGTAGGAGTTCATGGACATGTCGATTGCAAAACAGCTCTGCCAAAACCAGCATAATCTCTGGTCTGCTGAGTGATAGCATAATGATTCGTGAACATGTGCACTGAGGACCATGTCACAGCTCTGCATATGTCCTGCATAGGGACCTGTGCCAGGAAAGCTGTCAAAGATGCTTGCGCCTTTGTCAGATGAGCCCTCACTATTGGAGGGGGCATAGCCTGCGCTAACTTGTAGCAAGTGCGGATGCAGGTGATCCAAGCTGAAATTCTCTGAGAGGACACTGGAAGATGACCTTTCATCCTGTCGGCTACTGCAACAAAGAGCTAAGTTGATCTGCAGAAGGACTTGGTATACTCTAAGTAGAAAGCCAATGCCTGCCTGACATCTAGAGTATGCAGGCACCTTTCCTCGTTATTCGTGTGAGGCTTCAGATGTAACACAGGAAGATTGACGTGGAAGTGCGACACCACCTTTAGCGGGAAAGCCTGAAGAACACTGTGTATGGGGACTCTGAAATAAGAGCTCTAATCTCAGAGACTCATATTGCTGAGGTAATGGCTACAAGGAATGCAACCTTTATGAGAGGTGGGAAAGGGAACACAAAGCCATAGGCTCAAATGGAGGGCCCGTGAGCCTGGAAAGGACCAGGTTAAGGTCCCATTGAGGAACCGGGTCCCGGACTGGTGGAAACACTCTTTCAAGGCCTTTCAGGAACCTAGCCGTCATGTCTCATGAAAAAGCCAACCTACCCTGGACTTGAGGGCGGAAGGCTGATGTGGCTGCCAGGTGAACCTTGATTGAGGAAAGGGCGAGGCCCTGATTCTTTAGGTGAAGCAGGTAATCTAGAATGCACTGCAGCGATGACTGGATCAGGGAGATATTCCGCACCACTACCCAGGAGGAGAACTGCTTCCACTTTGCCAGGTTAGTGGCTCTTGTTGAGAGCTTTCTGCTCTCCAGGAGAACCTGTTGCACCTGACAAGAGCAGGCCAACTCCTCTGGGTTCAGCCATGCAGCATCCAAGCCTTGAGGTGGAGTGACACAAGGTTCAGGTGCAGTAGCTGACCATGGTCCTGCAATCGTAGGTCCGGGCGGATGGGAAGTGTCTGTGGGGGCACTATGGCCAGGTCCATGAGCATGCTGAACCAATGCTGGTGTGGCCAAGCTGGGGCAATCATGATGTCCCAGGCCTTTTCCTCATATTCTTCAAGAGGACCATGTTGATTCGCGGAATAGGTGGGAAGGCATAAAGCAGGTTTCCTGACCAAGACAGGAGAAAGACATCGGAAAGTAAGCCTCTGCCAAGGCCTTGCAGGGAGCAGAACACGTGACACTTCCTGTTCTGTCTGGTGGTGAACAGCTCTACTCAGGGAGTCCCCCCCTCAGGAACATTGTCCTGACAACCTCCAAGTGAAGAGACCATTCGCAGTGAGAGAAGAAGGACCTGCTGAGGTGATCTGCCAGCGTGTTCCTCATACCGGGAGGGTGCAAGGCTTCCAGGTGGATCGCATGCTGGATGCAAGATCCCACAGACAGAGGGCCTCCTGGCACAGGACCGATGACTTGGCTCCTTCCTATCTGCTGACATAGAAAATGGAAGCCATGTTGCCCATCAGCACCTGCACCACCCGACCGAAGAGGTGGGGAAGGAACACAAGCCAGCAAAATGGCCCTCAGCTCCCTGATGTTTGCATGAAGTGCAAGCTCTTCCCTGGACCATGGGCCCTGCGTGCACAGTGTGCCCAGATGTGCCCTCCACCCGAAGTCAGATGCATCCGATATTAGTGAGACCATGGGCTGCGGGCTTGCAAACTGCACACCTTCCAGTACTATCGCCAGGTCAGACCACCATTGCAGGGCAGTAAGTATCCATGGCGGAATCATAAGGATCTTATTCAGGTGATGTCTGGCCGGAGAGTAAACCATGACTGAAGAGGGCAAAGCCTGAGCCCTGCATGTTGAATGACATATGTGCAGGCAGCCATGTGCCCTAGAAGTCTGAAGCAAACCCAGACAGTAGTGAATGGGTGGGCAGTGACACTTGCAATGAGCTCCGACATTGCCCTGAACCTGGCCTCCGGCAGAAAGGTTCTGGCTGGGTCAAGTCTAGGACTGCTCTGATAAATTCTAGCCTTTGAATTGGAACCCATGTTGATTTCTGTTCATTTATCAACAGGCCCAATGCTTGGCAGGTGGCTTGTAACATCTCGATGCTGTGCTGAACCTGTCCTTCCAATCAGCCCTTTATGAGCCAATCGTCGAGGTACGGGAAGATCTGAATACCTTGACATCTGAGATAGGCTGCTACTACTGACATGCACTTTGTGAACACCCTTGGCGCCAAGGCTAAGTCAAAGGGAAGCACTGCACTGACCCGACCAAGAAGCGCAGGAACCTTCTGTGGCCAGGGAAAATTGAAATGTGGAAGTATGCGGCCTACCGGTCTCCAGGATCCGGGGACAGAATGATGGAGGCCAGAGAGACCATCTGGAACTTCAACTTCTTAAGACATTTGTTGAGGTTCTGCAGGTCTAGAATGGGGGGCATGCCCCCTTTGGCCTTTGTGATAAAAAAAGTAGTGGAAGTAAAACACTTTTCCCCTTTGGTGCTCAGGGACTTCCTCCACCGCTCCCACTCATAGGAGGCTTTGCACCTCCTGAATGTGGCAGATGCTTATGAGAAGGGTCTCTGAAGAGGGATGAGGAAGAGGGGTGGAAGGAGAGTATAGAAATGAAATGGAGGGTATAACCCCTTGCCACTGTGCTGAAGACAGGGCTCTGAACAGGCCTGGCTCCCAAATCTATGGGGCTGTTGCGGCTTAAACTGCTTCCTGACCGGGCCTGGCATGTAGAGGCCGAGGGAGCACAAGGTGGCCCTCGAATCTTTCAGGCCATGTAATTTAGCATCTGTTTGTTCTGAAAACAGGGCTAGACCATCAAATGGGAGATCCTGGATGGATTGTTGGACCTTCATTGAGATCCCCGACGACTGGAACCAGGACGCACGCCTCATTGAAATGGCCGAAGCTATGGTCCAGGCCGCAGAGTCCACAGCAGCCGAGGTTGCCCGGAGGGCTGCTCTAGCCACCGCCATGCCCTTGTCGAGGATAGCCAGAAATTTTTTCCTGGGCTCCTCCAGCAGCGAGGCCGCAAACTTAGCCATCAACTGCCATATATTGAAGTCATAGCAGCCGAGCAGGGCTTGATGGTTGGCCACCCTCAGTTGGAGGCTTGAAATAGATTAAATTTTTCGATCAAACAGATCGATCTTCTTCGCCTCTTTATTTTTCAGCATCAAACCCGGCTGATCCTGCTTATCGTGCTCACTGGCCACGGATACCACTAGCGAGCTTGGAGCAGGGTAGGTATACAAATCCTCATATCCTTTAGCAGGAACAAAGTATTTTCTTTCTGTCCATTTGGTGAATAGGGGCAGAGAGGAGGGTGTCTGCCACAGGGCCTTAATAATTTTTGCCACTCCCTCACGCACTTACGGTGATGGCTCTTGGTGCCGTGGGTCCAGTGACCTGGGGTGGCACTCAGCAGATCTTCGATGGTATCCCGGTGATCTACGCTTTACACTTAGAGAGTGTTGCCACTCCATAGACCTGGAATGGGAGCGAGAGGATCAATGTCTTGGAGACCACTGATGCATGCATGGTGATCCGTACCAGCGCTCTGACAGCCAGTGATGGGGCTCCGGAGACCGACATCTGGAACCTCCAGAATGGTGACTTGAACTGGGAGACCGGCTTGGACGCTCCCAGTACCAAGGCTCTGGGGACCGGCACGCCTCCGCAGGTCTGTGCCCAACCACCGGCATTCAATGCCATGATCCCGAAGAGCGCTGCCTGGAGTCAGGGGGACCGACACTGGGAATTCTGGCAGGTAAGTGAACCCACATCTGGGGATTAGTGGCGCTGCTCGGGAGCGCTGTTGGGGCACTCCTCGGAGCAGAGATTGCTGCCACACTGATGGAGACCATTGGAAGGGGCCCATGGCAGGCTTGCCCCTCGAACAGGGCACCTCCGAGGCTGGGGTGGGCGGCTCCAGAAGGGACAATATGTCCTTAGCGGCATGAAAGGTGTCTGGTGTAGACGGCACCGCCAGGTGCTGAGTGTCTCTGCCACTACCCAGGGTGGCGGGCAGGTCTCGAGCCAAGCTCGACAGCTCATCTATCACTGGATCCTGGCCACCAACTGGAGGCAACGAGCTGCCCCTTACTGGTCATTATTCTCCTCCGGCTCTCTCCTTCGATTTACGGGTTCCAGGACAACATCCCCTACCAGCCCTTTCTCTGCTTCTTAGCCAGTACTGGGGATGAGCTTCAGCATTGGTTGGATGTCGGTGCTGGCGGCGCACTCCGCACCGAGGCCATGGTGCTTGCTGCAGAGTCCGCTCTCCTCAGCTCTGAGGCCGGTGCAAGGGCTGACTCCATAAGGAGAGCTTGGAAATGAATATCTCGATCCTTCTTGGTACGTGGCCGGAAGTTTTTACAAATGTGACACTTGTTGCTCTTGTGGGCTTCCCCTAAGCATTTCAAACAGCTTCTATGGGGGTCGCTGACTGGCATAGACATTTTGCAGCAGTCACAAGGTTTGAAGCCTGTGGACCAGGGCATGCCCCATCCCAAGGCTAAGTCCCATATGGGACTATCTAACTAACTATTTTCTACTAACACTAAGGGAACTATTACCTAAACTACTTAAAACAACTATAGACAATCAAACCACCACTGTGGTGCAGTGGGAGAAGTAGCTTGCCGAAGCAAGAGGGCATTCCAGCACCATCACTGGCGGTAAGAAGGAACTGAGGGCGGGGGGAAGCCAGTAGCACCTCTTATATTGTGGCATACACACACCACTCCAGAGGGTGCCAGAGCCGGTCCCCTAAGGATACCACTGAGGGAAAAACTTCTGGCATCTACAATAGAATGGACATGAGCAAGCACTCAAAGAAGAACAAGCAGAGTCAATGGCTGATGGGAGTAAGTAGCCTCTAGCAGGGAACTTTGAGTTTTCAGGGAAACAGCTCTAACCACAGAAGGTCTGAAAGACCCCTAGCAGGAAGTCTAGGGGTATGGACTAAATGGGGATTTGAGAACTTTAATTTTGAATATTTTGTGATACTAAAAAATCTAGCCCAAGGGTTCAAAGTTGCTAAATATGCACAAAGTTTGGGAGGAGTTTAAGTCTTCTGAAGGAGAGACTGAGGCAGAGTGCAAAGGGGCATGAGGGAGATGACCTACACGATGACACATGCTATGACTAAATTAGCCAGTATTTAACTAACATCCTACAAATATTAATTTTAGGCAACTTTTCATTCACATGCAAGTATGTAGTGATACAGTATTACAACTAGTTTGTCTTGAGTCCCTATCCACCACATTTCTTGCAACAAAATCAGTTCAATCCAAATTCTCCAGAATTAAGACTCTATCTCAACTGAAGTTTCTCACATCTTTTCAAAGAGAAAAAATGTACCTTCTCCTAATGCCTCAGAAATAATCTGGCCTCCAAAAACTATCCTCAGACTAGCAGAAGTAAACTTGGTGCCTCATATGTCGGCAGTTCTTTTCTTTCCTGTAATCTGGGTTCTCTTCCATCTCACTCTCTGATATTTCAACTTCAAGAGACCTGACTGATCTTAAGCATTTTGCTCTGACACCAATATTTTCACAGATTAATAACAAAACAGACTTGTGTTGAGTTAAAGGTGGTAAATCAGTGTGCTGAAGTTATGGTTTAGACTTTTACCAGCCATTTAGCGCTCAATCATCAACAAGGCAGGAAATGCAGCTAAACTGGGAAGAATAACAAGCCTTCCAATAAATGCATTTTTTAGTCAGTTGTTATTAGACTTGCCCCATCAAGCTGTGCTTGCTGGAGGATGAGCTGAGTCTTCTGAAGTAACTTTAAAATTGGACCCACATAGATAGAAAAAATTCTCCCCACCTGATGCAGTTTGGCTTTTAGACATTTTGAAACCGCATGGCAATGGCTCCTCAGCTCTTGATGAAATGACCTAACTTCAGGGAACTGATATAGGAAAAATAACCTTTCTGTAGGAACATGCAACTCATGCACTCAGCAACTGTTGCGCACAACTAGACAGACATCAACAAAAAATGCTTTAAAACACTATTTTTCTGAAATTATTCATTTTTTTTAGTTTTTTCAAATAATCAACTTATTTCAATAGAAGGATTTGCTGAGTCCTTGCAGATTATAAACTATTATCAGTTGTTTGAAGCACTGAGCGGTAAATCTTTACCACAGTGAATGACATTTGAAACCCAGCTGTATTGGGTTCACTGAGGCTGCCTTTAGGGAGACATGCTACAAGACAACTAAGATCCATTGGACATAAGCCTCAACATTTGCAGCTTGGTATGAACTGTCAGCTGCTGTCTCTTGTCTATCCTGGCTGACGCACTGGGAATTTCTAGGATCCTATCCTGAGGTAGGAAGGCTTCGAGGGTTGATCTGTGTCTAGTGGGGCTTCTACATACTCCATTTGTTGCCAGGTAAATTGGGACTCTGGGTCATTTATCATGACTCCAACATGCTTGTGATCACACAGACTGATTTTCTGAAACCCTCTGGGATGATGTCCTCAAACAGCCACTTGATTTATCTAGAGAAACACATGCACTACCATGCTATGCAGGTAGGCTATTATTATTACCACTAAGCATGTCATGAAAATATGTGGAGCAGATGACAGACCAAAGACCTGTGCAAGAAAAGACAGAATAACTGAAATAAAAGACGGTTACTTACCTTTGTAACTGTTGTTCTTCGAGATGTGTTGCTCATATCCATTCCAGTTAGGTGTGCGCGCGCCGCGTGCACGTTCGTCGGAAGATTTTTACCCTAGCAACACTCGGTGGGTCGGCTGGGCGCCCCCTGGAGTGGCGCTGCCATGGCGCTGGATATATACCCCTGCCGACCCAATCGCCTCTCAGTCCCTTCTTGACGGCTACTCCGACAGATGCTTATCACACAGACCTGATTTTCTGAAAAACCCCTGGGATGATGTCCTTCAACAAAGCCACTTGTATACTAGAAAACACATCACACCATGCATGAGGTAGGCTATTTTATTAACCACTAAGCCATGTCATTGAAAATTAATTAGTGAGCAGATGATGACAGACCCAAAACTGTGCAAGAAAGACAGAAATAACGGATAAAGACGGTTGATCTAAACCCTTTGTAACTGTTGTTCCTCGAGAGTGTGCTCATATCCATGTCCAAGTTAAGGTGTGCGGGCAATAGAAATGACGTCACTAACGGGCCCGTGCACGTTCCTCGGAAAAGATTTTTACCACTAAGCAAACACTGCGGTGGATCGGCTGGCGCCCCCGGAGTGGGCGCTAGCCATGCGCGGATATAGAACCCTCGACCCAATCGCCACTCTCAGTCCTTCTTAGACGCTACATCCGACAGTGGGGAAGGAGGTGCAGGTTTGAATGGAAGAGGACAACATCTCGAAGAACAACAGCTACAAAGGAGTAACGAGTGCCTTTTCTTCTCGCGAGTGCTGCTCAATATCCATCCTATCAGGTGATTCCCAAGCCATGCTTATCACACAGACCTGATTTTCTGAAAAACCCCTGGGATGATGTCCTTCAACAGCCACTTGTTCTAGAGAAACACATGCAACCAGCTATGAGGTAGGCTCATATTTATTACCACTAAGCATGTCATGAAATAATGTGGAGCAGATGACAGACCAAAGACCTGTGCAAGAAAAGACAGAAATAACGAAATAAAAGACGGTTACTAATACCTTTGTAAACTGTTGTTTCGAGAGTGTGCTCATATCCATTGTCCAAGTTAAGGTGTGCGGGCAAGATCGCCTAACGGCCGTGCACGTTCCTCGGAAGAGATTTTTACCCTAAGCAACACTCGGTTGGATCGGCTGGTGCGCCCCCGGAGTGGGCGCTAGCCGATGCGGGTGGATATTAAACCCCCGACCCAATCGCCACTCTCAGTCCTGCTTAGATCGGCTACATCCGACAGTGGGGAAGGAGGGCATTTAGAATGGGAGACACATCTCGAAGAACAACAAGCTACAAAGGTGATAACTGTGCCTTTTCGTTTCGAGTGCTGCTAATATCCTTCCTTCAGGTGTATTCCCAAGCCTTTACTTACCTAGGCGGTGGGGTCGGAGTGAGATGTGGCAGAATGCAAAACTGCTAAGCCAAAGGCTGCATCATCTCTTGACTGTTGAACCAGAGCATAATGCGAAGCAAAGGTGTGGACTGAGGACCAGATAGCTGCGCGACATATTTCCTGCATTGGTACATGAGCCAGGAAGGCAGCAGATGAAGCCTGAGGCCTGGTAGAATGTGTGGTGAGATGGCTCGAGGGAACATGGGCCAAGTCATAACAAGTGTGGATGCACGCCATCACCCAAGAGGAGATCCTCTGGGAGGACACAGGTAGGCCCTTCATTTGGTCTGCCACTGCAACGAAGAATTGGGGCGATTTATGAAAGGGCTTCGTCCGTTCGACATAAAATGTGAGCGCCCTACGGACATCTAGGGAGTGCAATTGTTGCTCCTGTCATGATGAGTGCGGCTTCAGGAAGAAGACCGGAAGGAAGATGTCCTGATTGATATGGAAGGCCGATACCACTTTAAGGAGGAACGCTGGGCGTAGTCGCAACTGCACCTTGTCCTTGTGAAACACAGTATACGGTGGGTCCACCGTGAGCGCCTAAAGCTCTGAGACTTGTCTGGTCGATGTAATGGCTACGAGGAAAACTGTCTTCCACGACAGGTATAGCAGCGAACAAGTTGCTAACAGCTCGAATGGTGGAGACATAAGTCTGGTGGGAGTAACATTTTGCGTTTCGCACCAACAGGAGAAACACTTCCACTTGGCCAGATACGTAGACCGAGTGGAAGGTTTCCTGCTATCCAGGAGTATTTGTTGTACTGAGGCAGAGCAGCGTAACTCTGACTGGCTCAACCACGCAGGAGTCATGCCGTGAGGTGAAGGGACTGCAGGTCTAGGTGGTGAAGTCTGCCGTGGTCCTGAGTTATGAGGTCTGGGTGAAGAGGCAGGGTAATTGGGCTGGCTATCGACAGGTTGAGCAACATGGTGTACCAGTGCCGCCTGGGCCACGCTGAGGCAATCATGATCAAGCGAGCTCCGTCCTTGTGGAGCTTTAGCAGGACCCTGTGAACCAGTGGGAACGGAGGAAAGGCATAAAGCAGTTGGCTCATTCACGGTATCAGGAAAGCGTCCGAGATCGAGCCCGGGAGAGACCTTGGAAGGAGCAGAACATCTGGCATTTCCTGTTCTTGCGGGAAGCGAAGAGGTCTATGCGTGGAAATCCCCACTTCCGGAAAACAGAATGAATAATGTCCGGACGGATCGACCACTCATGAGAGCGGAAGGATCTGCTGAGTCGATCCACCATAGTGTTCCAAACCCCTGGGAGAAAGGATGCTACCAAGTCTATCGAGTGGGCTATACAAAAGTCCCAGAGTTGAATGGCTTCCTGACAAAGGGGGGGGGACCGTGTCCCCCCCGTTTGTTTATGTAATACATGGCTGTTGTGTTGTCTGTGAACACTGAGACATAAAGGCCTTGCAGATGCTGTTGAAATGCCTGGCATGCAAAGGCGGACTGCTCTCAACTCTCGGACATTGATGTGCAATGCCAGCTCCTGAGACGACCAAAGGCCTTGAGTGCGAAGATGTCCGAGGTGAGCACCCAAGCCGAGAGATGACGCATCTGTCGTCAGGGCCATAGAAGGCTGGGACGGATGGAACGGCATCCCTGCACACACCAGGGAGGGCATCAACCACCAGTCGAGGGAGCCTAGGAGTCTCGGGGGAACTATGAGGATACTGTCTATATTGTGTCTCCCCAGGTGGTATACTGAGGAGAGCCAAGTTTGAAGAGGACATAGGTATAGCCTGGTGCGTTTGGTCACGAACGTGCAGGCAGCCATGTGACCAGGAGGCCGAGACAAGTTCGAGCCGAAGTGGTTCGGAATTTTTGTAGGCCTTGTATAATAGATATCATTGCGTGAAACCGCGGCTGTGGTAAGCAGACCCTGGCAAGATTGGAGTCCAGAATGGCCCCAATGAACTCTATTCTTTGAGTGGGAACTAGAGTAGACTTCTCTAGGTTGATCACCAGGCCTAGTTGGATGAATAGGTCCTTGACGATGCCCACATGCCGCGTTACTTGGGTCTCGGAGGCCCCGCGAATGAGCCAATCGTCGAGATACAGGAAGATGTGTATGCATAGACGACGGAGGGAGGCAGCGACTACGGCCTGTGATGGGGCACGGCCAGATGGCTACAGTAAAGTACTGAGAAACAGGTATGTTAGACCCAGGCTAAACAAATCCCTAGTACCCTGGTAACCAAATGGCAGTTGCTCCAGGTCAATCAAGGCACCTGGAGCCAATTAAGATCTTTCTAGAAGGCAGTAGAGAAGCTACTTTAATTAGAACACCTGCAGCCAATCAAGGCAGGCTAATCAGGGCACCTGGTTTAAAAAGGAGCTCACTCCAATCAGCAGAGGGAGCCAGACGAGAAGGAGCGTGTGTGAGGAGCTGAGAGTGAGAGAGTGTACTGCTGGAGGATTGAGGAGGACAAGCGTTATCAGACACCAGGAGGAAGGTCCTGTGGTGAGGATAAAGAAGGTGTTTGGAGGAGGCCATGGGGAAGTAGCCCAGGGAGTTGTAGCTGTCATGCAGCTGTTACAGGAGGCACTATAGACAGGTGCGATCCACAGGGCCCTGGGCTGGAACCCGGAGTAGAGTGGGCCCGGGTTCCCCCCAAACCTCCCAACTCCTGATCAGACCCAGGAGGAGCTGACCAGACTGTGGGTTCCACAAGAGGGAAGATCACTGAGGTGAACAAATCCGCCAATAAGCGCAGGACCCACCAAGGTAGAGGAGGAACTTTGTCACAGGCCATACACTTTGTGAACACACTTGGGGCTGTGGAGAGGCCAAATAGAAGGACCCATAAACTGGAAATGTTGACGGTTGACCACCAAACCTGAGGTACCGTCTGTGCGGAGGATAAATGGCAATGTGAAAATACGCATCTTCATATTGACGGCAGCATACCAGTCTCCAGGACCCAAGAGGGGATGAATGGTCCCCAGGGATACCATGCAAAACTTCAAACTTTATCAAGAACTTGTTGAGTCCCCGCAGGTCTAGAATTGGTCTGAGACCTCCTTCGCCTTGGGGATTAGGAAATAGCAGGAGTAGAACCCCTTGCCCCTCAAGTCCTCCGATACCTTCTCTATAGCTCCATGGCAAGGAGGGACCGTACCTCATGCAACAGGATTTGCTCATGAGAGGGTCCCTAAGAGGGACGAGGAGGAGGGGGGGGGGGGGGGGGAATAATCTGAAGGCGGTATCCAAATTCTACCGTGCGTAAGACCCAATGATCTGAAGTTAGTTGGGTCCACGCAGGGAGGAAAAATGAGAGGCGGTTGCAAAAGGGAGGGAAAGGATCCTGTTGAACAACTGGTACGTCGCCCTCGGGTGCGCCTTCAAAAGTTTGGTTTAGGTCCCGCGGGTGGTTTGGCGGGGCCGTGATTCTGACCCCCTTGGGGTCTGGACTGCCATCTACAATTGCCTCGGCCATGCCTCCTACCGAAGTCCTGCCGCTGTCCAGGCAGGGGGTAAGGACACTGAGGCGGGGGCCGGAAGGATCTGTGCTGAGTCTACGGTGTGTACATCCCAAGCGAGCGCATGATCACCCTATTGTCCTTCAGACTCTGCAGCCTAGGGTCAGTCTTTTCCGAAAATAGGCCCTGACCTTCGAAGGGCAAGTCCTGTATCATATGCTGCAATTCAGGTGGAAGGCCTGACACCTGAAGCCATGATATTCGCCTCATGGCAATTCCTGAAGCCAAAGTCCTGAATGCGGAGTCGGCTGCGTCTAACGAGGCCTGGAGAGAAGTTCTCGCCACCTTCTTTCCTTCCTCCAAAAGGGCCACAAACTCTTGACGCGAGTCTTGGGGGACTAACTCTGTGAATTTCTCAATCGCCGGCCAGGTGTTATAGTTATAGCGGCTAAGCAGGGCTTGTTGGTTTGCCACCCTGAGTTGGAGGCCCCGCGCAGAGTAGATTTTACATCCCAATAAATCCATGCGCTTAGCCTCCTTTGCTTTTGAGGCAGGGGCTTGCTGGCCATGGCGCTCCCTTTCGTTAACCGATTGGACGACGAGGGAGTAGGGTGTACGTACAGGTACTCCTATCCCTTAGAGGGCACCACATACTTCCTCTCAACTCCCCTAGCCATGGGCGGAATAGATGCTGGAGACTGTCAGATGGTATCAGCCTTCACTTGGATCGTCTGAATAAATGGTAAGGCCACCCTTGTGGGAGTGTCAGCCGACAAAATATCTACCACCGGGTCCTCTATCTCCGGAACCTCCTCCACCTGGAGGTTCATATTCAGGGCCACCTGTTTCAGGTGGTCTTGATGTGACCTTAGGTCAATTGGAGGAGGGCCCGAGGAGGATGTCCCGGCCACCGCTTCATCTGGAGAAGAGGAAGAGGAAAGGCCAGGGACAATCGGGTCCTCCATTGTCTCGTGGACTTGGGCAACGTCCAGCTCCGGTGGGACTTGAGGGTCTGGTGCCTGAATAGGAGCGCCTCTGTACCCGCAGGGGGGGGGGGGAGGGCTAACAGTAGCCTCCGGCACCCGGTGCTCCGATGGTACAGAGCGTGATGACACTGGAGGTCCGCCTTGGGCTTGGTGATATGCCCAAGGCGTCCAGAAGGACCACTGATGAGGTCCTTGGTCTTGAGCCTGAGTCTCTTGGAAGACACGGCTGGAGACATCTAAGTCACGGTCCTGTGCATAGGAAGCACTGTCCGCATGGGATGACATAGATGCATGGTGAGACGGCCAAGGAGGAGCTGAAAACTCTGAGAATGGTCTCCATCCCTGGGTAGTCTGTCTGTATGCTGCAGCGGAGAGTGGTACCGGGGGCTATACTGGTACCAGGAACGAGACCGGGACCTGCGACTGGAACGGTGCTGGGAGGTCGACTGGGACCTCGAAGCTTGATGCTAGGAGCAGCTCCAAGAGGTGTGGTGCCGTGAGCAGTGCCGGGAGCTTGATCGGTACGGAGAGTACCGGACCAGCGAACAGGGTCCTGAACGGTGCCGCGAGTGCAACCGGTACCGAGATGGAGAACGGTACTGGGACTGCGAGCAGCGTCGGGACCAGGATCGGCGATGGGACCAAGAATGCCGGCGGGACCGCGATCGTGATCGATCCCTCTCAGCAGTGCCGATGGAAGATGGTCTCAGTAGGGCAGGCTTGCCTATGGACTGTATAACCCGCACCAGCGGTGTCGGGGGTTAAGGCAGTGCAGACTGCGTCAGTGCAATCAGTTCTCTTGCCATAGAGAATGTCTCCGGCGTGGAGGGAATAGTAAGCTCAACCACAGCGCGTGCCGGGGAGCTGTCAGGCACTGGACTTGATGGCTCTTGCAGGACCGGAATCGACGGTGCTGAAGTTGTCGGTGCCACGGCAGCTGTCGGTGCCGGGCGGTTCGACTTAGGCGGGTGCTCCGACTGTGGTGTGGACACGGAAGCTGCGGGAGTCTGATATTTTTTACCCGCGGGGAGAGGGAGTGGTGCCGAGCAGACATCTGGGCCGGCGACGGTTGGTGCCGAGGGGCCTTAGCGGTACCGGTGCGCTCTGATGCCGAAGATGCACTTCTCCCCAGTGCGGACTGTCCGGCGCTTGGTGCTGAGGGTGGAGGAGTAAGAGCTGCCTCCCTCAGGAGCCGTCTGAGACAAAAGTCCCACTCCTTTTTGTTCGCAGCTTGAAGGCCTTGCAAATGCTGCACTTATCTGCGAGGTGGGACTCCCTGAGGCACTTAAGGCAGGAGTCATGAGGATCTCCTGTAGGCATCGGCTTGTGACAGGCCGAGCACGGTTTGAAACCCGGTGAACCGGGCATGGGCCTCAGCACTGGGTGAGGGGAAGGGGCTAATCCTCTTAACTATATACGCTAACTATGTTAAAGAAAATAATAAACTAACTGCAAGTATAGAAATTTGAACTATATACACAATAACAACGAGAAAACTATGAGTAGCTAGGGAGGTGGAGATCAGCTAAGCAGCGCTCCCCTGTTCCAATGACCGACATGGGCAGTAAGAAGGAACTGAGGGGCAGTTAGGTCAGCAGGGGTATATATGCGGCGCCACTCCAGAGGGCGCCCCGCCGACCCACTGAGTATAGCTAGGGTAAAAATCTTCCGACGAACGTGCACGTGGTGCGTGCACATCTAACTGGAATGGATATGAGCAAGCACTCGAAGAACTTTTTACATTTTAATGGTGTACTTGAATAATGCAGTAAGAAACTTTTGCCTAATTTGAGTCTTGGTTTCTGTAACTGACAACGAATGAAATATTGCAAATTGAATGAAATGTGAATCTGCATTTTGGTAGGTTCTGTAGTGCAATGCAGGAACTTACAGAATTGCATTATGTTGTGATATGTCCTATGGGATTTTTTAAAATTAATTTCCTGCTTTTAACAGGTAGTAATGAAAAAAGAATTTAGTTTACTACACGGGTGGAGTTTTGAGTTCTTTGTCTGGCACTATACTAAATGCTAACTAATTTGGACTTTTTCTGTAGGAAAAGTCAGCCTTCTGATAAAACTTTTCAAGAGTTTAGGACTTTGTTTAACTTGAATTTCAAGTGACTAATAGCACTACCATGTTTGACAGCGAGTTGGGAGGAGGGGCTAGCTTGCATTCTGTCTTGCTACCACTGACCTCAAGGGTCAAAAAACCTGAGCAAGGAGGTACAGTCAGTCTCATATTAAAGAGCTAAGACCTTGAAGCAAGTATCTTCCACAGATGGTATTTTTACAGAACTCCATTTACTTCTTTCTCCATCATAAACTACCTCTGGAAATCCCCTCTTTAAAGGACTAACTAGTAGCATCATAATCTAGGAGGAGTGCTGAAGAGACCTTAATCAAACTAAGACTGAAGCAGTGCATCTGATCTAGCTCTAGGATCAAGAGCATAATATTTTGTGAAAGCATGACTTGAACTCCAATTGTTCTTCTGATATTTTTCAAGAATAGACACATTCCTGATGGTCATGTTCCTATAGAATGAACTTAATCCATCCCGTACTTGGACTTCTGCTTGATCATAACAAGTTATTGTAAAACATATAATCCATTTAGAAAGCTTCTGATTCATTAGGGCTAGGTCCTTCAATTTCTCCCCATAAACTATAAATAATTGGGAAGATTTACAATTAGGTTTAGTGATTTTAAAAGATGCCCTTTTATCATCTGATCTGTGAAATTTCACCTGTCTAATTTCTCTAGCAAGAATAAAGAGTTTATTGGCATCAGTTTACCTATTTATAAGAAAATCTGCTGCCACTGAAAGCAAAAATTTTATGTGTGGTTTTAAAATCATATTAACTTTGTTGAATACAGTATAAATAGAACTGGCCATAAGCATCTGCAACTCATTCTGTCTCCCAGCTGATGTTCTGGCCACAAAAAGAGCCATTAGCAAAAAGAGTAGGTAATCTCCCAAAGTTTTAAAAGGTAAAAGTTAAATTCAAGTGCCAAAGGTTTATGAGGTTCCAGACAGATGAGAATAAGTTTTAGAGATCTAAATTTTTTTTTAAAAGAGCTCATAACAAAAGAGTGAGAAGGGATCCAACAACCTCAAATCCATAAACAACAATAGCTACTATACGAATATATCCATGACAAAGATAACCCTGAATCTTTCAGAAACCACCGATATTGTAAGATATGGAGAACAGAACAAAACAAATCTCAGGTTTCTCCTAACAATGTAAAACTACAGTATAAGAAGAACAGGAGTACTTGTGGCACCTTAGAAACTAACAAATTTATTTCAGCATAAGCTTTCATGGGCAAATTTGTTAGTCTCTAAAATGCCACAAGTACTCCTGTTCTTTTTGCGGATACAGACTAACATGGCTGCTACTCTGAAACCTACAGTATAAGAAGTTTCTACTTCACCACATAGGATTCTCTTGTAGAAGGTCTGGATTTCAGAAGAAATGTTTTTACCCTTTCAGAAAAAATGAAAACATTTATTTTCTACTGACTCAGGGCTTGGCTATACTTGCAAGTTAGAGAGCACTAAAGCCGCCCAGTGCGCTCTAACTCACTTCCCATCTACACAGACAAGGCGCGTAGAGTGCTCTGACTCTGTGGCTAGAGCGCTCTTGGTACTCCACCTCAGCAAGAGGAATAACGTCTGATGCGCCTTGGCTGAGACACCCCAGCATCAGTGTGAATGAGGTGTTGCATTATTGTGCTCTGATTGACCTCTGGAAATGTCCCATAATCCCCTTAAGTCAAGTGGCCACTCTTGTAATTGTTTTGAACTTGGCTGTAGGAATGTGGATATGTCCTTTCAAAGCTCTGTTTCTGAGAGCCGGCATGCTTATCTGCTCCGAGACAAAACAAATGTAACTTAGAAATGTTGCTTGCTGTCAGTGTGAGAGAGAGAGAGGCAGGGGGGAGAGGGGTCTGAACTTACAAAACAGCATGCTGACACACTCCCAGCACCCCAAAAACCCATTCTCTCTCCCCCTACATACACACAAAACACTTCCTGTCACACTCCACTCCATCCCCCGCATTTGAAAAGCATGTTGCAGCCACTTGAATGCTGGGATAGCTGCCCATAATGCACTGCTCCCAATGCCACTGCTAGTGCCACAAATGTGGCCACGCCAGTGCGCTTGCAGCTGTCAGTGTGAACAGACTGCAGTGTAGACAGACTGCAGTGCTTTCCCTACTGCGCTCTCCGAATGCTGGTTTAACTCAAAGCACTCTACAGCTGCAAGTGTAGCCAAGCACTCAGAAACCTCAAGATACTGAAAGGGAATCCAGCCCTCCTTTTGAGATGAGAGATCTGAAATTAATGGAAGAAAATTGATTTCTTGTACATGGCTAATGGATTTGAATACTGCACTGGCAAGAGTCACACTGGACCATTTAAAATAACCTGAGCTTTTTCTCAATTTATCTTTAACATCTGTAGGACTGGAGGAAATGAAAGGAAGGCAGATAGCAGCCTTCCTCTAATGGAAAAATAAAACATTCCTCTCTAACTCCCTGGAACAAAACTTCTTGGACAAGATATTCAGTAGTATCGAGTGGTTTTGGGTGCCCAAATGGTGAGACATATTGAAGAGACCCTGATTTTCATAAGATGTTGGGCACCCACTCTCTGAAAGTCAGCACCTTTAAGATATCTTGAAAAAAACAGGCACCCAAAAACTGAGGCACTCAAATTCACTAGTCACAATTGAAAATCTTGGCCCTTGCATCTGGTGTTTTGCCAGTTTGAGGTTTGCCCCACTGAACAAAAACAGAGAAAGTATGGAGGACTTCAGAGACAATTTGTGTTGATTCTGATACTTTTGACTAAAGCTATCTAATGAATTCTTCATACCTGCCAAATTAATCACTGAAGGATGAATCCTGTTGCGATACACTATTCCCACAGGTGAATTGCCTCCAGCCTGCGTCTACTGGTTTCCTACACACTGGACTATTTAGAACCAAACTCCAAAGGCAGAGGAAGTGCAGAGACCCTCTACACAGCTGCTCAATCCATCCCTCTGAGGGCTACAAGACACAGAGAGCCTTTAAGCAGGACCACCAGAGTGGGGTGAATTCCAACAACACATAAAAAGCATAAGCAATTTATTTAATTACCATATGTCTTTTTAAATGACTAGCGATTCAGTTCATGCATTAATTCAATTTATAGTACTTCAATTACCATTTTTAAACTGAATTAGCAAATAAGCTTTACATTGTTAAACTCTAACTTGATATCTGGTGAGAGCTATTCCAAAATAATGAAAACTCCAAAGCCTCTGAAATAAAGTGATACACATTTAATCAAATGTACTTATTTAAATTCAGTGTGAATCACAGAGTTTAACTTGATATGAAACCAATCAAGCCACCTAACATGAAAAGCTACAAGCACTGTGTAATCAGGCTGTTTTTCTACCTGTTAGCAAAACTACATGCTAGATTTAAAGTACAATTTTCAGTCCACTCTACCAGCAAGATAAAATACAGTACATAGTACTCCAAGATGTTTAATGCCTAGTTAAACATTTTCTGTATTTTAGCCAAGAGCCTCAAAAACTATTCCATATTTGTTATGTGAATCACGATCCAGGTAGCAAAGGAAAACATGAAGGAAATATATGAATATTTATCTTCTAATCTCTCTTTCTAAATCATTGCAAATTCAAATGAAAACATACAAGATGTGAGTTAAGTTTTTAAAAGCACCTAAGTTACTTAGGAGCACAAAACCTTGGGCTCTGAAATCACTTATCACACAGGCACTTTTGAAATCACATAGATGCATGTTTTTCAATCACGGTCATGTCTTCCAATTACTTATAATAGACAGTATGGACGCTAAAAAAATTATATCTCAGACAAAAGTCGGGCATGAGGGGAGAATAGTGCCCCATGGTACCGTTGGCTTGTGGCACAATCATTGACCAGTTAAAGCCTCCTCATAAATGTCATTTTTATTATTGTTTTTGACTGTTTGCAAGCTCATTAAATTTCATTCTACATTCCAACAGTTCACAATATTTGACAGTGAGACAAGAGGACTTGATACATTTGCCTGGAACTGTCAGACAAATCTCATTGTTGGAAGAGGTCCCGAATAATGATTCATCCTTAAACTGAAAAAGCATGATTCCATTCAATTCAATACCACACAATACAAGACATGGTTTAAACTTTCATAAGACCACATAATAAAAGTGACAACCAGAAATTTATCTTATGCCATTATGTTAAGGGTCTAGCAATATTTCCATTACAAATAAAGTCTTTGATCGGCTCATAAATTTGCTCCAGCTAAAGGACCATTCTAAAACCAATAATTTTTCTGATATCATGGATCTTCACTTTTTGTACAGAAAGATATTACCGTATATTATTATCGCATTGCCTAAATGTACCTTTGCTTAAACTTATGAATAAGTACTGATAGCTTAAACTGGTTATCAGCAAGAACATGTATTCTGTAAAAGCTCCACAACTCAACTGAAGTATGAGGAAGTAATGAATAAGCCTTGCAAGTATCATCACATTCTGATGACACCTAGGAAACAACAGCACTTTTTATACAGGATCAAACTTATCTGCTCCCACCTGAATCAACAGAAAAACATTCCAGATCAAAAAAAAATGGCCAGTGTCTATTAACAGAACAACCTATGCACATACACTGAAATCTTACAGACCACCCTATGGGTACTTAATGGTAATTATTATAGCCCTATTTCAAGCCACATCTGTATTCTAGGAAGTCAGGAAATCAGCATAGTACACATAAATGCATAAAAGATAAAACCATCATAAAACAATAAGTGAACTGAAATACATCCAATAGTTCAAAATTTTAAAGGGACCTCCACCTATAGTTTCACAACTGGAAATGGGCACAAAAGGAACAATTGGATAGTTATGTGTCCATTACATCATTAGTACTCACACATTTGTGCCCACAAATGTTTGTTAATGTAAAATTCCAGGTGCAAAATCAAAGACCATTTTTAAAAACACAGATGCAATGTTTATGCAAAGTTGATGTTCTAGTAACCTCTGTAACTGCATCAAGATGTGAATAACCCAGGGTAGAGAGGGCCTTACCAAATCCTTTGCTTTTCTTTAGACTTGTGGTTGAATGAGACTGGTAGGGACTGATCATCTGGCACAAGGAGGCCTCTGAACCCTCTGACACCTATGAAAGGGTGCTCTAGGCTGGCCCCCAACCAGCCCCAATGCATATAAGAGGTTTGGTAATAGGCCAAGGATGTGTTCTGAGATCCACAGCTGCAGTGTCTCTAAAACCCCAATGAAGAGGCTGTGACGCTGATGGGCTGAATGAGCAAGAACTCTTTCGCCAATACAAGCTGCATCTCCACTAGAGGTATTTGCTGGCATAGCTATACTGCTAACCCCTTGCTAGTGTGGACAAGGCCTTAGACTTTTTCTCATTTCCCAAAGGAGAAAACAGAATTGTGGTCCCCCTACAACAACACTTTTCAGTTTCACTAGTCTTGTTAGTTTTTTTTCCTCCCTCCAACTGTTTGACAGAAACGGGGTAAGTAACAGGGAATATCTATTAAGCTATCAGATGGGTAGCTGTGTTAGTCTGGATCTGTAACAGGAGCAAAGAATCCTGTGGCACCTTACCGACTAACAGACGTATTGGACCATGAGCTTTCGTGGGTGAATACATGCATCTGACGAAGTGGGTATTCACCCACGAAAGCTCATGCTCCATTACGTCTGTTAGTCCATAAGGTGCCACAGGACTCTTTGCTGCTTCTATTAAGCTAGACACTTTCTGTCCTATATCTTCCTAAGCAGCAAAATCCTGACTGAATTCAGAGTTAAGGGTTCAAAAAAGCTCTTACTTCCAAATACCCTGTTTTCTAAGAAACTACATAACTGAATAGTCTGAAAGTCAATCACTTGCACCAGCGTGTTTTTTATTCTCAACATTTTCTTTTTAAAAATCACACTTTCCTTCTACATTTTTGCTCTCCTTAATAATCTTAGTGGCTGAGCCACAATCTTTCATTACAAACTCTTGGTCAGTCACGGTTCTTTCATCATTGTACCTTCTGTATGAATACTTCTTGCATTCTGGGCTGTGAACAAAATAATCCACTGCACACATTTACTTCATTCCCTTGATTCAACATGTCACACACTTTCTACTTTATAAACGACACTGTGAAATTCCATTTAAAGATGGTGTTGCTTTCTCAGTTCAGAGTTTAAGCTGAAGTAATTGTTATTTTTGCATTCCACATTGGCTTTTTAGCATTTTCTTCCCTGAATCTCTTCTATGAAATAATACTTACATAATAAGTAAAAGCAGTGATAATTCTAGATTGCATTTTAAAAATTAAAACAAAGAGGAATAACAGAAGCCATTTTATTGGCTCTCACCCTCCCTGGAAGATCAATGAAGCCATAATCACCAAAGAATGAGAACTTTCTAAACTACAATAACCAGAAGCATATGCCACACCTTGTGACTATCAACTATTTGACTCAAGGTAAACTGAAAAAATACTCAAGACTGAGATGAAGAATAAGATACTAATTATCACAAAAGTTTCTGACAATGGATGGGTGGATATGCGGGAAGGTGGCTTCTACACTGATGCTCAGTAATTACTTTCTGTTTTTTTGACCATACTTTGACACAAGATCAGCTTTTTTGCAGTAAATTTAAAACATGGGAAGATATTTTCTGGAGATGTATAAAAATGTCCATAGCCTCCTCCAGCTTAAAGGAAGAAAATAATTTGTTATGACTGGTTCTGAATGCTGGCCAGTAGATCAAAGACATTTAAGAACAAGGTGTTAATGCTGCATACCTGTTAAAAATGGGAAATTGAAAACAAATCATTGTTACTAGCAGCAAGGGCTTAATAAGTGGCAACAATATTAAAGACCACATTTGTAGTTCAGGGCATTACCTAAGGGAAATACAGAGCTTTTCACCTGCCCATCAAGTTCAAATATAGCCCAAGTCTGTAGCCTACGTCAGATAAAACGATTCTCTCAGTTTTGTTCCTAATAGACAGGAATCCACTTAGTAAAACCACTACAGTGTGTTTCTCAAACTGGCAATCTTATTGGCAGCCTCAGTAAGGAGACCAGTCACAGCATGACTTTCAGATAAGATATACTCACTCCAAGAGCTGGTCTCTCTGGAGCAATATTAAAAACATACTGAGCCATACTTGTTCTGTGGGTAAATGAAGACTTCATTCAAGAAAGGTAATCGTGAAATTGACTTTGAATTATACATTCTTGTTAATTTTAAAGAATGTATTTGGTATTGAGATACTACAGTGATTGGCCCTCTATACATACCTTAAATGATAGACAGATAGCTGAGGATTATCTGTACATCTGCATATTAAACTCACTAAAAATAGGACATTAAATTAAAGAAGGCATTAGGGTGCACTAGCATCCAATACTACGTCAACTGTATTGGCATAAAAATGTGTTGGATTAAGGAAACCAATGGAACAGACTTACTATTCAAGGTACCCATGCTATCAGTCCAACAGGATTTTGAGTTGCCAAGTACTCACCAACACTCCAGAGTGTATAACCTGTGCTCTTTCTTAGGTCTCAACTATACAATGGTGTTAGATAAGTTGGTTGAAAACTGTGGCTCAGTCACTTATGGCTGACACGGGCTACAGAAGGAAAGTTACATGTAGGGAACATCCCTCTAAAATATCCCTCATTTTGAGTAATGTTGCTTTTATTTCCACTATTATATATGTTCCACAGAAACTTGGCATGTCCCTCATATTTATCATTTACACCAGAAATAAAGAACTAATGAACTGAGGTTACAAAAAGAATTTTATACTGAAGAATAGAATCCTGCAGCATTTTAGGTTTCCCACATGAATAATTTGTTTGTGCTCCGCATTCTGCCCCTTTCTTTGACAACATATTGTGTCCCACATTTGGGCATTGGCTATGATAGCAAGTGAAGTCCTGAAGCAAGTGAAACAGTCACAAGGTTTTACTGCTTCACAGATTCTTAACTAACAAAGTTAAAAGACATGCACTAACATCAGAGCAACAGTGCGGAACAGTTTTATTGCACAGCCTTGCCATAGACAAGACAGACACATTTTGCCAATCCTTTAAGTGAGATGTATATGAGAAATTAGATCCTGCAGAAGTTGATAGCATAATTCTCTCCACCTGCCAAGAAAATCAAGTGGGTGAGTTGATTTTTACAACTCTGCCTCTGCATATTATTCTATTTGTTTGTTCATTGGTCAAAAGACAGCAGGCCAATTTGTACCTGACAGTTAAGTCTTGTGCGGGGGGGAAGGCAGCAAGCCAGAGCCTCCACAGCATTGACAACAAGATACAAGGGGTAGCAGTGGGATTCTGATTTAAATTAATACCAGTGTCTGACAGGTTGATTGTGACTGGGG